>NC_091246.1:249220416-249550000 GCF_042477335.2 Ovis canadensis
CTGAGCTCACAGCACCCCACAGGAGAGGGTGGTGACGCCCAGGAGGAAGACGTGATCAGATGCCGGCTAAGTGACTTGTCTGGGCCTATGTGCCTGTGAGCAGCTAGGTTTGTTTGCCTGATTCCAAAGCCCAGACCCTTCTCTTCACCGCTGGGACCAGGCAGAGATGCAGCCTGTCAGGGCTTGCTTAGGGTGACAGTGAGTCCGCTGCAGCCCTGCAGGGCTGCCCAGAGTACTGGGGCAGGCTGGAGGACCAGCCCCATGTGGCCGAGATGCTGCATGCACCGAGGTATGTATGGCTGTCTCCGCCCTGTCATCTGGATCTCGGCTCACATGCCCCCTCCTGGGAGAGGCTCTCTTCCGATCCTCTGATGCCCTCGCCGAGGCTCCCCCTCCCTCTCCCCCTCTGTCCCTGTGTTGTCTTGTATTTTTGTGTTGAGAACCGTGGACTCTGCACAGCCAGACTGAACCCTGCGTCTTCCTCTGTCCCAGCTGAGTGAGCCCAGGCACGTGTCTCACCCAGTGCCATTTCCTAAACCTCCAATATGCAGCCAAGCCTAGTCTCCTACCTCTGGGCCCCCCACTCCCCACCAAGAGGACTTGTGAACACAGGCAGAAAGGTATTCTGGAATGGCCGAGTGTGGTTCAAAGTCAGCGTGATGGCTTTATGAAGTCAGAAGACAGCTCTGGCCCCCGTGAATGCTAAGGGAGTGCAAGCCAGGCCCAATCACTTGCCCCAAAGAAATACTTTTTCCTTTTAAGGCCATGAACTAGCTATTTATATATTGAATTTTAGGGTCTGATTAAAACCGAGCACTGAATGCATTTGTCTGGAAATCCAGTCTCCGGCCTTATTTTCCAGCATCGTCGGAATTCTCCACGCCTCTCCTCACTCCACGCTCTTCTGGACCCCTTGGCGCTGCTCACCAAGCACACACTGTGGGGTGCCCCCATCCAGGCACCAGGAAAACCACGGTGAGGGAAGGAGACCCACAGTGTACTGCTGAGTACTGATGGTGAGGAGACAGGAGTGAAGTGATCGCAGCCACGAAGCTAAAATCCCAGCCGCAGGAAGCTGAGGGGTATGGTGCTGAGGCATGTGACCGAGTCAGGACGGTCAATGAAGATGAGCTAAGGGCAAAGGGCAAAGCATTCCAAGCAGTGGGAACAGCATGTGCAAAGAGCCTGTGGCAGAGGAGCTTAGTCCCTCAGAGGAAGCCAAAGGAGAATTCCTCTCCAGTTTGCCTCCTGTACTTTTTTCTCCTGGGATACCTTCTTCCCTGCCTGAGTCCATCTCTGTCCTTTAGAAGCCTCTCCATTCTTCAAAGAAAGTAAAAGTGTTAGCAGCTCAGTCATGTCTGACTCTTTGTGACCCCATGGACTGTAGCCCAGCAGACTCCTCTGTTCATGGGATTCTCCAGGCAAGAACACTGGAGTGGGTTCCTACTCCAGGTGATCTTTCCAACCCAGGGATTGAACCTGGGTCTCCTGTATTGCAGGCAGCTTCTTTACCGGTCTGAGCCACCAGGGAAGACCTCTCATTCTTCAAGCATAAGCTCAAACGCCTCCTGTTTCAGGAAGCCTTTCATGGCAGGCCTTTCTCCCATTCCCTAGGAGGAAAGGATTTCTCTCTCACCCCCCAGATCTCTCCTTGCGTCCTCACTCATGCCATATTGTACATAAGCTTGTCCAGGTCTCATCTTCCCAACCACGGCAGAAACCTCCAACGGCAGGAGCCATGTCTTCCCCAGTGTAGACTTGGAGCCATACGGTTCTGGGTTCAAACCCTAGCTGAGGCCACTTAGTAGCGGGACTTCGCATAAATGGCCCCTCTTCTCCGGGCCTCTGTTTCCTCCTCTGGCAGAAGGGGAGGGTGTGGTGAAGGTGTGTGTGTTTGCACAGACCCCAGCTGGGCTCTGGATGCCTGAGAGAGAATGGGGCTTGTCACGGGGCTCGGAACAAAGAGGATGGGGAAAGAGTGGTTATGGCCCAGAGAGCCCCAGGGCTTCAAGGGCTCGAGGGCTTTGCTGTTGGTCGGTTGCTGTCTTGTGAGACTCTTTGCGACCCCAGGGACTGCAGCAGGCCAGGCTTCCCTGTCCTTCACTGTCTCCCAAAGCTTGCTCAAACTCATGTCCATTGGCTCGGTGATGCCATCCAACCATCTCATCCTCTGTTACCCTCCTCTCCTCCCGCCCACAATCTTCCACAGCATCAGGAAGACTCACTTTTCCAATGAGTCTGCTCTTCGCATGAGGTGGCCAAAGTATTGGAGCTTCCGCTTCAGCATCAGTCCTTCCAATGAATATTCAGGACTGATTTCCATTAGGATGGACTGGTTGGGTCTCCTTGCAGTCCCAGGGACTCTCAAGAGTCTTCTCCAGCACCACAGTTCAAAAGCATCAATTCTTCGGCACTCAGCCTTCTTGATGGTCTAGCTCTCACATCCACAAATGACTACTGGAAAAACCACAGCTTTGACTATACAGATCTTTACCAGCAGGGGTTTGGGTTCACTTAAACTTGACTCTCCCAAATCTGTCTAATGGTAAGAAACACTTGAGCCACTTGCGAAAAGTGTGCGGATCCAGCAGGTCTGGGGTGGGGTCAGGGGAACTGTGTTCTGAAAACACTTTCATAGACTAGAAAATATTATTGATTCATTGGCTGAGCTGGGTCTTCGTTGCTGTGCGGGGGCTTTCTCCAGCTGTGACCAGCGGGGGCCACTCTTCATTCAGTGTCAGTGTGCTCGTTGCAGGGGCTTCTCTTGTTGTGGAGCACGGGCCCTAGGGCACTCAGGTTCTGCAGCTGTGGCCCATAGGCCTAGTAGCTCCACGGCATGTGGGATCTTAGTTCCTGGACCAGGGATGGAACCCGTGTCCCCTGAATTGGCAGGCAGATTCTTAACCCTTGGACCCCCAGAGAAGTCCCTCTCGTGGACTTTTGACGCACAATGTGGTGGGGAAATGGAGGTCCAAAGGGAGGAAGTGATTTTCTCGAGTGCGACAGGTTAGAAGGCCGATCTCAGCTCTACCTCTCTTGAACAGGATCTCACACCCACACTCTTTCCAAGGAGCCCTGCAGGCTGCGTTCAATGTGGACCACTGTGCCTCAGGTGGTGGCACGCGTTTGTGTGGCCTGATATCACTCGGCCACTTACATTCCCTCCATCACCACAAGAGAAACAAGCCCGGGGAGTTGCTAATCCAAGGAGAATGGGGACACACGGGGAACTGACCCAATTCAGCCACATTCTGGAGCTCTGCCCCATTCAGAGGGCTTGGTACAGATTAGATAAACCCTAGCTGATGCACAGACTAGTGAGTGAGGAAATGAATGTTATTATGGTAAAATTCTGGGTTTGGGGGTGGTTTTGTTATGCAGCATTATCGCAGCAATAACTGACCAATATAGTAAAGTCACAAAGCAAAGGAATGACAAAACTGGGATTCAAACTCAGGTCCCCCTGCGACTAACCCAGGGCTTGTTACTGCTCCTGCCTTTCAATCCTGAGGGCTCTCCCAGCATCCTCGTGTCTGGGGCCCTCATTTCCACTCTGCCCTGCCTCTATTGTCTGGGAATGTCCCACTCCAGACACGAGGGGTCCACTCCAGCAGCCCTTGCTGCTAGCAAGCTGAGCCTTGTTAAGTATGCAGTTTGACTCTTGGGGATCCTGAATGGTTGCAGGGGAGGACTGCACACCTAGGGAAAGAATTCCAGGGACTCTGGGGAATTTCTAGCCTCTCCCAGTTGAAAAGAGTTCCTTCGTCTCCACCCCACACTGGGAGCCTGGGCTTCCCTACCTCAAGGGCTTTGTCAAGCTGGAGAGACTCCGAACCAAGGCTTCACAATCTGCCACGTGTCTTTGCCAACAGCTGCTGGCGTTGGAGGGGTTTCTCAGATTGCCCGCTTTGAGTCAGCTCCATCCAGAACCCCATCCGAGGCGGGCTTAAATGCACCCACGAGCCTACAAGGGCTGCAGCATACACTCATAAACGTGCCCTCTTGGCCCAGCAACACCACGAGCACTCACCAACAAGACCACGCTCCTTCTACGACACACACACGGAGGGGCTGAGCCACCCTCAGGCATACAAACTCAAGCTCAGACGTAGCAGAAGCATGCACACTCACGCACGGACTCTCATCGGACCCCCCAGTCCACAGTTCCTTGGAGGCGCCCTGGATGGTGCTGAGCGCTGGAGTCTGTTAGACCTAGTCAATTTCTGCCTCACACCCTGCCTAGCTTTGTGACTCAACTTTTCTGAGCACCATCTGTGAAATGGGGACACAGATACCTCCTACTCCTGGAGGCCAGGGGGTGGGTGGCAGTGAGGTCAGGTATAAACTCATCCCTCAGCCGGGTGGAGCTGGCTGCTCCTCTCCTTCCACGTGCTTGTACATGCCCTTCCTCCTTCTCAAAACCCTCCTGTTTCCATCACGCCCTTCAAAATTTTGTGAGTCTTTCAAACCGCAGGTCAAATTCTGCCCCCTCCTCCGAGGCTTCCTGGACCTCCATCTCTGGATGCCCAGCCCACTCACTCTGCAGCCTGGTCTCCCCCTGCCCCACTTAGATGGGCCCCAGACCACACTCACAGCAGGGCCTCGCAAAGGCTGCTGAGTAAGTTACTAAGGCGCACACTCAGAGGGCCGGCCACAGTCTTCTGAAGGAACTGCAGGAACCATGACACCCTGAAAAATCTCACGTGTCTCTTGGATGGGGATGAGACTGGGAAGTGTCTCCTGGACCTGGCCGCCTGGAGGTCCCAGGTGACCCTGAGGACAACGACCTTGGTGGAGAGGTGGGGCTGGAAGCTTGAGTGCCGTGGAGTGAAGGGGGATGAGGGGAGGTGAGGCGAGGTGATGGGATGCATTATTTGGCATCTATTTTTTTGTTGTAAAGGAAACCAGGGAGGAAGATGGGGGTGGGCACATGGGGGTCACAGAAAGATTATTAAAGGTAAGCCTGGGGAGAAGAGTTTTGCTGGAATTAGACTGGAGGGGGATGAAAGTTCAGGAAAAGCACCTGTGGAAACTGCTAGATGGCCACTGAAGTCTGTCTCCTCACCTGCTGTGATGGAGGTTTGAGTTAGGCTGGGAGAGATGATGTTCCCGGCCTCCTTTGCAGCCTGGGGAGGTCATGAGACCACGTTCCTTTCAGTGGAACGTGCACAAGAGTGGTAGGCGCCACTTCTGCCTACCTTGCTTAAAACATACTGCTGCCCTGGCCTTCTGTCTCTCCGTTTTGTACAGGTTAGAGAGCAGACAAACCCGCGACTCAGCTTCGAACGGGCCAATGAGGAGCGTGGAGGCTCGCGAGACAAGAGAAAAGGAAGCCAGGTCCCTGAATCTCCAGGTGGATCAGAGCTGCCCCGCTGACCTGGCCTGCTCACCCCTGGACCCTCACAAGAGAGAGAAAGGCTCTTCTGTTGCTCTTGACACTGAACCCCGGGCCCTTTTGTTATAGCAGCTTTACTTTCGCCTTCAAGAATACATGCTCAACAAATGCCAGTGATTATGATAAATGCTGCTGTAGCCGAGAGTTAACACTGACTCTCCCAGGTGGCCGATCACATGAACAGCCTTGGAAAAGAGAAAAGCACTCTGCAGATGTGAGGGAGTCTTTAACGAGGGCTGGCAGGATACCTGTTTGGCACGGCATGGCACAGCGCCGCCCGGGGGAGCCCGCATCTGAAGCCGCTTACCTGCCTGGTTGGTGGTGATGTTCACGGAGGCAAACTGTGGTGAGAAGGGGCTCTGGTCCGTGACGCCGTTCACAGCCTGGATCTCGAAGGTGTACTGGGTGTGGGCTAGCAGGTCGCTGATGTAAATGCGAGGCTCGGTGAGGCCCAGCTGGCGGGGGGCGTACTGCACGTTGTCCCCACAGCGGGTGCAGGCGCCCCGGCCAGCGCCGCAGCTCTTGCAGATGACATTGTAGACGAGGTCCTCGCGGCCTCCCGAGTCCCGGGGCGGGGTCCACTCGAGCATGAGTGAGGTCTCGTTGACACTGGAGATCACGGCCTGGGGCGCGGAAGGGATCGCTGGGGATGGGGAGAGGTGTCTGTCAGTGGGGGTGGGGGTGCATTCCCCAAGAGACCGCTCTGTGCCCACTGCCCTGGCTCCAGCCTAGGCCTCCCCAAAGCTTTCCTCTAAATCCTTTCTCCTCTGCACCCAAGAGACACACTTCTAGAATATAACTCTCCATCCAACTGCACCCATCTGCTCAAACCTTTCTCCCCGGACTCCACCCTCCTCGGTGTTCCTTACTAGGGACAGTATGTTTGTGTTGGAAATATATCCACCCAATATCTATTTCCTGGAGAAGGAAATGGCAGCCCCCTCCAAATATTCTTGCCTGGAAAATCCCATGAACAGAGGAGCCTGGCAGGTTACAGTCCATGGGGTCACAAAAGAGTCAGACACGACAGAGGGACCAAACAACATATATCTATTTCTCCCTTTTTCCTGATAACAGGACCCGCTTTTATTCAAGGTGGCAATATGTCCCACTAAAGACTCTATTTCCCAGCCTCCTGGGATTAAGTGCTGGCCACTGATATACAGAAGTTGACAGTTAGGACTTTTTCTTAAAAGGAGATAGCTATAGTAGATCTCTTTATTCCTTTCCCTCTTTCCATGACTGAGAATGTGTGTGATGGCTGGAGCTTCAGCAGCAATGTTGGACTATGATGTGACCCTGAGCGTGGAAACCACATGCTGTGTCTGGAAGAGCAGAAGAAAGTGCTGGGTCTCGGGGAGCTTCCTGGATTTACCATGTTACCCAAGGGTTGCCTACTTTGGGGTTTCCAAGAATACATTCTTAGGGTTTAAGTTACAGGGGTCCGTTCTCTGCTCCTGGCAGCTGTCTGCCTTTCCTGTCTGATACAGGGTTGTGACATGGCCCTCGCGGTCACCCTGTTCTTGGAGAACCTTGGCCTGTGATTCAGGCGACCGCTGCCAGAAAAGAACACTGGGAAGCCTTTTCTGCCACAGACACCACCTGCGTTGGTTGTTCTTCTGCCAAACTTTCCATTCTCTGTCCCTTTGTGAATCAAGACCTTGACTTCATCCTGTGTGTGACTTAGCAGAAGGGGGTAAGGAGCCAGATGCCAGCTCTGTGGTGTCTGCCTGTTGGCAGCACGACCACCCCAGGATGGTGCTTTTTAGCCAGTTTTCCATTTCCCCTCCCCCCAGGCACCTGGCTGCCCCTCAGTTAGGAAAGGTTACTGGGGCCGGAGAGCCACTCCGCCCTCTGAGAGTTCCTGCAGGTGGAGCCAGGGCTCGGCCGGGCGTCGCCCTCCGGGGGCCCTGGACGTACTTGTGCAGGGCATGTCCACGGGATCCAGGTCTGCTCTGTAGTAGCCGTTGCGGCAGACGCAGTTGGTGGCCCCTTCTGAAGTGGTCCGGCTGTTGATGGGGCAGTGGGTACAGGCCTCGTCCCCTTGGTTGGCCTTGAAGGTTCCAGATGGGCAACCTGGAGAGAAGACAAGGAGAGTCACAGGGGAAACCAAACGAGAACTCAGGCCACAAGCCACGGAAAGGCCAGCAACGTCCCAGGGGGGCCACACAGTCGGGGCAGGGGGGAGCTGTGCCTCTGAAAGCTCTTGAGGGTCTCTCATGGCAGTCCCAGCTGTGCCCAGAGGTTCCCCTGAAGCTGCAGTTTGTCTCTGAAGCTGTCTATGAGTTCAGCTGGGGCCCCTAGCAACCATCCCTTCCTACTGCAGGTGGGCTGCCCCACAGCTTCTAGGACCAATCCTGACAGTCTGAAGACTGTGACGAAGCCTAGGGCAGTGCCCACGGTCCAGGCTTGCTGACTAACAGCTGGCTGGGCTCTGATTCTTGCACCTAGATTCCTGGATTCTAGATGACTGTGAGGATAACATTGAAGTAGAAAAATCCTAACCCAGCACAGGGCGCGCAGAGAGGTGACGTGCGAGAGCAGGAAAGAAGGCTGGCTTGGGAAGCTAACCCAGAGGCTGAGTCTGAGTTCCTGTGTGGCCCTTTTTCTAGCTGTGTGGCCCAGACAAATGGTTTAACCATTCTGAGACTTGTGTTCTTTTTTAGTAAAATTATGATGTGTGTGTGCATGTGGGCATGCTTAGTCATACCCAGTTCTTTGTGACCCAGTGGGCTGTAGCCCATCAGGCCCATGAGATTTTCCTAGCAAGAATACTGGAGTGCTTTGCATTTTCTTCTCCAGGGGATCTTTCCAACCCAGGAATTGAACCCACGACTGCTGAATCTCCTGCAATGGACGTGGATTCTTTACCGCTGAGCCACTTAGGGAGAAAAATTATGCCAAGGCCCATTTCTGAAGGCCATTGTGAGCATTTGGCATAAATATGCGAGGCACATGGCCTGAAGCCTTGCACAGTATAGATGTCCAATGAATAGTAGCCGTTACAGCAGGTGTTTGATCAATTGAGTGAAGAGGACGTGCAGTACCAGGGACAGCCTGAGGAGGGCAGTGTTTGCACTTGGTGGGCATTCAACAAGCTGGATTTTCCCCTGGGCTTTGGTATTCTTCCCTGCTCTGGGGGCATGTTTAGGATTTGGATACAGGGCCTAACGCTCAGCGCTTAGATTCTTCAAGAGGTGTCCACTCCTGTGTGTTCCTATGTGCGAACTCATCCCCCCACCCTCCTCCTGGCCCTGGACTGGAAATCAGGAGGTCTGGGGGTCTAGGTCCTGCCCATTTCTTGGCCTCAGTTTCTTCTGCATTCTGGGGTTCATAATCACAGTTCTCCTATGGTGCCTCAGGTCGGAGGGGTCAAGCAAGGGGTAAGTGAGAGGTGGACCAGGAAGAGCTTTGCAGTGGGCAAGCTCTTCCTGGGGATGAAATGTGGCTGAACTGTCCACAGGCCAGGGGCTCTCACCTGGATTGCATTCCATGCCTGTGTGCTGTGTGACCTTTCACAAGTAACTCTACCTCTCTGAGCATTAATTTCCTCATACGTTATAAATGGCTCACATAGATTTCCCTGAATCATTTTTCCAGTCCAGTTTAAGTCTTAGCAACTTGCCTTCCTCCCAAACCTCTCAGAGACGCTGCTCTCCTTAGTCTCACATCAGGGGTCCCTAACCTCCATGCCGTGGGCTGGGACCAGTCTGTGGCCTGTTAGGAAGCGGGCTGCACAGCAGGAGGCGAGCAGCGGGTGAGGGAGCAAAGCTTTGTCTGTACAGCGGCTCCCCATTGCTTGCATTACCACATGAGATTGCAAATGACTGTGGCTTTAAAAGCAGGTTTGAGACAACTTCCACTCTCCACACATTCTGGATTGAAGTCAAGGTGGAATATCCTGAGATGGCCCAAAAAGCACTGAAAAGCCTGCTTCCATTTCCGACATCCTCTCTACGAGAAGCAGGATTTTCTGCAGTGATTTGACCAGACAAGACGGTGCAGTAGACTGGACATCAGCAACACACTGTGGTGTCACGTCTCCCGTCACCCCAGATGGAACCATCTCGTTGCAGGAAAACAAGCTCAGGGCTCCCACTGATTCTGCATTATGGTGAGTTGTATAATTATTTCAGGGGCTTCCCTGGTGCTTCAGCAGTAAAGAATATGCCTGCAATGCAGGAGATGAGGGTTCAGTCCCTGGGTCAGGAAGATCCTCTGGAGGAGGGCACGGCAATCCACTCCAATATTCTTGCCTGGGAAATCCCATGGACCGGGGAGCCTGGCTGGCTACAGTTCATGGGGTCACAAAGAGTCAAACACACACACATAATTACTTCATTATATATTGAAATATAATTATAGTAGAAATAAAGTGCACAATAAATGTAACTGAATCACCCCGAAACCATCATCCCTCCTCTGGTCTGTGGAAAATTTGTCCTCCACAAAACTGGTCCCTGGTGCCAAAAACGCTGGGGATCAATACCTTACACGACTTGAGTTTAGGGTGCTTTACTCCTCTGTCATAATTACTCATCAAGGGGAATCTCCTGGCCTTATTCTTGGCTCCCCCAGGACTGCAGCCATGTCTGACCCATGGCTCCTTCTCCTGTGCCTAGCACAGAGCCTGGTGCTGAGCAGCTGCTCCATAAATACTCCCTGAAGCTGTCTGCTGAAGCAGAAAGGGCCTGGGCTTTGGGGATCATATATATAGGCTGAAAGGCAGGGAGGAACGGTGCTTACTGCGCAGGCTGCTGAGTGAATCCCAGCTCCGCGTGTGCCCGCCATCTGGCCTGGAGCCAGTTGCTTGTCTCCTCATCTGTAAAATGGGGCAATAGCATCTACCTCCTGCAGTTGTGAGGATTCCATGGGTCAGTTCCAGCAAAACTGCCTAGCCAATTCCTGGCATTAGTAAGCTGTATCTGGTTCAGGGTGACCTCAGAGAGGTGGTTCAGCCTCTCTGAACTAGTTTTCTCCTTGGTAAGAGAGCGTCTACCTCGGAAAGTAGCCATGAAGGATTGCATGTGATGAACAGTGCCTGGCCCAGGGTCAGAGAAGCATTGCAGTTCCAATCTCAGGGAAGTTTCCATGATGAAGCAAAGGGCGGTTCCCCCAGGGTGCTAAACCACAGCACCCTCCCTCGGCCTGGGGTCCTACTTTGCCTGCCTTTTGTGGGGGAGCTTCCAGAAGGTGGCATTCCCCCTAATCCTGCAGCCCTGGCTGGTGCCACCCTGACCAGGCCCTGCCAGGATCTCAGAGAAGAACCACGTTCAGCCCAGTCCTTAAGAGCTGCCGGACAAGGGAAGGACAGTACCTTGAAGCAACCAACCAGGCCACAGCGACACCAGCGAGGAAGGTGGAAGGAAGTGCCTCATCCATCATACAGAGGGGGAAAACCAGGGCTCTGGAGCGTAAATATGAAGCGCACAGCATTTATTGAGTACTTATTAAGTGCTGGCCCTGTTCAAAGGACTTAACCCGTAGGAACTCATCCAAACCTCACCCAGCCCTACATCAGAGATAGTATTTTCTGACGAGGGAATTTCTGCATAGGGGTGAAGCAGTTTTCCGAGGATGTGGGCAGTGCTGGGATCTGACCTCGGGTGGTCTGACTGCAGAGGTCACATCCCTAACCGCCACAGTGTCCTGCCTGTAAGAGACTCACACCGCACCAATGGTCCACGCATGCTGGGCAGGGGCTGGCGGCTTCTGCTCCGGGAGCCCGTCCAGGGCTCGCTGCATTTTGCTGCGCTGGTCCTAGAGACCCTGCCTGCCCTCCCTCTCAGGCACCAACCTTCCCCTGCCGGGTGGATGAAGGGACAGCCTTGCCATCTTGGCGTCTTGGCGCCATCCCGTCCAGACACACGGGCTGCAGCCCTGGCTCTAGCTGAGTGGTTGGCCTCTCTGAGCCCCAATCTGCTCTGCAGTAGGATGGGGACCCAGGATCCCAGGAGGGCCACCGGAGAGAGGCCAAATGTCTTGGTCCCAAGACGGGGATCCTCCTGGCTCCCTCCCAGGCGAGAGCCTGCCCAGCTTTAGTATGCCTCTCCCATCTGCTGACGGTTCCGTGGGCCTGGCCGGGTGGCTGCCCGCTCTCTGCTCCAGGCTGTGCCAGCCCCTCCATCTGGACCACCTTCCCGGCTGGCCTCCCTGCATCGCCATGTCCCAGGCCCCCTCTCCGACTCCCCAGTCTGCCTCCATCGGAAGGCTTCCTGCCTGGCCACCCCTCAGCCCTCCCAGGGGACATTCTACACTTTCTGTATCTTTGGGCTTCATGAAAACCGCCCTTCAGTCTTGAGAATTGGCATTGCTCTCCACCTGGTCACCAGGTGCCCTGGGGGCCTCCTCCTCTCCCCCACCCCCTGCAGCCAATCAATTACTAGGTCTTCCCTCCTCAGCAGGGCCTGGCTCTGGCTCCCCTCGGCGGTCCCCCCCCTGCGGGCATCCGGAAAGCCCCTCCTGCCCACTCCTTAGCCTCTCATGACCATCTGGCCTCCTCCGCCCACCCTCCAGAGCCAGCTTTCCAAAGCCAACATTTTTGCATCCTTTGAAAATCCACAATGGCATAGACAATGGAATATTATTCAGCCAGAAAAAGAAACGAAGTATTGATACACGCTACAACATGGATGAACCTGGAAAGCATCATGCTTGGTGAAAGAAGCTAGACACACGCTTCCATTTATGTGAAAATGGGTAGACGGGGTGCATCCAGAGAGACAGAAAGGAGCTGAGGGGTTGCCAGGGGCCGGTGAGAGCAGTGAATGGAGAGTGACTGCTAATGGCTATGGGGCTTCTTTCTGAGGTGATGAACGTGCTCTAAAGTTTACTGCGGTGAGAGTTACACAATTCTGTGAAAATACTAAAAACAGAGGTGAATTTTATGGTGATGTGAATGGTATCAAAATAAAATTCCTATGTAAGAAAAATCCACGATTGCTCCCTAAATTCCTCAGGGTGCCCGGGACCCGAGGGCTGGCACTTACCCCCTCTCAGCACCCACCGCCCCAAGCCTGATGCTTCACTGTCAACCACGTGTGGCACCACCCCCCCAGCCCGCCCCCCACGCCTGTGCCCCTCCTGCCCTCATTACCTGGAATGCCCTCCCTTTGTCCTCAGGCAAACTTTTATACCCCTTTAGGACAGCACAGGTATCCCCCTTCCAGGATGTCTTCCCCAAGCCCCCCAAAAAGGGTTGAGGGGGCCTATCTGAATTACTTACACATCTGTCAGTCTGACCGCAAACTCCCAGTGTGATGTTGGGCGCCTAGTGAGTGATGGATGGAGGGAGTGAGGGCTGAGAGTATCCGCCCAGCTACTGTGCTTGACATTTGAGTCAACAGGTCCACAGAAGGGCAGACAACACGTGGCTCTTTAGCAGCAGAGGCGGAGACTGATCCCACCAGCCACCGCTTCTCGTACAGAGAAGGGGTCGGAGGCAGCCCCCAGTCCATGGTGCCCAAGGGCCCAGGGCCCACGCCGCTCCTAGCATCTCAGTTGGGAAGGCACCCTCCTGCCAACACCTGAGTCTCGGGTACAGAAGTGGGAAGAAAACAGAGATAGCTGAGGTCACAAACGTGGGTGGCTCTACCACGGACAGGTGTGGGTTCAGACAGGTCTCCTGCCCTCTCTGAGACTCAGTCTCCTCCCTGGAAAGGGAACTGACACCTGTTTAGATGCAGCAAGAAGCCTCTGAATGTGTCTCTTGCTCCACCTCAGCCTCCCTGCCAATCATTTGCAGTAGCTGGAGTGATCTCATGAGAAGGAATCAGAGCTCAAACTCACCAGGGGCGCCCCACGTGCTTAGAATGAATGCACGCACCTAGGCCTGGAAGGGTGGTTCTGGGGCCTTCCTGCCCCTACCTGATACTCTCCCCTTCGTCTCTATTTCCTTCACTGACCCCCATCACAATTTGCAATCATATTAGCAAATAGCTTATCAACTTATAGGCCGTCTGTCCTTTGCCTGCATTTGGAAGTACCTGGAGAAGAAAAGAACCTGGTTGGTCTGGTGCTCCTTGGTTGCCTAGCAACTGGCAGAGTGGTGGGAACATAGTAGGTGCTCAACATACATTTCTTGAGGGAACGGATATGCCCCTTACAAGGTGTCGCGAGAATCATATGAGAAAGTGGGAGAGAAAAGACTTAGTAAATGCCAGGTTGGGTACCACGGTTATCATGTCAACTTCACCAGAACTGCCTCAAGGCTCAGATCTCTCTCCATGTCTCACTTTTCCCCATGGGTCCTCCCATGGGCCTGTCCACCAGGGAGACCAAGTCATCCCTGGTTTTCAGACCGGAAGTTCTGCATCCCGGAAATAGCCGCCGTCCCAGACAAACCCTCCTGGATGCTTCCCAGCCCCATCTGTCTGCCACCTCTCTCCTTTGCTTGCAGTGCTCTGGACGCCCCGGGTGTGCACGCATCGGTCCCTGCACCTGAATGCCCTCCTCCCCCACCCTCCGCTCCCGCTGGATCGGTGCGTCTGACATGTGTTCCTCTGGGAGGCCTGCCTTCCGCTGTCTACAGCAGATGACTCAGACTCCACTGTAGCAGATCAGGCTCAGGTCACCCGGACCGCGGTGTGCCGGTGAACGGCTATTTGGTGGTGGTGGTGGGGAAGCCCTGTGTTTGCTATGTTTGATATGTTGTGTTTGCTAACCGCTATGGTAAAAATGCTCCCACCGGGCAAATTTCAAGCTACCAATCTGAGATGACTAAACACTGAGTTAGGAAGAAATGCCCACGGTCAGCTCTTGTGAGCCAAGCCAGCAAAACTCAGCCCATCCCACCACTAGACCTCACCTGTATGTCACCACCCACATCTTGAGCACTTAGTACAGGGTACGGTACATAGAAGGTGCTCAGTTAATTCAGTTTGCCATATGAAGGCAGGTCTGTCTAACTGGACTGGTTAGGGGCTGTAGGTTTGATAGGTTAATATACATAAGGTGCTTAGGACATACAGCAAGTGCTATATAAACCTTAGCTGTTATTACTCATTCAGCATGTAGGGACAATAATAATCGCCCTTTATTATGTGCTTTCGGGGTGACAAGTCCGGTGCAAGTGATTTACATGGGTTCTCTCGCTGAATCCACGCAACCACTCATTGATGTAGGTTATCATTATTACCCCCATTTTACAGATGATGAAGCTGAGGCTCAGAGGGGGTAAGTGAACGTCACAAGGCCACACAGCTACTCAATGGCAGAACTGAGGTTTGACTCCACGTCTTTGTGGTTCCAGGTACTATTGGTTACAGGAATTATCAAGTGGCGGAGTATCAGGGCTGGAGACCACTTTTCAGGCAGACAGAGGGGACAGGGCTTGCTGGGGTCATTCAGCAAGGTAGAGAGGCATAGCCTGGGCCCCAAACCCAGGACCTGGAGCCAAAGTGGGCAGCCAGCACCTGCCTTCTGCAGACGCCCAGAGCCCTAAGCCAGGCAACCCGAGGCGGGGATGGCAGCCGAGGCGGGGATGGCAGTCAGCCGGGAGGAGGAGAGAGGATTACGGGGAAACAGATTTTCTCCCCGCCTGCCCCCTGGGCTCCGGGGATAGGTGATAATTGACCGAGTGAGCCCTGAGTCAGGCCGAGGCAGGGCTCCATCTGGGCCTGGCACGGCGGGGCTGCTAATTGGCACGGAGTGATCCTCAAAGCCTCCCTGGCTGGCCCGCCGCTTGGCTCCCCCTTCTCCGCCCAGAGACTCCGGATTAATCCCCGGACGACTGATGGGCAGGGGACTCAAATGCTGTCGGGCCTCGTGTGCCAGGCCTCGGGGGTGGGGAAGCAGTGTCTCTATCTTTCCAGGGGTGTCCTGCAGACCAGGGGGCTCTGTGTTCTGAGTAGAGGCAGGCTCACCAGTCTAGCTCCCACTCCTAAGAAATGGATGAAATTGAACCAGGGCCTCAACCGTGGAGCTGGCTGCCAGGGCGGAATCCCAGGCCTGCCTCTGGCTAACAGTGTAACTGTGGGTAAGTTCCCTAACTCTCTGCCTCAGTTTCCATGTTTATATAAGGCGGGGGCGGAATGGTGACACTGTCTTACATTTGCTGTGAAGATAACGTGAGTTAAGGGAAAGAAGGCACTTGCCACAGTGCCTGCCTGGTTCATATGAAGGGCTATACATGTGTTTACTTTTATTATATACGTTCATTCTTGGCCTGCCACTTGCTATGTGATAAGACCTGGGGGTACAGAGACAAAGATGTAGTCTCTGTGCTCAGGAGTGTGGGTCCAGGTGGTGAGATGCTGTGTGATGAATTTATTCAATAGGCACTTATTAAGCCCTTGTTATTTCATGGCTGGTGACTGCAGCTTGCTCCTTGGAAGAAAAGCTATGACCAACCTAGACAGCATATTAAAAAGCAGAGGCATTATTTTGCCAACAAAAGTCCATCTAGTCAAAGCTATAGTTTTTCCAGTAGTCATGTATGGCTATCAGAGTTGGATTATAAAGAAAGCTGAGCACTGAAGCATTGATGCTTTTGAACTGTGGTTTTGGAGAAGACTCTTGAGTCCCTTGGACAGCAAGGAGATCCAACCAGTCTGTTCTCCTGGGTGTTCATGGGAAGGACTGATGCTGAAGCTGAAACTCCAATACCTGATGCTGACTCACTGGAAAAGACCCTGATGCTGGGAAAGATTGAGGGCAGGAGCAGAAGAGGACGACAGAGGATGAGATGGTTGGATGGTATCACCGACTCAATAGACGTGAGTTTGAGCAAGCTCTGGGAGTTGGTGATGGATAGGGAGGCCTGGTGTGCTGCGGTCCATGGGGTCACAAAGAGTCAGACACGACTGAGTGACCGAACTGAACTGAAGCCCTTGTTGTGTACTAGGCATTGGGTCATGGAGACAAAAGGCCCAAGTCCTGCCTATTAGAGGCCACAACTGAGCAAAAGGCTGGCACGTCTTCCTTTAACCAGGGCTAACTGCTGGCTGCTGTGGGTAGAGGGGCCCGGGAGTGGTGCTGGGCTCAGTAGTGCCTGGTTTGAAGGGCAGCTGGCCTACCTTCCTGCCTTGAGATCTCCAGGAAGTTCTGGATTTGGGTAGTGGAAGGGAGGAGGGAGGGAGGGAGGCCAGGCCTCAGCTATGCTCCAGGCCGTTGCTCTGTGAACCCAGGCCACTTCCGGCCTACTTCGGTGAGGTTGGGACCATCGCTGTGGCCTCTTCCAGCCACGGGACTCTGGCTGTGGACACGCTCAGGCACCCGACCCTGGGCTTACACTCTCCCTGAACTGTGAAAGAACTGATTTGTGTTTTCAGGGGCTTGTGAGGAGCGTACGTCGGGGCTGAGCTGGCGGCGCTCTTGCGGCTGAGTGGGCGGGGCTCTGGGGTCTCCTCGTGCAAAGTGGCTTTAGCATTTTGCACGCTTTCTGCTCCGGCTGCTGAAGTTCAGCCAGTGGAGCCAGTGCCCCTGCCCTGGGCTGGGCAGGGCGCGGATCCTCTGTGCCAGGGGCAAAGTCACATGGGATGCGGGCGGCAGGCAAGCTCCCAGGGTGGGAGGAGGAGCTTCCGATCTCTGTGTGTCTACAGGCACCGCCTGGTGCTGGGCCAGGGGCCTCCGAGCCTATAACCTCATCCATCCTCATGACGGCCCTGTGCGGCAGGAGGTGTTGTCCCCATTTTAGAGATTAGGAAACTGAGGCTTACAGGAAGGAAGTGTCTGTCCCAAAGTCACTCAGAGACATAGTGGCAGAGCCTGTACCCCCAGAGCCCACGCTCTCACATGGCGTCCGAGACCCTCAGTGTTCCAATCTGATGAAGGGGGGCTCCTTCTGGCTCTTCTAGCTCTTCCCATCTCAAGGGGTTGGGGGGAAGGCCCTGCCCTTCCAGGTTAAATCCAAGAAATGACTCGGGGTCAACCCCCTGCTGTGGTAGCTCCTACTGGGACCACCCAGGGGATGTCAGTCATCCTCCAACACCCCCACTCCCCCATATGCCCAGGCTCCCCCTGCTTGCCCCTGCTGGAACCCTGGCTCTCTGGATCTCTGCCAACAGCTGGCAGGACTACAGAAGTCAGCAGGCAGCGGCGGGAGTTGTGTTAACAGCTTCCTCTCTGCCCGAGGGGGGAACCCAGGGTGTCCCCAGGCCAGCCTCACACACAGCCATCTGCAGCATCCTCCCCCGGCTCGAGACCTGTCTGGGGCTCCCTTGTGCCTGTGGCAAGTGGTGCCCGATTCAGCCTCCCCTGCACGGTCTACACTGCCATCTTCAGCTCCCATGGCCTCCCAGCGGTGCCCTGGGCGCCACTCACAGGAGGCCGCTCCCTAGCGAGTGTGCTCAGTGTCACCTCTGCCTGATACGTGGGCCGCAGCTCCAGCCTGGCTTAATTCCTCTTAGTCCTTCACATCTTGACTCCAGCTCCTTGTGGGCCCTTCTCCTGGAGTGCTGCCCCCCACCAGGGCTGGGTTTGGGGCCTCTCTTCTGTGTTCCTGAACCACCCACCCCTCGCCATGGCCCCTGCACGATTACATGGGTGTGACTGTCTGCCTCCCTCCCAAGGCCTCGAGCCCAGTGGTGGCAGGAACCCACAGTGACCGGCAGCTCTCAGCCCCACGGTCTGGCTGAGAGGTGATGAACAGGAGGTCTCAGCAAGTGTTTGTTCATTGACCGACTGACTGAGGCTTAGAAAGGTGGAATCTTGCACTTAAGGTCACTCAGCTTGTGCATGGACTGGAGGTTTGGTTTTAAGGCTTCTGGGCCATGGTGGCCCCAGGGCTTACCTGGGGTCTAGGCAGTGGGCTCTCAAAGCACCCTACCTTCCTCCTTCTTGGCATTTGGGTGGCATCCATCTCTCTGCCTCCCCCAGACTGTGGGCTCCGTGAAGGCACCCCCATGCCTTCCCTGTTCAGGGCCAGCCCTCCGTAACACCTCCTTGAATGACAGGCCCCAAGCGGGGGAAAGGGCACGCTCACAGCCTCCTGGAGAAGGCAGACCCTGAAGGCTGTGGCTGCAGAGGTGGGTGAGAGTGTTTCAGTGCCAGCTCTCTGGCCCCGGGATCTTCCGTCAGGGGCCCCTGGCCCGGCTCCGGCCCGCCTCCCTTCACGCCATCCCCGCGGTGGGGGCCCAAGAGCTCCCGCCCGCCCAGCAGGGAGCCCCATTCCTCCAATTTCCTCCCAATTAATCAAGCTCTGAACTTTTTAATTATCTGCCTGCAGGGTGACTCCCCACTCTGGTGAAGCAATTAAGGACATTTCCAAGTGTTGTGTGGCTGCCGGCAGGCAGCTTTGACCAGACCCTCGTGGAGGAGGTGAGCAGAGGGAGGGGCTGGGGACAGGAGGGGTGGATAGGAAACCCCTGGGGTCATGGGGCTACTGGGAGGCTGTCCTGGGGTCCTGACCAGGGCTATTCCAGGGATCTGCGGCTGCGTTATCCTGGTGTGTCCCCCTCCACTGACACGTTCATGCAAAGGTCCTTCCTCTTCAGCTAGAATCTGGCTTCACAGATTCCAGACAGTTACCATGTGCCAGGCGCTGGGTTAAGGCACTTGA
This sequence comes from Ovis canadensis, assembly GCF_042477335.2. NCBI lineage: Eukaryota > Metazoa > Chordata > Mammalia > Artiodactyla > Bovidae > Ovis > Ovis canadensis. The sequence goes on from NC_091246.1 coordinate 249,239,310, forward strand.
CAATTTCACTGTATCCCTACATTGACCCTGAGAGTAGGAAGTGTAATGATCAGAGGACGCAGAAGCTTAGACGACTCCAGAGATGCAGCCGGGATTTGAGGCCAGTTCCAAGTCCACAGCCGCTTTATCAACTGTCTCTTACAGAACAGCAAGCATGGCCTGTCAAAGCGCCCCAGAACAAGGCTGGCGGCAGGAGATGCCAGCCAGCTTGAGAGCCGCTGAAGAACACGGGCTCTCCCTGGGCAGGGCGGCTTGGGGGAGGGGCCTGCAGGCAGAGTGGACAGGCTGTGCCAAGGCGTGGAGGCCTGAAGCCACACGGTGTGTGTGCGCACGTGCGCAGCTACGCACAGGTCAGGTTCGCGGAGGCATGAAGTTGGAGTCTGGGAGGGGTGGGAGGTGAGGCTGGAGAGGTGGCTGGGGTCTGGGTCACTGGAAGTCAGGAGGATCTTCACCATCTTCTGTCCAAGCTCTTCGTTTTACGACTACAGAACACATGACCCAGACAGGCACAGGGACGTGCCTGAGCTCACACAGCAAGTTGGTGGCTGATGGAGCTGGGGCGGCAGCCAGGAATCCTGATGCCCAGAATGGAAGGGATTGAGAGAGGGGCAAAGGAGCTGCAGCTGTAGGCTCCCGGTGGCTGCCTCCAGACTGGTCTCCTGGCCCTTGCCCTTGCCTCCTGCCCCCACCTCCCTTCTTGCCGCTGGCTGCACTCGGCCCTCAACACACCAGCCAGAGGGATCCTGCCGAACGGGAATCTGTGGCATGTCGCTTCTCTGCTCCAAGCCCTGCAACAACTGCCGCCTCACTTGGGATGAAAACCAGTAACTGTGCAAAGCCCCCTTGACCTCTCTGGTTACATTTGCCCCCAGGTATTTTCTTTTTCTTGGTGCAATTGTGTCCTCTTTTACTTCTCCGAACACACTTCCTACAACCTTCCCTCTCGTCCGCCCTGCTCCAGCCACACTAGTTTCCTGGCTGACCTGGAGCATGTTGGGTTTCTTCTAGCCTCAGGGCCTTTGCACACACTGTTTCCCTTGCCTGGCTCAAGTCCTCGTTCAGCTACTCCTTCACTCCGCCCCTCTCTGAGCCTCACATCCCCCATCTATAATTGGGGTTAATGTTGTACTCTCTGCCTTCCTCCCCAGGCTAACATGGGATCCTGATGAGAAAATGGGGAACAAATAGAGCTCCCCAAAAGCCCCCCCCTCCATCTTGAGGCTACCACTGCAACAGGGCTTGTAAAGATCTTCACTGGGTCCTTGAGAAAACAGCGCCTCTGATGAGCCGTGGGCTCCAGGCTCCCCCAGAGCTGAAGCTGGAGCAACACGGTGGAGCTCCCTATCCTGTAATCCTCAGGACTCACAGATGCTGGAAAAGCGAGTGTTAAATAATAACCACGATGTGCCCTGGGGGGAAGCCGGATGTGTGGGGAGAGCTCGACACATCTGGCAGGGCAGGCCTGAGTCCCCCGGCACATCTGGCTGCTGTGTTGACAGGTGGTGCGGCGGGTCACTGCGGCAGGGCCTGTCAGGTCCGGTCCTCGCATCACGAGGTGGGTGATGGCCGGATGGAGCTGGGAGCATCTCCCAAGGGCCGAGGGCCATCGCCCCCCTGTGGGTTGCCGCTTCAGACCCCACTTCAGGCCATCCACTGGACTTTGCGGTTGTGCTCTGAGAGGCTGAATTAGGACCCAGAACCTGGGCCACCAGATTCCAAAATCCCTACCTCATCTTGTCTGCACCGGCTGCCCCTACTGGGGCTTGGGGAGCCTAGGAAAGCCCCCTCTCCTCTCCAGCTGGGCGGTGGGTGTTTTCGGGGTCACCTCATGGAGCACTTCCCCTTTTATGGGATCCAGTAACGTGGTCATCAGCTCCACCTGAGACAGCCCCCTTGGGCTCCTCCCTCCTCCCACCTGCCCCAAGAAAGCCATGGTCATTAATAAAGGACACAATTAGCTGTCAGCGGAGAACATGTCTGGAATTTTTTTACCTGCTCTGTGAGTTCGGTTAAGGCAACAAAGCCCCAGACCCCCCCGGGGAAGCAGCTGCCATACACCTTTCAGAGGCCCCCCTTGGCTGGGCCCAGGGCAGGAGGGGGCCTGTGACTTCTGCAGTGTGGGTTCCGCAGGTCTGGGCCTGCGCAGGGCGGTGTTTTCCAGGCCAGTGGAGAAAGTGACAGAGTAAGAGAGATTTTCTGGCAGAAGTTGTTTTTTTCAACCCAACAGGCAATACAATTCAATACAATTTCCTCCTCCTTCCTGTGCGGACTTAAGGGTCTTTTAGAGCTCGAAGGACTTGAGAGAAAGGAATTAGTTCAGCCTCTCATTTTATACCTCATTTTACAAGTGGGGAAACCAAGGCCCTGGGAGGGGAAGTGACCTTGTTTGTGGCAGATAGATCTATGTGGTGCTTTTTTGGGTTCTGCACAGATCCCTGAGCTCTTTGACCATGATCAGAACCCGCAGTCAGCGTATTTGAAGTCCGCGATGGTCGCTGTCCAGGCTCTGCTGAGTCTCGACTATGTGCTGGGGGGTGAGGGACAGTGGGATCCGAGGGAAATGTGGCCCCTACCCTCGCAGAGCTGAGGGCCCCATGAGACGGACGGAGGGAAAGGGGCAGTGGACAAGCGTGAATACTCCATCTGCAATGGCCGCAGAGGAGAAAAGGGAGGCTGAGGCAGGACCACGGGCATCACTTCGTGGTCAGGAGAGACTTCTCTGAAATACGGCCTTTAAAAGGCAATCCCTGGGGGACAGAAATGAGTGGGAGCAGGGTTTGCAAAGATGGGACCAGCTCAGGGCCTCGGTTCCTCTCCGTGTAACGAAGCGGGACATGACAGGCGCCTGCTGCCCAGCTGCCCGGGCCCAGCTGACTCTGACCCTGGCAGGCACTTTCGTCTAAGAATGCCACGAGGTCAGGATCTGCCAGCCCTATTCCGCAGACGAGGAAAGGAGGGACTTCCGTGGTGGCCCAGCAGCTGAAGGCTCCATGATCCCAGTGCAGGGGGCCCGGGTTCAACCCCTGGTCGGAGAGATAGACTCCACATGCCGCAACCAAGAGTTCGCATGTCACAAGTGAAGATCTCGGACGCTACAATGAAGACGGAAGGTCCCGTGTGCTCTGAATAAGACCCAGCGCAGCACCTTGCCCCCGCCCTCCCCCACCCCCTCTAAAAAAAAAAAAGACAAGAAAATGAGGCTCAGAACAATGACCTGCCTTCCCGGGACACCTGGACACCAAGTTCAGGAGCTTGGGCCTCCAACACCTGCCTCTCTCTGCCCTTCTTGGAGATTTCCAGAACTACGGCTCTCCCCCTCAGTAACCCTAAGGCTGGTCTGCTCAAGCCCCCGTGGCCTGTGACTTGAATGCTAATGAAAACCCCACTCAAGAGGTCCTGGCATTTGGCGCCTCAAGGAAAAGGGATTAAGAAATAGGAATAGGGAGAGCTGGGAGCTTGCCTGCTTCGCCCCGAGGCTCCTAGGTTGGTGGGGGGGGGGGGCGGGCGGTGGCCTGCAATCGCTCTCCCTCCTAGGGGTACAGGAACCATTCCCCTTCTCCTGTCGGCTTCTGGGGAGCAGGAGTGAGCCTCAGCGAACCCAAGCCATAAATCAAATGTGCAAGATGTGGCTTGGCAGCCATCCCAGTGAAAAAGATCTGGGGGTTTGAGTTGACCACAAGCCAAAAGCTGCTGAAAAAGCCGATGTGGTCTTAGGCTGTAAGAGTAGACGGAGACTGACAGCCGGCATCGCACCCCTCCACCCCGCTGCTCAGGGAAGGTCAGTGCTGAGCTCCACGTTTTAAGGAGGGCCAATGAGTGGTAGTGGACAGGGAATCTCAGGCATCCAGCTGGCTGTCTATCTGCAGGCATTTCTGGACGGTGCTGGAGGGGCCCGGAGTAGGCTCCCAGGTTCAAACTCTCCTGGCGGCATTTTTCAGGCACTCAGCAGAGCTCTGACCTGCCCCGGAGCTCTTCCTCGCCTGGATCTCTGAGAAGTATGAGTTCTCTCCTTGATCTCGCTCAGCTTCTGTCTCTATGTCCTAGCCCTCCTAGACACTGGGGATTTGAGATCACGTGTGTGGTCTCACCATGGCCTGCCCTCGGTTAAGGACAAGACTTCATTAAAAAGACCCAAAACGAACCCAACATTCTAGATAAAGACTTTGTGCTCAGCCCTGTGTTCAGACTGGAATAAGCCAATCCCTGGCCTTACAATCGCTGTCGAGAATGGGAGAGTGAATACGATCCATTAAGATATCGAAGCAGTTTTCTGGAGGACAGGCCATTTGAACTGGGTGTTACAGGATGAACAGGAGTCTGTGAGGGCCAGAGGAGGTGAAGGCTGAACAGCGTGTGCAAAGGCATGGAGGGGAGATGGGCAGGGGGCAGGCGTAGCTGGAGCATGAGCGGTGTGGGAGAAAGCGGGGGGCACAAGGCAAGAAAGGAGACCTGGGCTTAAGTCACAGTAGCCTTATGAGCTCAGTGATGGAGTCTGGGGTTTCATTCTCTAAGAGGAGCGAGGCCGGTGGGGCTCCTGCGCCAGAGCTCAAAATGGTGTTCATGTGCCCTCCATCCTCCCCTCCCAGCCGCTTGCCTGGGCTCTCACCTTCTTGCACTACAGCCCCCCTCCCCTTGCCTCAGCTGACCCGCTCCCTTGTCTCAACTCTTACCCATTTCTTCTCTGTTTTCCCTAGTTCTCCAGCCTTTCCTCCTTTGTTGAAACCAGTTCCACCTCTTCCGTCATTAAAAAAAAATGAACTGAGCGATTAACAACAACCATTAACACCATCTATTGTGCCCAAGCCATGTGCCGGACTGATGGCTTCATGTAAGTTATGGGGGGCGGGGCTGTGCCCCCCAGGGGTTGGGGGCACAGGCTCTGGGGTCAGGGTCCGACTGGCCTTGGCTCTCCCACTGACTTTGGGCAGGTTGCTTTTCTTTGGGCCTCTACATCCTCATCTGGAAAATGGGTCTATCAATAGGACTTAGCTTGTAGGGAAAATTCAGAGTCAATTCCATAGCATATACATTCATCAGCAATTCCTACAGAAGTCCTAGAAAGGCAGGTACTAGTGACATTCCTACTTAGAAAGGAGACAGTCAAGGTTTTGTGAAGATAAGTAACCTCCCCAGAGCCGGTATCAGAGCAGGAGAGGAGCAGTGGAGTGCTACATCTGAGGCCAAAGGCGAGGTGTTAACTATTCTATCACAAGGCCTCACCTCTTCCAAGCTGGGGACTGGGCTGGGCCCAGGGACCTAAGTCTCAGTGGGCTCCCAGCCTAGTGGGGAAGACGCCCAAGAATATAGCTGGTTTTCAAACAGCATGACCAATGTCAGGGGACGCATGGGGTAGAGCGAGGAGGTGCTGGGCCTGGAAGCCCAGAGAAGGGGACCTTAACATTGTTTCCTGGAGGTGTTAACACTTGAGCGATCTTAGGAGAGAAAGAAGGACAAGAGAAAAGAATGAAAGGAGGGCTGTGCTGGGCAGAGAGGGAACAGCCCGTGCCAAGGGGTGGAGATGTGAGACCTGCGGCTGGAACCTTGAGTCTCTGAGTGTGGGGTTGCGGGATACGAGGCCGGGCAGGCAGGCAGGGGTGGCCAGCACTGAGTCTCCCACCCATGCCCCATAGCACTGCCGACAGATCAAGGAGCTCTGCCTACAGCTTGACAGCCTGTGAACCCACAGAGAATCAGGAAGAAGCCTGCTCAGTCCCTGAACTGGAACATCCTTGGATCAAAAAATCCCCCACGGCTGAGCAGAGACCCGGGGATCCTAGCCTCCTCTGCAGGGCCCTTCGAGTCTAACAGATCCCAAACCTGCCCAAAGATAGATGGCTTCCTTAACAGTTACTGTAAAAACACTCCTATCCCCAAAGCTTACAAAAATCCCACACCTTCTCAGTTTTAAAGGGTCGAAAGTTGAAAATTATGAGCCAACAGCAAGGGCTGCAGAACAAGTGATGTTTGGCCAGCAGCCGGGATACCTCATGACAAGTTGCCCAGACGCGGTCATGTAAGAGCGCACACCTTTAAGTGGCGCTTCAAGCTTCCTCTAAATGTCTCCTTTATTTGAGCAGCGTGTTTATGGAGCCTGGAGCTGCTGTTCCCAGCTCTCGCTGGAACACAAGCTAGCTTTGTAAAAGAGAAAGAAACCGACAGAGAGACAGACATCAAAGCAAAGGATGATGACAACCCTGTAATCTCATAAACTCGCCTCTTATCTCAGTCCTTATAAAAACGGGGAGGCCTGGTTGTCAGTAAAAGCAGCTCTGAAAGCTCATAAACTTGACAAGCACTTAGTTCTAGCACCCAGAGGGAAGGACTCTAATCCTTGAGAAGCCTGGAGAGGAAGAATGGGGAGGCAGGGGAGAAGAAGGGGAGGCAAAGCCTACGCTGTCACCAAGTGGGGGCTGGAGAACGTAGCACCCTCGCTTACTATGTTTGACCTCAAGGCTCAACCCGGTTGGAGAGAGTCTCCTTGGTTACAAGAGAGGCTGAAACCGCTATTTTAACATTTGTAATCTTCCAATAAATAACAGCTCACACTTAGAGCTTATTCTGGGCCAGGCACTATTTTAAGTGCCTTATGTGGATTAATTTATATAATCTCAAATTATACTGTAATTATCCTCATTTACAGGGGATATAGGCAGAGGAGTCAGTCCCTGGCCAAACATCACGGATTCAGCGAGTGGTAGAGCAGGGATTCCTAGTGAGAGGGGAGCCGTGTGCTTCCCCTCATCCGCTGCCCGATCATCGTTCAAGGGGTCAGGCTGCAGGCTGGGGGGGGTGCCTGGCTCACGTCTACCCCTCCCCTCCTCCCGTTCCAACATCCTGATGAACTCCCTGATTCACAGCCGAGGAAGGAATGGCCCAGAGAGGCGGAGTGCTCCAGCCAACAGCGTGCAGTGGGCACAGCTCGGGCCCACCCCTGCTGCCTGGCTACCGGACCTGGGCACCTAGCACCGAGGTTTGGACTCAGCCTCCGGGTCTGACCTGCCTGTGAACCCCCAAAGGGGCTGGGATCAGTCAGGATCCTGAGGATCGGAATTCAGTGGCCGGGGGCCACAGGCTTCGTTTACTCTGCTGGGCTTGGAGCCCCTTCCTGAACCAGAGGGCTCTAAAGCCCTGCCCGGCTTTGTCTCCTCGGAGGGGCAGATAGAGTGCAGTGGTCAGCTCCCGAGCTTAACCCAGAGGCAACGCCTCTGGCTGGGTGATCTCGGAGAAGTCACATAACCTCTCCGTAGTTAGTTTTGTCATCTGCAAAGTGGGCATAATAATGCTACCTCTCTCCCAAGATTGCTGAGATGATGGTTAATACACTTAAAGTACTTAGAACATTGCCACATGATCCACACAGTGTTTTGAACTGTGGTGCTGGAGGAGGCTCTTGAGAGACCCTTGGACAGCAAGATCAAACCAGTCAATCCTAAAGGAGATCAGTCCTGAATATTTATTGGAAGGACTGATGCTGAAGCTGAATCTCTAATACTTTGGCCACCTGATGTGAAGAGCTGACTCATTGGAAAACACCCTGATGCTGGGAAAGATTGAAGGCAGGAGGAGGGGCGACAGAGGATGAGATAGTTGGATGGCATCACTGACTCAGTGGATGAGTTTCAGCAAACTCTGGGAGACAGTGAAGGACAGGGAAGCCTGGCGTGCTGCACTCCACAGGGTTGCAAAGAGTCAAACACGACTGAGGGACAGACAACGACATGCGCAGTAAGTGTTCAACAGACATCATTACTGTGGTCTCCTCTCTCTGTGGGAGTGTCCTGAGCCCCGGACTTGCCAAACCAGACAGTTTCTGCCCACCCCTAACACCCATTACATTACAGACTGCTCCCTGACCGGCCAGCCTTCCAGTCACCTGAGCCTCCTGCCAGCACTGTCCCTGGAGAGAAAGCAGCATTCTGAGTTTAAATCCCAGCCCCAGATCTTACTGGCTGAGGCCTTCAGGCCCAGGAACATGACTCTCTGAGTCTCTGTTCTCTTGTCTGGAAAACAAGGGTAATAACCCCGTTTTGATAACACAGAGGTCAGAGTGGGGACTTAGACAGACCTGGGTCTTTGCTTCTAGCTCTCTGTATGACCTTAGGAAAGTTGCTTGAACCTCTGAGACCTCAGTTTTCTCAGCTGTAAAATGGGAGCACTCTGTAGGGCTTATCCTGTGAGGACAAAATGAGGTTACAGCCAGATAGTGCCGTGTGTCTGCTGGGGATCATTATGTGGCTGTTAGTATTACTCATTTCTTCTGGTAGAAATCATTCTTTCAATAGACATGAAGCCTTACTATGTATCAGGCACTGTTCTAGCTTCTGGGGACACAGCAGCAAAGACGACAAGCTAGGTCCCTATGTGTAGAGCTTATAATCAAACGAGGAAGATGGCCAACAAACAGATATCAGACAAATACAAAGTGATGTCCTGGAGCGTGCTGAGTGGGGGAACAACTCTAGCTGGGGTGGTCAGGGAGGGCTTCCCTGAGGAGGTGACATGTGAGCTGAGGCCTGAAGGATATGAAGGAGCTGGAAGTGAGGAGAGCGCAGGGAAGGGGATTGCAGGCAGAGGGAAGCGCACGTGCAAAGGCCCTTCTTCAGGAGAGACTAGGGAAGCCCCAGGTGTCTGAAGAGGGCAGAGGTCCTTGTGGCTGGAGAGGTATTAACCAGGGGGAAAGAGTGGGAGACCAAGCCTCAGGCCCGCGGGCACAGAAAGAAGCTGAGAAACCCCCGGAGGGTGTTCAGCAGGGTGGTGAAACAGCCTGTGACTTGAATAGGTGGAGGTGACAGTGGATGGACAGGGCGGTGACAGGGAGGGTGGAGAGAGGAGGCTGGGATTTAATGAGGAGCTGCCAGCAGTTTCTTCTGCCCCTGGGAGCGCCCCACGCGAACAAGAGCGGGTGAGAGGGGAGTTGCCATGTTCTGCTTCTGCGAAGGAATAGCAGTGTCTCCTTCCAGGTATTTTACTGTTTCAGCAGCGCCTTCTCCCCAAGGACGCTTAATCAGCGAGCGGACTGCCCGTCGAGAGTCTGTAATTAGGCTTGTGGGACAGGTGCCTGGGGCGGGGGGTGGGGGTGGGGCTGGCAGCGCCTCTTCTCGGGCCGCTTGGAGCCTGTGGCCACGCTGTTACTTGGCAGAAAGTTGAAAGGGAAGACAGCTGCTCTGGGCAGCTCCTGGCTCCGCTTTTAGGGTCCTCCGGTCGCCCTCCCCCAGCCTTGGGCATGGGGCTTCCCGAGCTACTCCAAGGCCCTTGAGGACCCCTGGCTCAGGGTATCAGATCTTGCCTAGCTCCTAGCATCTGGCCCTCTGACCCTGGCTGCATCTTGTTCCCTCTGCACTTGGCTCATGGCAGAAGGGGTCAAGGACGCATCTTTGCCAGGCAGTCAAAATGTCATGCTGTACCTGGGTGCTTCAACGCAGGATCGCTCCTGGAGACACCAGGCCTTCACCCTGGGAGGGCGTCAAACGGGGGCACTTCAGGCACTGAGTTCAGGGAGGGGAGGTGGACTTCGGGGCTGACAGGGCACCAGGCTGCCCTTCATCTCCGATGGTCTTCTGCTGCTCTCATCTTCAAGACTGACCCACCTGTTCCCGAAACTAGACTGTACATCACACCCTTCCATCACAATCTGCTTCGGCCTGAGCGTGGTCACGGGGGCATCTCCCTCACAACAGCCTGTGACGGGCTGTGATTATTGTACCCCTCGTGCTGACGAGCAAAGCAAGGCTCAGGGAGCGATGTGACCGCCCAGGGCCACACGGATGCCTGGGTCAAGGTCTCTACCTCCGACTTTGAGTCGAGCACGGTCTCCTCGGCAGCAGGCCCTCTCTGCCACCCAGGTTCCCTCCTGCTTTGCAAGGACGGAAATGACAGCAGAGGGCTCTGGTGAAGATCAGAGGGATAACCGACAAGGCTGTTAATGGGTAGTGACAGGAAGGAATGGACAGCAAAGCACATGACTTAGGTGGGCTCTGAAACTGACCAGGACATCCCATGAGGAATGACACAGTCACTCAGATGATTTAGGCACTAACCCCTGTCATTTGTCTACTAATGTCAGGATTAGAGCCTGGCTCACTGATCTAAGGCTCATTCGTTCGTTTACTTACTCATTCATTCCCCAGACACTGACTGAGAACTTGCTATGTGGCAGGCACCTCGCCAGGACAGAGAAATGTCAGATACAGGGCCTTGGCAACTGTTCCCCAGTAGTACAGCTCTGCCTTTTCCACTGGACTGGGAGCTTCTCAAGTAGTTAAGAGAGTGGTATTAATTTGGATCCTGTGATTTTACGAAATTCATTGATTAGCTCTAGTAACTTTCTGACAGCATTTTTAGGATTTTGTATGTATCTTATCGTGTCATCTGCAAATAGGGACAGTTTTGCTTCTTCTTTTCCAGTTTGGGTTCATTTGAGAGTGGTCTTTAGAGACCACATCCTGGCTGTGTGATTTCGGGCAACTCATTTCACCTCTCTGTAGCTCAGTTTCCCCAGGTGACAAATGAGGATAGTAACAACACCTATACCACCAAGGTTGGGCTTCCCAGGTAGCTCAGTGGTAAAGAATCCACCTGCCAATGTAGGAGACGCAAGATACGCAGGTTCCATCCCTGGGGTCAGGAAGATCCCCTGGAGTAGGAAATGGCAACCCGCTCCCAGTATTCTTGCCTGGAAAATTTCATGGACAGAGGATCCTGGTGGGCTACAGTCCATGGACTTGCAAAGAGCTGGACACGACTGAGCACACACAGGCCATCAAGGTTATGGTGGGGGTGGATGAGTAATATGGGTAAAGTGCTTAGAAAGGTGTGTCTGCACAGTTAATGCTTAGCTTTGCCCTTCCAGGTTCTTATGGATGTACAGGATTTCCCAAGCAAGCTCTTACTGTCCTGATGGGAACTGTTTGGTTTTGTTCCTGACAATCATGTCCCAGCTTCCCTCCTCTTTTAAGCCTCCTGGCAGACAGCATGCAAAATGCACTCGTCAGGAACTGTCTGTCAGGAGTGCCTTTACACTGGTGCTCAAACAGTCATCAGTGTGCCTTGAATACACATTTTCTGAATGCCAGACACTGTTCTAGGACTTTCAGCTACATCATCTTACTTAATCCCTCAATATCCCGATGAAGTTGGCACTATTTCCCATTTTGCAAAGGAGAAAGCAGGCTTAGGGAGGCTGCACGGCTGACCATCCATCCATCCAAGGTGTACTGAGTATCCACTATGAGCCAAGCAGGCACTGTGCTAGCACTAGGTTCGAGTTCCAGCTACTAACAAAAGATACCCAGTCCTTACCCTATCAGAGCTTCCGGTCTAGCCAGAGAAGACGGACCTGCATTAAGCAATGAGCAGCGCCATGAGGGTCCGAGTGAAGGAATACAGGGTGTGATGAGTGAGTTCAACAGGGGCCTGCAGTGCGTGGAGTTGGAGGAAAGCAGCCTAGAAAGTTCTCCTACAGTCTCCTAAGCCACTCCTCCCAGGCTCCACCTTTGCCCCTTTCCAGCATTCATCAGGGTCAGTGGCCCCCCCGCCCCCCACGACACCTCTCATCATCTCACGGCTCGCAGACGGCCTTCATCCCTAGAGAAGCCCAGTGTATCTGAACCCTGTTCTGCAGCTCACGTTTGTCCCTTGTTTGGTGGCTGAGGGCTGACTGCAACAGACCCTCCTTTGGGAGGTCTTTCTCAGCTACCAGCCCCATCTGTGAGCACCAGCCTCCTCTCTTCACAGAGTTCCCACAGGAACCTGTTTATATTTCCAAATCCCTTCATAGCATCATTATTTTCCTTCTGACTTTTCCCCCACCAGACTGGGAGCTTATAAGCAGGCCTTATTCATCTTTGAATCTAGTACACAGCTGAGCAGAGGATGGTTACTCAACAAAAGCTGGTTTAAGGAATAAATGAAGAAGCAGAGTGGGTGAGAGAACCTGGCTCTGAGTGCCAGCCTCGCTAATTCTGGCCAAACAGCTTTGGATGAGCCCACGGCTAGGATTTAGGGTCGGTATGCAAACTGTTTCGTGCCACCCTCCAACTTCAATCAACTGGCTGGTAGCTGCCTGGAGCGTTGTGTTGAGAAGGGTCCTGACGTGGTATCAGGTTTAACGGAAAGAGCGCTGCGATTGATTTGCAATGCCCGCCCTGGATTCAAGAGTAGTGGCGACGGGGGCTCCTTATTTCTGCTATCCTTGAAAGTCGTGGTTCTCTTTAAGGCTTTGTTTTTTCCCAGCTATACAACGAGGGGACCAGACTCACTTATATCTGACACTGTATGATTCAGACTGAGCCGCACATTCGTTTCCAGAAAGATTTTTCTTTAGGGACAGGAACCACATGCGGGCCTAGCCCAGGGCCTAGCGCACAGCAGATGCTCAGTAAACGCTGGTTGGATGAATACTGTTCCTTGGTTATCACGAGACTCTGCAGGGAGAACAGGACTTATCCTTCTAGTTCCATATGAGGAAGTCAAGATTTGGGCCCAGAGCCACACAGACCCCACACTAGTGTCTGGATCTTCTGATCCCTAGGCCACAGGGCTCCTGCCCCAAGTCAGCGGCATGTCCCTTTCTCAGTCAATGAAATAACGGTGCCATCAGCAGCCATACTGCAGCTGACTCTGCAGAGCATTTTCACTTTCATTCTTGCACTTGAGTTTCTTACGGACTCTAGGAAGAGGGGGTGACCACTGCCCTCAGTCGGCAGACTGGGACAGTGACGCTCAGAGTAGGCATGTGATTTGCTAGGTCACACAGAGCTGGGATGCAAACCCAGGTCTCCTGGTTCCAACCCCGCCCACCGCCATCCCCACCCCCGCCCTCCAACTCTGGCCACCTGCCCCTGACTAACCAGCTCCTACATTCCACTGCCCTCTCACTTTCCTCACGGCCACCTCTGCTTTTTCAGGAAAGATGAAAGAGCAGAGACATGAAGGGGATGTAACAGGAGCCATGCTCCCCTCTCCTAGGAGGCCAAGCCCCACCTTGGGCCACCTCATCAAGCGGGGGCCTGGAAGGGGAGAGATGGGGTCAGAAGACCTGAGCAGTGGGGCGCCAGCTAGACGCCGGGCCTCCCAGGTCTTCCCCATGACCCGAGCCTGGGCTCACACCAGCTGGGTAAACAGGCACCGGCCCCATCCAAGGGCGGGGGGCATTCCTGCCCCTCTCAGACTGCCTGTCTGTTGCTAAGGATTCTGGGAAGGAGGCAGAGAAAAGCTAAGGCGGGAAGCTGACCAGGAGCAGCCACACACTGGTCTGGCATTGTCCTTGGGATGACAGAGATGACCTGGAAACAGATGAGAAAATGGCTGGATCTGGTCTGGCATCCGCCCTCTTCCCTCTCTCCTGCTCCATACAAGTTTGGTTTCACTTTGCAGCTCCCAGTGTTTGACTTGGTCTCCTGTGACTCAACTTTTCCACCTGTAAAATGGGCCTAGGGACCAACAATTCAGAACTAGAGGAACTCCTCCCCCTCTCCCATCTGTACCCTCTTTCCAGAGACCCTGTCCTTCCAGGAGGAGCAACTTCTATAAACTCACGACATTATAAATATCACATCGTCTCCACCTCACACCTCAGCCAACCAGAGCAGAGAAAGCAGGTGCCTGCATGTGTAGGGGAATCACACCAGTGAGGTTCTCACCCCTGACTGTGGAAATGGTCCCACGTAGGAACTTGGGGGTCCCAAAGGCCCCTCTGACAATGGGAAATCACCTCCTGTCTTCAGGCCTCAGTCGCTTCCTTTGTAAGACCTGGGAGATGATGATAATTAGCCCTTTCTGGCTGAGACATCTTTTTTTTCCCTTTAAATATTTATTTGTTAGGCTGTGCCAGGTCTTAGCTGCAGCATGCGGGATCTTAGTTCCTTGACCAGGGATCAAACCCAGCCCCCTGCAGTGGGAATGCAGAATCTTAACCACTGGACCCCAGGGAAGTTCCTGACTGGGACATCTTTTGAATGACTCCACACTTTCCACCTCTATGCCTTTGCTTACCCAGTGTCCCCGTCTCCTCATGTTCAAATCCAGCTTAGAGGTCCCCTCCTGTGTTATGCCTCCCCTGGTCTTGCCCCAACCCTCCAGATCTGTAAGCCTCTCTTCCCACCTCCTGTGCCCCTATAGACTTGGTCTGCCTCTCTGAGGACACAAAAGGCCTGGGACTGTTGGCTCCTCAAGGCAGGGCTCTTTTTTTTTTTTTTAAGGCTGTGCCATGCAGCATGGGGGATCTTAGTTCCCCAACCAGGGATTAAACCCCTGCCTCCTGCCAGTGGGAGCACGGAGTCTTAGCCAGTGGACTGCCAGGGAAGTCCAGGGCTCTGCCTTCCATTCCGCTGCCACAGTGCCCAGCACAGGGCCCAGAGCATGGCAGGTGCCCAGCATGGGTTCGTTCACTTGGCAGAAGAAATGAGCGTGAGGGCGGCCACACCCCTCCCTGGCCCTGGGTTCAAGCTATACACGGTCAAGGGGGGGGCATGCAGCTCTGAAACCCACTCATTTTCTTGGTGCCCAGAGAAGAGGAGAGACAAGATGTGAGCCTCGGGCAGAGAGGGCTCAGGTTTTCAACTCTCCTGGAATCCAAAGCTGCAGGGCGGTGCATAAGGGCCACTAGAAGGTCAAGTTCAATTAACGGCTGGCTCTAAGACAGTAGCCAGTTGATCTCTGACCCAGCAGCAGCTACCATGTGCTCCCATCTGCATGCATGATAAATACTTCCAATGCGCAATAGTCTAGGAACCAGGCAGCTACCTATCACAAAACCGAGATAGTGGTTCTCCTCCACGGTCTTTTCAAATAATGGGAAGATGAGAACAATCAAGGGATCTCGACTCCTTGTCTAGTTCATCTCTGCACCCCTGAGTGGCTGGTGCAGAGCAGGACTTAGCTGAGCTAGGGGAATGAGACTGACCGCCCCCATCCCCACCCCAGCGCATGGGCTGCGCTCTCAGCACGCCTCCCCTAGGATACACACGCTCTGTGGAGTGCAGACGATCAGAAGACTTCGGGGAAATCAAAAGCAGCTACTCAGGAAAGGCCGGGGCCCTGCTGCAGAGGCCGCTCTGCGGGGCTGCTGGGCCCCCGGGCTGGTGATTCATGTCTCGCTGGCCCAGGGTGGGAGCACGGGCCGAGTATGAGCTGAATTCATAAGACCTTCTCTGTTTTATCTCACAGATGTTTCTGGGATGGATGTGTCAAGGAAAAAAAAAAAGGCTGAAGTTGAAAAATTCCAACTCAGCACATGTCCTCCAGCCCTTGGAGACGTGACAAGGGATTAAAACGCCTTTTCTCCTCATTTGCCCAACATCTCAGAAGAAAGCTAAATTGCATCCCCGTCAGAGCTGCTCTGGGCACCTGCTGGCTACGAAGACGACCTCCTCATTAGCCCGGCTCTCCTTTAGAAACAAACTCGCAAAAATCGCATTATGGGGACGTGTGTGAACGTGTGTGGTGTCATGGACCCCTCGCTGCGTCTCCAGACCTCTTCCCACATATCATGAAAGCTAACTTCTGAGTGCCTGCCACGTGCTAGGCTGCACAGCAAGCATCACCTCATTTTAGCCTCATAACCCGCTGAGGTCTGCGTTCTGTGATCCCATTTTCTAGATGATTTGCCTACACGTGCGTGTCTAGTTGTGCGCACAAAACGTGCTCACGTCTACACGATAGCCTTTCTCTCTTCATCCAGAGGCAAACATATCTTTGCGTCTGGGTCTTTGTATATACACGCACATGTACCTATGCGTCCACACTCTCATGCTATGTCCTTGTTTCACAATACAGACCACTAACTGAGCTCATTCTGCATAAGATGCTTCATTTCAATTACTATTCTTTATGTCATCATTAATCCTGGCAAGGCCAATGGTATTATCTACATTGGAGTCGATAGACTATGGTGCAGGGGCCAAACTGGACCTGCCACCTGTTTTGGAGAATAAAGTTTTATTGGCTCACACCCATGATCATTTGTGTCTGAACTGTCTGTGCCCGCTTTTATACTATGACTACAACGGCAGAGTTGAGCCGTGTATTAATTCTCTGGCTCTTTACAGTCTGCTGACTGCTAATCTGTTTTTTCTCACATGAGGAAACTGAGACTCAGACAGGGTATCTGACTATCCAAGGTCATGCATGCTTCAGGTGAGGGTTTAGTCAGCCAAACACCTGGCCACCAGACCCTCTCCCACGTCTTGGTGTCTTTGTGGACGCTAACTGCAATTGCGCCCATACACTTGGGATTCTCTGTCCCTATGCGCTTACATGCCTGGCAGAACTTTTATGTGTCGGTATGACCCTCTCTGTGTGCATAATCAGAAAAATAAATGTGCCGTTTTTATTTGTTGGGAATAGGGTTCTTATTAATTAGGCCATTCAAATGTAGTAATTTGTGTCTACTTAATCAATTTCTGAGAAAGCTATCCTTAAAATATCTCACTAAGAATGTGGATTTGAGAAGTCAGAGAAAGACAAATATATAATATCACTTACAGGTGGAATCTAAACAAATGATACAGATGAACTTATTTACAAAAATGTAAAGACTCACAGACATAGAAAGCAAACTTACGGTTACCAAAGAAGAAAAGAAGGGAGGGAGAAATTAGGAGTCTGGAATTGACAGATACATACTACCTACAGAAAATAAACAACAAGGACCTCATAAATAGCACAGGCAGCCATATTCAATATCTTGTAATAACCTATAGTATGGAAAAGAATCTGGAAAAGAATAGAGATTAGAACTGAATCACTTTGCTATATACCTGAAACGAACACAACATTGTAAATCAATGATACTTTGACTTAAAAAAAAGAATGTGGATTTGACAATTTCTTTTTGCAAGTAATTTTTTTAAAGTGTTTTGAGATTATGGTGTAAGTGCATGCCAGGTCAAGATTACTACATCTTCTGGGTGGATCATTCAATTTGTCATTAAACAATGACCTCCTTTGTCCCCAGTAATGCTTCTTGCCTTAAAGACTTTTTTTCTCCCTGATATTTATCTCGCCACCGACTTTATTATAGAGCATATCTGCTGATGTATCATTTTCTATCCTTTCCTTAACCCTCAGTGCATCATTGTCTCTTAGGTGTGTCTCTCATCAACAGAGCTGGACATTTTTCTCCCAGCTAAACTAAGAATCTCTGATTTTCAACAGTTGAGTTTAATCCATTTTCATGCACTGTGATTACTAAATATATTTGACCTTATCTACACTGTCTTACATTATGCATTTTATTTATCATCCATGTAAAATTTTTTTTCTCCTTTCTTGCCTTCTGTGGAATTGGTTAAATTTTCTCTATGCCTTTTTATTTCCTCTACTGGCTCAGTAGTTATATATTCTAGTCTTTTACGGCTACCCTTACATTTTGACTTTTATTTATTTTTATTTATTTATTTGGCTGTGCCGGGTCTTTGCTGCGGCATGTGGGATCTAGTTCCCTGACCAGGGATTGAACACGGACCCTCTGCATTGGGAGCTCAGAGTCTAAGCCACTGGACCACCAGGGAAGTTCTGACTCCTTAGATTCCTAATGCGCATATTTGTCTCAACCAAGTCAAAAGTTAACTGACATCCCCATCTACTTCCAAATGATCTTAGCATTTTTTTTTAATTCCAATCTTATCTTCCTATCTTCTATTGGAGTGGATTGCCATTCCCTTCTCCAAGGGATCTTTCCGACCCAGGGATTGAACCCAGGTGTCTTGCACTGCAGGCAGATTATTTACCATCTGAGCCGCCAGGGAAGCCCCGTTTTTGTTCCACCTGTTATTTTAAAAGTCACCCAAAGATTTTCCTTTCTTTCAAGCTATGTCCATATCGTCTCTAATATTTTTGTGTATTTCTGCAGGTGTGGGGAGAAGACAGCATCCGTGCCAGCTTAGTCTACTATGTTCCAGAAACTTCGCCCTCTACCCACGCACATGTGCACTCATCAACCCACATGTGCGCAACTGTGTATACGCCCACCTGTGTACTTGTGAGTCTATGTCCACCTGCACGTTCCTCTGTGTGGGAATAGCTGCAGTCAGTACCGAAGTATTTATTATGCTCCTTCTCCTTCTACCGAGAGCACTGCTCAGGCCCTCAGAGTCTTAGGTGGGGGCACCTAATGATCATGACACTTGACAGAGGAAGTCCAGAGGGCTGTCAGAAAACAGAGGAGTTGTGCTTACCCAGGCTGTGCGGTCAAGGAAGGCTTCCTGGGGGAAGAGGCGCTTAACCTGAATTCTGACAGAGAAACAGACCAAAGATGAGTGGCCTGGCTGGGCTGCTCACTGTGACGGTCACGATGGAGTCAGACTCGGTGTGACTCTAAGTCCCTTAATCTCTCTATGGCTTTTCCAGTGGTGACGTATGGATGTGAGAGCTGGACTAAAAAGAAAGCTGCGTGCAGGAGAATTGATGCTTTTCAACTGTGGTGTTGGAGAAGACTCTTGAGAGTCCCTTGGACTGCAAGGAGATCCAACCAGTCCACCCTAAAGGAGATCAGTCCTGGGTGTTCATTGGAAGGACTGATGTTGAAGCTGAAACTCCAGTACTTTGGCCACCTGATGCGAACAGCTGACTCATTGGAAAAGACCCTGATGCTGGGAAAGATTGAGGGCAGGAGGAGAAGGGGACGACAGAGGATGAGATGGCTGGATGGCATCACTGACTCAAAGGACATGAATTTGGGTAAACTGCAGGAGTTGGTGATGGACAGGGAGGCCTTGCGTGCTGTGGTTCATGGGGTCGCAAAGAGTCAGACACGACTGAGTGACTGAACTCAGCTGAATCTCTCATAAGAATCCTCACATTTCCGGAAGAAGGAAGAAAATGGATGTGAATGTGCTTGGCAAGCTGCGAAGGGGTCAAGACTGTAAAACCATGGCAGTGGTAACAGCCACCATTCCTGATCTCCTACTGTGCGTCAGGCGCAGTGTTGCTAGTCTGCCCAGCGACAGGAAGAGCTGGCATTGGTTTGCCCTTACTACAAGCAAGGAGGAATCAAAAGATTTGAGAGGTGACGTGACTTGTCCAAGGCCACGTGCAGAAGGGACAAGGGACGGCGACTCGGGGCTCTGTGTTAGGATGGCCTGTGCTGTGCTCCCCAGCCTGGATTCCCTTGTTCTTTCTTCCTGGCTTAGGATCCCTCTCCCCATTCCCTCCTCAAAGAGCCAGGGGCCTCGAAGGCCCTCCTGGACTGCAGGAGAGGAAACTGGCGCCATTGGCAGCTCCACCTGGGGCCTGGGGAAGCCCAATTCTTCCCCTCCCCAGCGCCCCTCCCTTGCGGGGCTCCCTCTGCAGGTTTATGTGGGGCAGAGAATCAGGTTAATGGAATCCTGGCTGCCTCTGGCTAGGAGGTGGGGTGGAGGGGAAATGGCTGTAGCCCCCCTCTAGAACCCACCATAGTCAGCCCTCTATCTCCAGCCCAGCTTAATACAACCCTGCCTGAGCCCTTGAAGAGCCCCGGGGGAGGCAGCATTTCATACCTTCCTGAAGGAGGCCAGGTAAGCATATCCCACCAATAGCTTCCATTGGGAAATGATTTCCGTGTTCATTCTAGACCTTCCCTTTCAACCATCTCAGGCAGCAGCTCTGGGTATCTATGCCAGCATGGTGTGGCACAGGGGTAAGGCTCTGGGTTCAGAAAGTCCTGGATTCCTGCCCTGCTCTGTCTGATCAAAGGCAAAACACTTCCGGAGCCTCAGTTTTTTCCTCTGTCAAAAGGAAATGATAATGGAGTTGTTCAGGATTCCCAGGCATAGTTCAGCTGGTAAAGAATCTGCCTGCAATGCAGGAGACCCCAGTTCGATTCCTGAGTCGGGAAGATCCCCTGGAGAAGGGAAAGGCTACCCACTCCAGTATTCTGGCCTGGAGAATACAGTCCATGGGGTTGCAGAGTTGGAAACGAGTGAGCGACTTTCACTTTCACTTTTCATGGAGTTGTTCATAAAGGTTGATGGGTTTAAATGAGATGATCCGTGCAAAGGGTCTAGCAGGTTGCCTGGCACATAGGAACTCAATAACGATTTCTTGTGTGTGTGCGTGCTAAGACGCTTCAGTCGTGTCCAACTCTTTGTGAGCCCATGGACTGTAGCCTACCAGACTCCTCCGTCCATGGGGATTCTCCAGGCAAGAATACTGGAGTGGGTTGCCATGCCTTCCTCCAGGGGATCTTCCCGACCCGGGGATTGAACTCACGTCTCTTACGTCTCCTGCACTGGCAGGCAAGTTCTTTACCACTAGGGCCGCCTGGGAAGCCCATTTCTTGCATAGGTAAATGTTATTAGTCTAAAAAGGTGCGTAGTGTCTACAGCTGAGTTTTTGTGCAAAAATCTTGCCACTGTGCTGGATGGGGTGGCAAGAGGCAGTCACTTCCATCCCAGTTTTGGTTTGTATCCAGTGCTCACAGTCTGCCGATAAAACGTCCTAGACCTGGGCACCTACTGTGTGCAGGACACACCATGAGAAGCTTTAGTGAAATTGTCTTGCTTAATACCCCTCACCATCTCTGCAGCTGCCCCTCGCCCTCAGTGGAACTGCTGCTCTGTTCCTCGATGGTGTGGCTGCCGGTGTGGACCTGCAAAGCCACAGTGAGTGCCTGACACGCTTACCCACGTGCCCCTGGGTTTACA
Source organism: Ovis canadensis (assembly GCF_042477335.2). NCBI lineage: Eukaryota > Metazoa > Chordata > Mammalia > Artiodactyla > Bovidae > Ovis > Ovis canadensis. The sequence goes on from NC_091246.1 coordinate 249,259,931, forward strand.
GTCTATCCTGTCATCCCAGGTTCAGACTCTGGGCTTCACTCTTTATAGTCCACACTGAGCTCACCTAGCTCCCCACCCTCAGGTTACCAAATGCCTGGCCATTCTACCTCTCAGATATCTGCGGTCGTTTGAGGCTCAGTTTGCCTACCTATAAAATGGGTGGTTGGACTAAATGCTTCTTGTTGATTCTAAGACTGTTTGCATAAAGGGAACAAAAATGAATTGCAAGCCTATTGGGGACAGGCATCCACTCCCTCTCAGGAGCCCTGTCTTCAGTCCCATATTACAGATGGGGAAACTGAGTCACTTGTTCTACTAACTTAAGTAATAGGAGGCCAGTCTAGGATTTGAGTGCCCTTTCTGGCCCTTTTCCTGGTGTTCATGCCTCCTGCTCTCAGAAGAGACTGCCAAGAACCAGAAGGAATTGCATGGTGCCCATGTGGGTCCCACTCTGAGCCTGGGCATCTCCCGCTCCCCTGCCCGGAGAGCCTTGTCGGCTGCCAACTGCCCTGGACAAAAGGCTATGTGGCCAGCACCCACCACTCAGCCTTGGAATTCCCGCGAAAGCCCTCTCTCTGTGCTTTTGGAGCCCAGCCCAGGGTTGGCCCTCCCGTCCTGGGAAGGAATTTGCAGTTTCTAGTTTCTAAAGGAGGCAAGCTCCTCAGCCCCTCTTCTTACCAGTCAGACTCAAGCATCGTCATGAACTTGCCTGGCCACTTACCAATCCTGACCTCCCTAGCCTGGCTCCCCAAACCTCAGCCCACTTCTCCCGCCCCACATCCATCATCCGGCAGCTTTTGCACTGCCCGACGAGAGCTCCCTGACGGTTCCTGAACATATCGCACACGTGGCTGCCTCTGGGCCTTTGCTCTTTCTGCTTCCTCTGTCTGGAACGCCCTTCCCACCACCCCTGCTTTTCAAGAGTGTGCTTTATGCCACTTCACTTTTGAAAAATTTACAAATTTATTTTTGGCCCCGTCACTTGGCATGTGGGAGCTTAGTTCTCTGACCAGGGATTGAACCTGTGCTGCCTGCCTTGGAAGCAATCGCGTCTTAACAACTGGACTGCCAGGGAAGTCCCCAAAGCCACTTTTTTTTTTTTTAAACAAAGTACATTAGTACTGTTTTCGTTAAATGAAAAAGAATCTGAGGAGGAGTTTCACTTTTATGATGAAGAAAATTGCATCCTGTCTCTATCTCATTTCAGCCTATGAAAGATTTCATAGGAACACTCTGCTTTCAGAGAGCAGGGGAAAACCTGTGTATCCCAATTCTGCCTCCCTCTAGATCCCAACTCCTCCAAGAAGAGCTCCATGATGCCCTGGCCATTTCTCTCTGCTCTGACCCCACATAAGCGCTTTCTCTGTATCCACAAATAGCCCCGCAATTCCATTCCTTAGGGCAGAGGCCTTGTTTCAGGGCCGTGAATGGGGCCTGGTCCTCAGAAGGTGATCTGAAAATGGTAACTGATGGAAGAGCTGAAGGGTGTTTGGTGAAAATCAGCATGGTCATCCGTGCAGACAAGCAGGTGAGGTCAGGGTGGTGGGGGAAGGCCTTTGGGAACCCTGCACCCCTGGCCCCCTCACACCCAGGCTAGGAATCCGGGTAGGGCCTGCAGGGCTGACCTCAGGAGGCTGCAGGCTTCCTGCCTACACACTGGAAGCTGATCCAGCAGGCCCCGAAGCCACAAGTTAACAAAAGGGGAATCACTGTCCGTGGTTCTCTCCTCTGGGTTTGTGTTGAGGGTGGGGAGAGGCCAAGAACAGGCCCAAACAACTATTCCCTTTTTTCCTGCCAAGACTCCAAGGCCGGGAATTCCCTGGTGGTCCAGTGGTGAGGATTCTGCATTTTCACTGCTGAGTCCGTGGGTTCGATCTCTGGCCAGGGAACTAAGATCCGGCAAGCCCTGCAGCACAGCCAAAACCACAACAAAGAGACTCCAAGACCTCGATGAGGGGGCGGCGGGGGTGGGCGCTTGCACGTGGCTTCTGCCTGCCCCCAGAGTTCCTTGTCCATCTAGGAGGGGCTCACTTCTTGGCCTGCTGGGACGAGTAATGAATTAGTTGATGTCACATAATTCGCATAGGCTCTGGCAACGATACCTGTAAAATGTTCTTCCAGCTCTAACATTCTCGGATTCTTAAGTATGACATTCTAACACCTGAAGAAGACTGAAATATTCTACAGTCCTTGACTGTGACATTCTGCTACTGTAGCATTCTACAATTCCTGCCTTTAAGTCTACAAGTGTATATACTCTGTGCATGTGTGTGTGTGTGTTTACTACAACAGGCCATAGTTTCATGATTGTAACATTTAAAACTCCTGCTTGTAAAGCTAAAATTTTAATATTCTAAGGTTATAAAATTCTACAATTCTGTGATTATTACCTCTTTATGCTTGCAACACTCTCCACTCTTGCTTCCTAGTCTTCTATGTGCTTATTCTTCTGGGTGCTACTGAGATCACACGATTGCATCAGTCTATCATTCTGTGATTACAACCTTTCTAGGCCTGAGACATTCTGAGATCCTTGCTTGACTGTGATGTTAACACTGCACAATACTGTGGCCGTAACAGGCGGAGGCCGTAACATCCTGGGAGGCCATGATCCCGGGCTGTCCGACCTCATGACCTTCCCTGAACGCCAGCCCCTGGCTGCTGGTGGTTCTAGCAGGACACACGGTTCCTTCAGAAAGGCCTTCTGCCTTCTGTAGAGTCTGGACCCTCTGGCCTCATCCTGCCAGGGCAAAGCTTGGGCCAACTAAATGTTCATCCGTGCAGATGTAGAAGGGGCCCCGGGGGCTCTGGAGTCAGGGTGAGGCTTCTGAGGCCTCCTGGATGCCTGTGCTGCAGCCTGGCTGCAGCCGGTGGGAGGGCTGTGGAGTAGCCCAGGCTCTGCTGCTGCTACATCCCACTGGGACCCACAGAGAGGCATGTGCACCTTCTGATGAGCCCCCAGTCAGAGCTAGTCAGGGAACGGTGGCGCAGTGGATAAGAACCTGCCTGCCAATGTAGGGGCCACGGGTTCGATCCCTGGTCCGGGAAGATCCCACAGCCTGTGGAGCAGCTAAGCCCGTGTACCACAGCTGCTGAGCCCGCGCTCTGGAGCTGGGGAGCCGCAACTATTGAAGCCGGGCACAGCTGGAGCCTGTGCTCCGCAGCAAGAGAAGCTGCCGCAGTGAGAAGCCCACGCACTGCACCTAGAGAGCCTGCGCTAGAGGCGCAGCACAGCCCAAGGTGACAAGTATCTTTCAAAAGAAACAAAGAGATAGTCAAACCACCATGCAGTCCCTCCAGCTCCCCAGAGCTGAGGCCCGGCTGGTATCCCGGATCCGGGCCGTGGGCGCAGATCTCCCTCCCTAATGGAACTGAACTGAAACCCACGCAGGAGTGCGGGGAAAGCAGGACAAGGGAGCTGTTGGCCCCTCACTCTTGCTCTGCAACGTTTGCGTTTGCCTGGGAGTCAGCAAAAGCGGCCTCTTTTTCCTTATTCTGAGTGTGTGTGTGTGTGCATGTATGTGGGTGTCTCTACGCATGTCCCTGGCGTGTGGGTCTTTGTATGTGCGTGGATGCGGAAGCCTCGTGAGACAAGAGCCAGGAGTCTGGCCACCTTTCCGCAGGTCATGCCTGCAGTAGCTTGAGCCAGGCCCAGCTGTTTCCTGGTGGGAGGAAGAGAGGAAAAAGGAGAGTCATCAGTGCTCACACAGGCCCGACCCCTAAACTGAGAATTTTTCTAACTCCGAGCCGTGTCTCCCTGAACCACCCTGCCACGAGCTGTGGGGGTGCAGGGGCTCTGGCGTAAGGTTCTAGCACTTCATCACCACCATCACCAGCATTAGCTCATTTTACTGAGCACTTACTGTGTCCCAGGCACTTTACATGGAGTCCCTCGTTTAAGTCCTCACAGAGCCCCCACTGGGTAAGTGCTATCGTTACCCATTTTTCAGATGAGAAGAGTAAGACTTCCAGCAACGCAGCCCAAAGCTGTCAGCTGATTAGGGGTGGAGTTGCAGTTGAAACTCAGGCTTGACGGGCAACAAGGGCATCGCTCTGACTATTGTACTAGAGGCCAGGCTGGTGTCACTGGCCCCTCTGCCGAGAATACAGCTCAGGGAGCATGTCTGCCCACCAGCCCGGGGGTGATGTGTAGACCTCTCCTGCGGGCCCTCTGCTATGAGCCAGGCACTGAGTGGGTGGAAGTAGGGGACACATGCCAGCAGTTGCAGGTCCTGGCTGACTATGGACCACCCAAGGCAAGAAGACGACCCAGGGAGGCGCATGTGCTTCGGACGCTCCACGGTCCAGCAGACATATTTGGCTGGGGAAATCAGGGAGGGCTCTCTGGAGGTGGCATGGTTGGACTGGGACCTGGGCAACTGTGCAGGGTTGCTATGGAGAGGCGGACAGGTGTAGAGAAACATGAGGCTTTTTCTCTTTTCAGAGGAGTTTTGTGCACCGGTGTGTGGGTGGAAGAGAAGGGGGAAGGCAGGAGCTCTGAATTCCACACTAATTTACTGAGAATTTCAGGAAAAACTGGTTTGGCTCTGCTGGACTAGAAAACAAAGATCAACTGAAGGTCAAAGGCAGGGGGAGGGGGCCTATGGGGCTTCCAGAGAGAGAATTCACCTCAGTTCACAAGCCCTCTCTGGGTTCAGACCAGTGTCGGGCCGTGGGGACGCGGAGATGAGCCAGAGATGGATCCTGCATTGGAAGGGTCTGCCGTCCTGGGGGAAGGCGGGTCTGACAGCACTTCTCGGAGCCCGACAAGGCTCGGGCCCTGTGGCGAGGGAAATGTTCTGTGGATCTTTACGGACTTTCTCTCCAAACCTCAGATGCCAGGCCGAGAAATAAAGATGCTCCCTTTTGTGAAGCCGGGCGAAATTAGTGTTGCTTTAGAGATGGTCAAAAAATTTTTTTGTTTCTTTCTTTGGAATCAGCAGTAAAATCTAAACACAGAAATTGTAGATTCTCTTAGAATTCGTGGAGCCCTCAAAATACTACTGAGACCACACCTCCCTAAATCCTGGGGTTTGAAGACCCAGTTTGAGAAAGCATGGGCTACAGCCTTGGAGCTGGGGTCACAGAGAAATTCCAAATGTATTCATTAAGCCCAAGGCCATAGGGAGAGGAAGGTGCACCCTGCCTTTCCTAGAAAGTGCACACTTTAAGTACATTAGCTCACTGCTTCTGGAAGTCTCGCCGAGGCTGTCCAACTCTGCAAGACTGTACTGCTTTGAGTAAGACAGCAGCCCCTCTCACAGCCCTTCCTGCGTTCTGTCTCCTCACTTCCCTTCACTCATCTCTGAAAGTCGAAGTCACTCAGTCCTGTCCGACTCTTTGTGACCCCATGCACTATACAGTCCATGGAATTCTCCAGGCCACGATACCGGAGTGGGTAGCCTTTCCCTTCTCCAGGGGATCTTCCCAACCCAGGAAATGAACCGAGATCTCCTCCCTTGCAGGTGTATACTTTACCAACTGAGCTCTCAGGGAAGCACTCATGTCTGCCAGAGCTCAATCACCGGATCAGGCCACACTCCTGCTCTGAATCCTGCCATAGCTCCCCAGTGCCCTCAGGGTTAGCGTAAACTCCTGAGCTGGCACCCCCCCCCCCCCCCCCCCACCGCAGAGAGGGCCTTTTCACTCCTCGAGCCTCAGCCCTCACCCCTGCCCTACGTTCCTAGCTCCCTGTACTCTTGGTCAGGCGTCCCCTCTTGGCTTCCAGGCTCTCCTCTCCCCAACTTCTGCCACTGGCCAGCTTCCTCTTGGAGGATCCTCAGTTGCCTCACTATCTTGACAGCTGCTTCTCTGGCTCCCACCGCGGGGCGGGCCTGTTGATTTGTTTCCCACCTGCAGCAGGACCTTGTAACCAAGTCAGCCGTATCCTCCCTGGTAGCACCTGCTTTGCCTTGCAAAATGTGGAGGCCTCACCTGGCCCCCAAGGCTGATCAGAGGGTCCAGTTCCCACTGAGACCTCCTGTTTCAGATTTGGGTTCTCTGCACCACCTGCACTTTAACCCTCCACTCCTGATCAGAGCAGGGGTGGGTGGCGTGCTCCGAAAGCGTCTTGTTCTCCCGTGTCTCTGTCTCTCCCACTCCTGGGTGGGAGTGGGGAAGATGCCCAGGCTGGCTGAGAGATTTAGAGGCGCTCGCACAGCTGGAACTGGGACCTGGGTGTCCTGACTTCTGGCCTCGTGCTCTGCCCCCTTCAGCCCTCTCCACTGCTGGCTCAGGGGTGGCTGCCACAGTGTTTACTCTGCCTTGACCGGGAGGGGGCTGTGTGTGTGGACCCCCTGAGCCCTGCATCCTTGGCGGGGGCAGGGGGCCACATCTAGATGAGCGCCCCATTCCACCGGGGTTCAGAGAGAGCAAGTGCTTTCACTAAGGCCACACACCTAGAAAGTTCCAGAACTAGGACACGAATCCTTCTGAATGCAGAGTCCATGTTCAGAAAGTGTGGTCAGTGTATGGGGCCTGTTTGAGTCCAAGGGGCAGTCACAGACTCTGTTCCTGACCTGTGCGTGCTCTGGGAGCAACTGGTGGCTGAGAATGCTCCCTTGAGATGGGGAGGAAAGCATCCTGTCCCCAGGTTTTCTCCCCTCAGGGCCAGGGAGGAGCCAGGCTGTCTGTCACCAGTTCTGCCCAATCTGGGGCTGCCTGGCAGTGCCCCCCAAGAACCAGGCATTGGCCGGCCCACCCTGCCCCAGCTGCAGGCGCCCTGGGACAGAATACTCACAGGGCTGCCATCCTGGGCTGGAGCTGAAAATTAAATTAAAACCACGACAGGGACAGTTAATTAAAGCAGATTAGCGCGAGACTAATTAGGGACACTGACGCTGGAACCATCGCACTCCAAGATGTTAATTAGCTGTTCATTAATGTCAGCTCTCTGTTCAAGAGAGAAATATGAACAACTCTTCTCCGGGGCTTCATTCCGGAGCTGAGTAAACAGGGGCGGCTGACCAATGGCAGCCCCAGCCCCCACCCATCTCCCCTCCCTTCCTCCCTCCCTCTGGCCCTCGTACCTGCCCACTCCCTTTGTTTCCCTCCTACATCAGTTTCTGAGCACTCGCCCTGCCAGCAAGACCCTGGACCCGTGGCAAGGAGGAGCTCAGCTGGAGCCCGCCCCTCCACAGGCCTTGGAGGAAAGGTGACTTATCTGCTCTGCAAGCCAGCCTTCTGTACAGGAAACCCTCTGTCCCTGCCTCATCACTCTCTGGCCTGGGTTAGATGGAGGCCACCGTCCTTCCCTCTCTTCCTTCCTTCTATTCACCCGTCCACACATCCATCCACTCTTTAGTCCCTCTATCGACACACACTATGCCTCCCATGTGCACAAACATACACACACTTTGCATAAGTCTTCATCCATCCGTCCATTAGTTCATCCAATCATCAGTAGCCACCAACTGTCCACTGGTTCATCCATCCAAACATCTCATAATCCCTTATGGAATGTGAAAGTGTTAGTTACCCAGCTGTGTCTGACCCTTTGTGACCTCATGGACTGTAGCCCGCCAGGCTCCTCTGTCCATGCAATCCTCCAGGCAAGAATACTGGAGTGGGTTGCCATTCCCTTCTCCAGGGGGTTCTTCCTGACCTAGGGACCAAACCTGGGTCTCTTGCCTTGCAGGCAGATTCTCTACCATCTCAGCCGCCAGGAAAGCCCATAATCCCTTATATGCACATATAAAAATCTGGTGTACAGTTTCCATCCATCCGCCCCTCCATTTGTCTATTCATCTACCCATCCACCCTCCCATCTGTCCGTCCACCTACACATTCATTCACAAATCCAGCTATGGTCCATCGAGTCCTGCGCTTTTCATTTTCATCTGTCTACTGATTCTTCATATAAAAACCCACCTGCTTATCCACCTCTTCCCAAACATCAATCCTTCCTTTTGCTGATCCATTCATTCAGTCATTCACCTGGACATTCGTCCATTTGTGCACTCTACCCACCCATCCATCAACCAATCTTCCTATCTACTGATTCACCCATCTAGCCAATGAGCCTGCCAACGAACCTGCTGAACCTTGACATTCACCAGCCACTCGCCCATTCACTCGCTTGCCATCATTCATTCTTAAAAACACCGATTCTTCCATCTACCTACCAAATTACCCATCTGTCCATTCCCCTCAGACCCATCCACAGAACACCTACTATGTGTCAGACACTGTGCTGGAAACTAGGGTAGAGGAGAAATACAGAAATGAGGAAAAGCTCAGTGGAATCTCTACTTATCCCCATTTTACGGATGAGAAAATCAGGATCAAAAAAGGGGAAGTTACTTGCCTAAGGTCATCCATCGAATTATTCATCCGACATTTCATTCAATTAACATTTATTGTATTGCCTGCTGATTACAAAGATACAGTGACAGACACAGTTTTTAACTATAAGAGCATCACAGTGTAGAGCAGGGATCCTCAAAAACACCTGATGAGAGTTTTTACTGTTATTCCGCCAAATGCACCTATGTACACAAGAAAACACGTGGACAGTCTTGAGTTTACAAACCTCCTTGAAGTCCATGCATCTATCTACATATTTAGGGGGCAGTTTAGAGTGATGCTAACGGGAGTGACTGATGATTGTCCCAATATCTGATATCCCCTCATGTCTTAATAATAGTCCCTGATTTTCAGCCGGGCACAGGGCCTCTTGGAAGCAAGTCTACATTTCCTTCCTGTCCTGCAGATGACTTTGCCATGTGACTTAGTTCTGGCCAGTGAGATGTTGCAGTGAGACGATGCGATAAGAGTTGCACCATAAAGAAGCCTGAACGTTGAAGAATTAATGTTTTCAAACTGTGGTGCTGAAGGAGACTCTAGAGAATCCCTTGGAGATCAAACCAGACAATTGTAAAGGAAATCAACCCTAAATATTCACTGGACAGACTTGCTAAAGCTGAAGCTCCAATACTTTGGCCATCTGATGCAAAGAGGCAACTCACTGGAAAAAGATCCTGATGATGGGAAAGATTGAGGGCAAGAGGAGAAAGGGGCGACAGAGGATAAGATGGTTCGATAGCTTCACTGACTCAATGGACATGAATCTGAGCAAACTCCGGAAGGTAGTAGAGGACAGAGGAGCCTGGTGTGCTACAGTCCATGGAGTTGCAAAGAACGAGACATGGCTTAGTGACCAAATAACAGCAGTGAAATGAAAGTCACTCAGTCGTGTCCGACACTGCGACCCCACGGACTATAGTCCCTGGAATACTCCAGGCCATAATACTGCAGTGGGTAGCTTTTCCCTTCTTCAGGGATCTTCCCAACCCAGGGATGGACCTAGGACTCCCACATTGCAGGTATATTCTTTACCAGCTGAGCCACAAGGGAAGCCCAAGAATACTGGAGTAGGGGGCCTATCCCTTTTCCAGCAGATCTGCCCAACCCAGGGATCAAACCAGGGTCTCCTGCACTGCAGGCAGATTCTTTACCAACTGAGCTATGAGGGAAGCCCCAATAACAACAGTGGATACTGGCAAAAATGGTAGGCATAATTTCTGGGAAGTGTCCTTAAGAGAAATGTGCATATCTGTATCTTTTCCTTTTCCCAGTTGGCTGGAATGCAATGCCGATGGGATGGACAGAGCTCTTGCAGCCAAACTAGATCATGAGATCACGACAGAAGGTGCCTAGGACCTTTGTGATCATGGAGTTGCCATAGCAGCCTTGAACTACGCTAGACTTCGTTTAGCTGAGAGAGGAATAAAGTCTTATATTGTTTAAGTCATTTTTATTTGGTTTGCAGTCATTCTCAATCCAAACTGAAACAGCTGGTTAAACAGGCATGCCATGGATTAAAACATACCCAGTTTGAATCCTGGTTTTACCACTAATCTGGGTGATCTTATATAAGTCACTTGACCTCTGAGGTTCAGTTTCCCTACCTGTGAAATGGCTATAATATATACTTCTCAGCATAGTTCTAAGGAGGAAATGAAATACAGATGTAAACACAGAGGCCATGTATTGGCATAGCCTCTGTTTCATAATTAAGAGCTCAGTAAACAAGCCCTTGTTGCTGCCATTACTGATGCCACTATTATTAGCAGCTAATCCCTAGGAGTCCCATGAAAGCTGTAATTCCTGCAGTGCTATAGCTTTTAGGGGAATCACCATCACTTTACATGTAACACTTTGAAAGGTACAGGTAAGAAGAGGGAAACCCAGGCTTCGATGCCAGAAAGAGTTAGGTTCAAATCTCAACTTCACCGTTTATTAGCTGTATGACTTTAGCCAAGTCTTGCCATGTTTCTGAGCCTGCCGCGTCTCTCACCTTGCCTTTGACATGGTGAAACAAATCACATGAGGGTTACTGTAAGATTTCGACCTGGTAACCTTGGGAAGGCCCTGGGATGGGGTGACTGCCAAGGAAATGGGAGCTGCGGCCGTGGCTTTAGGAAGTTTCTGCTGAATGAAGGATACATGAATGGTGTGGGTACGACCAGCCTTGGCCTCAGTTCCTACAAGGAGTAAAATCATACCATCACTCATCTTTTGGCCTAACAAGCCTTGAGGGGTTAGTTAGGATACAAGGGGGAAAAGAAAAACCCACCAAAGCTCCATTTAAAAAAACCCAATCAATTTGCAACAATCCAAATGAAAGCCATTAGAGGTGGCTTCCCCACCAGAGACACACAGGGGCCTTTTCCCCACCAGGATCCCGGGAAATTGATTGGCAATTACTGACACTAATGGGGGCCGGAGAGGCCTGGTGATTTCCCTGTCACTCTCTGGGGAACAGTGACGACACCTCAAGAGCTGTCAGGCTGAGTCGTCCTGGGGCGGTCGAGAACCCAGATCTGGCCAGAGACAGGGCAGCCAGCTGGGGTTGCGCCCCCTGGGGACGCTCACCCCTTTACTTATTTATAGCATCGTTTGACTCATGGTGAGTTAATGGCCCGACTGGGGCTGTGCAGATGGCGGGTCCCATGGTGGGAGGATGGGTGAGGGGCTGGGGTGGCTTCCAGGCCTGCCCTTCGACCTGGATCTGGAGCTGCATAAAGGAGGCCTCAGTTCTCACAGGAAGCCTGGGGGCAGACAGGGAGAGAAAATGTCACGGAGAGGCCCAAACAGCTTGTGAGAGGTGGTGGCTGGAGACGGACTTTCGAGACAGAATGAAAAGGCACAAAGATCGGCCGAGAGGGGTCCTCTGCTGGGTGTCCAAGCTGTGGGACTGTAGAGCTAGCAGGCCCTTGAGAAGCCGTCTAGTTCAGACTTGCCTTTTTAGAGATCCTTGGGAGCTGAGGCACAGAGAGGAGAAGGCGCTGGGCTGAAGGCTCACAGTGCGGTCCTGGGGAGGCTGGGACTACACACTGGCAGGCTGCCCAGTGAGCTGGGGAGTGAGGTTACCTGGGATAGAAGGGCCTGGGGGGCGGGTGTGGGAATACTTGCTCTCACTCACTATAGGGCCAACTCTGAGCCTGGAGATGGGGGCCCCTGTCTAGAGGGTGGGGAGACATGTGCATAGACAACAGGACTTCCTGGGTGGTCCAGTGGTTATGAATCAGCCTTCCAACGCAGGAGACACGGGTTCAATCCCTGGTCGGGGAACTAAGATCCCACGTGCTGCAGGGCAAATAAGCCTGCTCCGCACCTAGGGAAGCCTGCAAGCTTGCAAGGAAGACTCAGCACAGTAAAAAAAAAAAAAAAAAATAGATGATGACAGTTCAGAGGGGAAGCTGCTCTGATGGGGGTGTGGGCTCTCAGGGTGACCACCTCCCCATCCTGGTGAGTGGTGGCGATGAAGGATTCATGGAAGGAGGGCTGTCAAAACTGAGACCTGAAGGCCAGATGGGTGTAAAACAAAGGGTGAGGGGGAGGGTGAAGAGAGAAGGGGATTCTAGGCTAAGAGAATAATGTGTGCAGAGGCTTAGAGGTGGATCTAAGCGCATCCATCCAGTACGACTGGAAGAAGAGGGGTCTGCCTGCTTTGGAGGACGGGAAGGAGGCGAAGGTTTATCCTGTGTGCAGTCAGGATGCATCTCAGGCCGTCACAACATGACCAGATTCCCTTTTCAGAGACGTGGTTCTGGAACTGCCAGAGGGGAATGGGATGGGCAGGGCATGGCAGGGGGCAGCAAGGAGACTGCTGCATAAATTCAGGAGAAAAAAGGCCTGGATCAGGGCAGGGAGGTGGTGAGGCCAGAAGGGGAAGTGATCACTCAGATATTTAGAGAGGAAATGGACAGGGTTCGGTGTCTGATGGTCTGGAAAGTGTGAGGGTGCGGGAGGGCTGGAGGAGGACTCAGGGGTGGGCCTGAGGGTGGGGGACTGTGGGGGACCGGCCAGGTGCACTGGGCTTCAGGGAAGAAAAGGGTGTGTGCAAGGATCCTGAGTGTGGATGGATCGGGTGGCTTGGAGACAAGTGAGAGAGCGCCGACAGACTGAGGCTCAGAGAGGTTCAGCGTGTTGCCCAATGTCACGCGGCTAGGAGGCAACCCGCTGAATTCAACCCACATTTCCTACCACTCGAGCTACCCTTTAGGGAGCTCAAGAGCCCTTCACAGAGCTGGGCCTACTTCGCAGCTCCACACCTCATGTCCTGACCATCTGTCTCATCTCCTAGCTTAACCCTATCTGGGGCTGCGGCTTCTCTTGCTTCGCCTGTGACCTATGGAGCTGGCCAAACCTCAGGCTGGCCCATCCTTGGCTATGGACGTGCCATCTCCGGCCAATGGGCAGTGAGGCTGGAACCACTCCAAACCGAGGCTTTAGGCCCCTGAGAATTCAAGTCAGCCAGGGAGGTCTCCCCTGTCCAGAGTGACCACAGGGCACCTTAGACCTGCGTGCTCTGAGCTTTGGCAGAATAAGGCTGAACATGGGTACCTGCTGGGTTGGGGCCTCCCCCAACCTATCAAGGAGCGCCCGCCTGGCAAAGAACATGCCAAGCGTTGAAAATGTGGCTCAAGGCCCCAATGCCTAGGGCACAGAGGGAGCTGGGAAGGAGGTCCCAAGTGAGCATTCTGAAAGGCAAAGAGCCTGTGACTGTGAGTGCCCGAAGAGTATGACTAAAAAAGCCACAGAATATACTTGCAAAAGCACGGGCTCTGAGTCAGGTAGGTGCGGATTCTGATCCTGGTGGGCTGCTTTCTAGCTCTGTGACCCTGGGCAAGTCACTCAACCTCTCTCCGCCACATTTCATCTATAAAATGGGGATGTTATCAGAACCTGCCTTATAGGGTGGCTGGGAGGATCCAGTGAGTTCATATGCTGAAAAGACTTAAACAGAGCCTGGCACATGGATGTTGCTTGGTGTGATGATATGATGACGACAATGCCACAGGTGGCCACATCAAAACCCACACCATTCTGGTCTGGCCCAGAGTGACCCTACAGAGGGAGCAGGCTGGGTTGTATTTATTCTTGGCCCGTTTTCACCCTTGGGGGTTGGCCGTGGCTTTGAGCGAAGCTGCCGGTCCGCCGCAGTATCGATCTCCCCGTCTCCCAGGAAAGCATGATGCATTTAGCACATCAGTTGGCTGCTGGTGGATCATCTCAGCTGGGAGCCAGCCTGCCCGCCCGCAGCTCTGCAAGTGGGTCAGGGAGTTGCAGAAAAGTATAACTTCTCAGAGGGGCCCCCCCGCACGGCCTGGGGTTCCAGGGGGAGGAAGTCTTCATCAGGGCTCATTGGAGCCTTGGATCAAGATTAAGGTCCTGGGGGCTTCCCTGGGGGCTCAGTAGTAAAGAATCTGCTTGCTGATGCAAGAGACACGGGTTCGATCCCTGATCGGGAAAGATCCCTCGTGCCTTGGAGCGACTAAGCCACCGAGCCTGCACTTTAGAGCCCCAGGAGCCGCAACTACGGAGCCCTCTGGCCACAACAGCCAAAGCCCTGGCACCCTAGAGCTCATGCTCCACGACAAGAGACACCACCGCGGCGAGAAGCCCTTGCACCACAACGATTGTGGCCCCTGCTCGCCACAGCTAGAGAAAGGCCCACGCAGCGAGGAAGAGCCCGCACAGCCAGAGATATACAAACAAACGGAATTACAATTAAGGTCCTGGCTTGGCCCCAACACTCCCCAGGATGACCTTAGGCAAATCACTCAGCCACCCTCAGCCCCATTACTTGAAGACTCTCTATACCCTGCTCCCACGCATCATCTAATTTAACCCTCACAACAAGGAGGGAGTCAGGCAGAGCGTGACTTACCATTCCCATTTTATGGAGGGGGAAACTGAGATTCAGAGGGCTTAGCTGCAAGCCTGCCCCAGGTCACACCGTGGGGCAGAGTCTTAGCCGAGCCTGGGGCTGACTCCTCACCCCCCGCCTAGTCCACACAGTGAGGAGTCACTGGGGTGGCAAGAATTGTAGGGAGCCTGTGGGGCATTACTGGGATGGCAAGAGTTTTAGCCCAGGAGGTGACAGACCCTGAATGTGTCACTCTGGCCACTGACATGAAAAAGGCAGAGGGGAGTAGAGAAGGAGCTGAGGGAGTCCAGGAAGGCTGTGATGTGTGTGTGTGTGTGGACGGACGTTCTGGGGAAACAGTAAACTTGAGATATAAGGTACAGATGGGCACGGACAGGGTAGTTGGGCCAATAATAAAGAAGAGAGAGGGGAAAGGACTTGGGTGCCAGTGACGTGTGGAAAAGCCAAAGGCAGGACGGGTCTTTGACCAGAGAGAACCTTCCCCGGGGGCCTGGGCAGGTCTGGGCACTCTGGTCAACCAGGGCCTTCTGCCCATGGCTGCTCCTTCAGGAGTGGGCACGGCAGGGCCGGGCCTCAGGCTCAGGGTGGTCTGGTCTGAGCAGGACTGGCAGGCCAATTACTGCACCCTGAACAGAGACCTCCCCCCACCCCCCGCCCCAAGTCCATAACCAGAAGCAGTCAGGAAAGTGTTAACCAGCCCTGGAGCGGGGTGTTCCCTGACTTAATCCTGAGACGGGAGGGGGACAATCCGGCCTGCCCAAGATGGCAGAAAAGGAGGCCCAGGGAGGTTAAGCAACGGGCCTCAGGTCACACAGCCTGTGAGTGGTAGAACCGGGATCCAAACTCTGTCCCCTGCTGCCGACACCCACACACCTTCTGCTCCGCAGAACAGCAGATGTCCTGATGGGCTTGGCGGCTCCCCAGGCCGAGTCCTTGGGGAGAAAGCTGGGAGCCTCCGTTGCCAGGAGCCCCGTGTCCAGTGCTCCCCGGGGCTCTCAGCATGCTTCTGCCCGAGACCCCAACACTGCCTTAGGGGACAGCCAGCCAGGGCCTCGAACATCTCTGGAAATCATGTACAACAGCCTTTGCAAATGCAGTGCATTCTGGGAGCCTTTAAAATCATTTTTGGAGCTTCCAAACAGCTTCCAGGACTGACAAATTGCTTCCAAAATGTTCAAATGCCTTTGGAATCTTTGAGCAGCCCCTGAGACTTGGACCAAAACGGAGAGCCAAGGAAGGCCCAGGGCCAAGGAAAGGCTCAGGCCGCCTTCCCAGCCAGCGAGCTCGCCTCCGGATTCGGGCTGGCTGCATCCAGCCTTGGCCTGCAGCGGGGGCCCCGCTGCTCCCTGGGTCTGCCCGAGCACCCTCCTGGCAGCCCAGGAGCCCTGGGCTCAGAGGAGGCGGCGGCTCGACTCTGGCTGGTCCCGCCTTGCTGGCGGCCTTGGGCAAATTGTTGCTCTCTGTACATGGCCATATCCATGGCAGATCGCTTCTGCCCTGGGTCACGTACAGAACGGGATTTCTGTGTGAGTTTTAGGGGGCTGTGGGTGTGCAGCCAGCCGATCCCTGGGATTCAAATCCAACCCTCCCAGTGCTGGGCTTTAGCATGTCCAGATTCCAGCGGGGGTGGGCTGGGCAAAAGCACTGCTTTGGTGCCGAGGGGTGGGCGGGGGAGCAGACACAGGAGGGTGGAGACAGGCTCCTGCCACAATGAAGTGGCCTCCACTGCTTCACTTTCAGTGGGAGGTGGGTTTAAAGCCCTGCCCTCAACAAGCATCTCTTCAGGAAAGGCCTCTATGGGTGCCCACCCAGCCCCCTGCACCCGGCGTGACACCCGCCCCAGCACCGGGCAGCCTTCACTCGTGGCCACAGAGGCCGGCCGGTCTCAGCCACCCAGAGCCGTCTCCATGGTGACGGGCACAGAGCCGAGCCGGGCCTTTGAAGAATGCTCATAAAGGCACAAACTTACCCCAGATGAGCCGGCGAGCATTTGCGAAGCAAAACATCTCAGGCCAGCCCCGCGCCTCGTAAAACGCAGCTGCCAGTGGCCCCGGCTGGCCTGGAGAACATGGTTTCCGAGCTGCTACGCGTGGATCTTGGGCTTCCTCCCAGGATCCTGGGGCCCCTCCCAGACCCACCCTCCCTTCCCTGGTAATTGTGGAAGCAGATGCCCCTGAGGCAGAGTCAGCTTCTCGGCTGTGTGACTTCGAGCAAGTGCATTCACCTCTCTGAGCCACAGTGTCCTCACTTGTAAAGTGGGCATGAGGAGGCTACCACGACACGCTGCAAGGAGACTGAGACGGGTAGCAAGGGCATAGCAAGGTGCGAAGTACAGCTGGCTCCCCTCCACTTGCTCCCGGTCCCCGCCCTTCAGCATCACCTGTGTGTGGGGGCATAGGGTCACCTCCCGCTGGCAGCATCAGGGACCACTCCCTCCTGTTCTACGGGATCCTCTATGGCCTTCTGCATTACAGCACTCAGCACAGTGAATTGCAAGAGTCTATTTAGCTGTTTCCCAGACGGGGGCTTCTCTGGTGGCTCCGTGGGTAAAGAATTGGCCTGCAATGCAGGAGACACAGGAGATGTGGGTTTGATCCCTGGGTGGGGAAGATCCCCGGGAATAGGAAATGGCAACCTGCTCCAGTATTCTTGCCTGGAGAATCTCAGGATAGAGGAGCCGGGCGAG
Source organism: Ovis canadensis (assembly GCF_042477335.2). Lineage (NCBI taxonomy): Eukaryota > Metazoa > Chordata > Mammalia > Artiodactyla > Bovidae > Ovis > Ovis canadensis. The sequence continues at coordinate 249,276,793 of NC_091246.1, forward strand.
CTATACAGTTCACGGGGTCCCAAAGAGTTGAACATGACTGAGCGATGGAGCACAGATAAGCTTGAGTAGCTGACACTGTGCTCTACTATCTTTGTTGAGCCAAGTTCAAGGTTGGCATTCAACAGGTCCTCAGTAAATGAATAAGAACAAACAAACGTGGTGACGATCATTTCTGAACCTCCAGCCCAGGACTGTGGTCTGGGGAGCGCCTGGGGACATATTTTTGGGTGGGGGTGAAGCTGGTGCGGGGGTGGAGGTGGGGACAGTGGGGTTGGAGGTGGTGGGGGTGGGGTAGAAGACTGCTAACTGACAGGAAGACCAGTCAGGGTGCCCTGAGTTCTGCATCGAGGGCTCTGGATGAAAACTTCCATTCTCCCATTGAAGCTTCGATTTTGCAGGGGAGGAAATCAAGGGCGGCGAATCACTTGCTGGGGGGACACGGGCAGGGGCCAGTGATGTGGGCACACGCACTTCATCCAGGAGGATCTGGGCATGCCCACCCGTCTAAGGCCTGTGACACCTGCTGCCGACCTTGCCTCCTGGCCGGCCTTCCCATCACTCCCCCTCTTCTTCCCTCCACCAGCATGCACCTCAAATGCAGTGTGGAGGTCACCTGGCTGGGTACAGGTCCCTCATGCCCTCACGAGGTGCCAGACTGCAGCCTGGAACAGACATTGAGCTGTCCCCACCGCTCCGGCCTCTGATCTCTGATGCCCGAATTCACCCTATTTTTATTGCTCCCACCCCTGATGTGAAAAGCTGACTCATTGGAAAAGACCCTGATGCTGGGAAAGGTTGAGGGCAGGAGGAGAAGGGGGCAACAGAGGATGAGATGGTTGGATGGCTTCACCAACTCAATGGACAGGAGTTTGGGCAAGCTCTGGAAGTTGTTGATGGACAGGGAAGCCTGGCATGCTGCAGTCCATGGGGTCGCAAAGAGTCGGACACAACTGAGCGACTGAACAACAACCTCCAATGCCTCCTTTACACCTTCATGTTAGGCTCCAAATTACCCAAAATGCCCACCCAGAATGACCTACTCCAGCAGGTAGTGTCCCTGAAGACAAAAGACCCAGGGTTTGAATTCTGGCCCTGCCCCCTGTGAGCTGTATGTCAGTAACTCTGACAAGTTACCGAACCTCTCTGAGCCTGGATTTCCTCTCCTGGAAAAGAGGACCTGCCTGACAGGTTGTTGTGAGGATGAGGCAGCCAGTTGATGAGTGTGGATGTGCTTTGTAAACAGAAAAGCACTGGGTAGTTGGTGGACTTTAATTAAAGAACTATAATGGATTATAGAATTGAACCATAACTTAAGTACGTAACATAATATGCCCAATTTTAATGAATTACAAACAATCAATCAAAAGGGTACCAGATGTCAGCAGCTGAGTGCGGGCTTTCGGGTGATAGCAGGAAAAGATGTAATGCAGATTTCAGCGCCTGAGCCCAGCGAGTGTGGTCTGCAGTCATTCACTCATCCCTTTGCCCATCACGTCTGTCCACCCACCAATCCGTCACTCCGGCCATTCTACCTACACTCACCAAACTCCTGCTGAGAGCAGGGCACTTGCAAAGTCTCAGACGGGTGAGTAGCACATCACTCCCACCCACAAAGGAGACCGATACCAGCTTCTCTTCACGGAGCCCCAAGGATGCCTTCTCTAATCTTCATACCCACCCATTGCACAGGTGAGGATACAGAGGCTCAAGGAGGCTGGGACCAAGATCCAGGGGCTTGGAAGACCTTGCTGACCTCGGTGCCACATCCCTATCTTCCACGGACTGGCCCTGATGTCCCCTCCTGGCCTTACTGGCAACGTCATCTCATGTGTTTTATGATCATGTCACTCTCCACAGCCCCTGCTCCCAACTTCCTTCCTTCTGCAAGACCCCCTCCTTGCCCCCGCAGCTCAGCCGGGTGGGTCTGGTACCTCTGAGTGCACCAACCCCACATCTCCACCCCCACCCTGCCTCCTTGGCCTCCAAGAGCTCATAGTTTCCATCTCCAACCGTTCCTTATTAATTTTCCTACAAAATGTGTTCCATGATTTCACTGACATCACTACTGCTGCTACGAGTGGAAGCCTTGTGGAAAATCCCCAGGTGCGCCTGAAGGCCCCCCAGTGGCTCTGTGTGCCCACCTCACCCCCAACCCCGTCACCCAGCAGGGCTGCAGCTTTCTTACTCTCTGCAAGGCTATCTTCTCTCCCTGGCCAGGCAGGACACCAGGAGCAAGGCGGCACTGACTGATGGTGCTTAAATTTACCGTTATTTCAAACTCCTCAATATCCAGAGAGGCAGATGCCACGCCTGCATTTTACAACCATGGCCAGGGGTGCAGAGAGGTGGACTGGCTTGCCCCAGGCCACACAGCTAAGCAGGGCTGGACCTGAGGTGTTAAGCCTGAGCCTGACCTGCAGGCTCACCCCCCTTGGCCTCCTGTACAGTGCTTTTGTCCTCCACTCTCAGTGCCCAGGATGGGTTATTTTCAGCCTCCATCTCGCCCAGGCCACCCACGAGGACAGACTGGCTTGGGGGCTGGCATGCTGAGAGTGAAAGTGAGGGGGAAAGATGACCTTCTGGCCTGGACATCCCAAGGGTGATTGGGCTAACGGGGTCAAAGCTGCCTTGCTCTGTGGTCCTGGTCATTAGGGTGCCAGGAGTCAGACCTGGGGCAAACGGAGAAGAAGAGTTCACAAGTGTTGGAGCCGAACGTGGCCCTTAGGGATCTCCTAGGCTGGCAGTGTTCAAGCACAGGGTGGCTGGGCCCTTCCTCAGACCAACAGTATCAGAAATGGGCTTAGAGGCCCAGGTGATTCTCAGATACTCTTGGGGCTAAGAAGCATTTGTTATCCAAACCCCCTTCATTGTACAGATGAGAAAACAGCCTCAGAGAGGGCAGAGAACTCATCCAGGGTCACACAGCAAGCGGGTTTCCAAGCTTCAGGCCAGGTCCTGTTTCTTCTGACTCCCCAGTTCAGGCCCCGTCACTTGACCCCAAAGGCCGGGAATAGGGCATTTTAATAAAGGCCACTTGGGGGCTGTCGGTGGGCTGAGTGGGGCTGGGGAGGGGAACCTGGGGTTGCCAGAGCCCTTGCCCAAATACATACCCTCTCTGCTGTCAGAACGTCCCCCATGGGGCTTTCCTAGCCTTCAGGAGGGATGACCGGGACCAAGCGACACATCAGGGGAGCTTAGGTGACACGGATCAAGAAGGGCCCTGAGTCGGGGTGGGACAGGAAGGCAGAGAGGTTGGGAGTCACACTTCCTGCCCTGACAGCTCTGCGGGAGGGGGTCCTCACCAGGCTCCCTGCCTCCACCCCCATCCACTGGCAACTCCCACAGGCCAGAGCTTCCTCGCCCATGTTCTCAGGGAACTCGGGGATACAGAGGTTAAAGGCCACTGAGACCTCTGACTTAGTTCCTTCTTAGACTTTCGGGGAGACTGAGGGCCGGGTAGAAGTGACTTGCCGCAGGTTACAGAGTGAGTTAGTAACTGCCTGACTTGGGGAGGTGGGAGAGGACAGGGAGGGAGGTCTGTAAGTCCTGGAAGACAGCAAGGAGGTGGTGGTTCCACAGACAAGCAACCAGCTTGGCCCCTCTCTGCTGTCGCTCCCTTTAAGCATACCACCATGAGACCATCATGAAACCCAGGGAACAGGAGAAAGGGTCTGAGGAATGGGGAGCCCCTGCCGTGTGTACTGGGTGGGGGGTGCCCATAGGATGGCACTGGCAACCAGGCCCCCCTCCATCTCCTGTGCCTCTTCTCTTTGGCTAGCACCCAGGTCACTGCTCAGTCAGTATAGAATCTGCCTGCAATGCGAGAGACCTGGGTTGGATCCCTGGGTTGGGAAGATCCCCCAGAGGAGGATATGGAGACCCACTCCAGGATTCTTGCCTGGAGAATCCCCATGGACAGAGGAGCCCGGTCGGCTGCAGTCCATGGGGCCTTGAAGAGTCAAACATGACTGAGCGACTAAGCACAAGGTCACCACCTGCTCAGCCAGGCCTTCAGGGTCCTTTGTCATCTGTCCCAACTGTCTTCTCTGCTCTCTCTCCTCCCCTTTCTGCCCCGCCTCAACGATCTCACCAAACACCAGACCGAACTCTGAACACTTCCCCAGCACACAAAGCACTGGGGTGTCCATGCTGAATTCTCCCCTCTGGAATGCGCTTTGGCCCATCTTTATCTGGCAGGCTCCTATTCAGCCTTCAAAGCCCCAAACAAGGTTTGTTTCCTCCATGAAGCGCTACCCTATCATCAGAACTGACTCAAGTTGTCCAGATCTTCCTGGAATCTCGCTCTGTACCACACACACCTCCCACATGGCACTCCCCAAGGCAGGAAAGGGATCTCACACGCTTACTCTTCTCTATGCCTGGCACAGAGTTGGTACACAGCACACATTGGATCAACTCTTGCTTCTGGCTCAACCTTGGTGCCTAATACAGGGCTATGTCTGTTCAAACACCAGAAAAGAGACCTATTCTATGGCAAGAAGCAAAAGTTTGGAGTCAGACAGATCTGAGTTCAAATCCTACCTCCCCCGTGTGACCTGTGAGATGTCCCCTAACCTTGCTGAGCCTCAGTCTCTTCATCTGTAAAATGGCAATAACCATGTCTATCTTGCAGAGAAAAGGTGAGGATTCAACATGGCAACCCAGATAAGGAAAAAAATGAATGACTATATATGTATATGTTATATATAAACATATTACTAGGTAATATACTAATGAGAATGAATAAAGACCCCAGTTCCCCGGAAACTTGTTCTCAGGCACTGATCCCTTGGAAAAACATTTTAGGAGGGTTTCCATCTGATCTGTAGACATCTCCGCACCCCGGCCTAAGCTCCACTTAATTGTCTTGCTCTGAGGGTGCCGAGTAAATACTCCAGGCCAGCTGGTGCCTGGAAACCGCCAATTGCCGGGGAGCAGCTCGTTAATTTTCCCCGACTCTGCACACAGACCCCGCAGCTTCTGCGACTCATCTTGGGAAATTGAGTGGAGCGGGTCAGGCCAGGGCCAGGGGTCGCAGGAAGTGGGGCTGGGGGTGCCAGGGGACTTGAAAGGGCCTGCAGAGGCACCACTGGGAAGCTGTCCAGGCTGGAGGAAGCCGGCCTGGAGCTGCCGAAAGGCAGATGGATCCCAGGCCTGGCCTGGTGCTGCCAGCTCTGACTAAGCTTTTGGGTCTCCACTGTGGGGGAGGAAGCCAGGGTCTCATAGCGAGGCTGGAGGCACACCAGCCCTGGGGGCGGCCAGCTCTGAGGGTCAGGAGGCCCCAGCTAGTGGAGGAGAGGCAGTGAGGCATAGCAACAGAGGGTGTGACTCTGGGGCGAGGCTCCCTGGGTTTGGAGTCTGGCCTTGCAAAGTAGTAATGTGTGCTCTAGGGTGGCGCTGTCCTTTATTGAGCCCATCTTTGCATGAAATGTTCCCTTGATATCTCTCATTTTCTTGAAGAGATCTCTAGTCTTTCCCATTCTACTGTTTTCCTCTATTTCTTTGCACTGATCACTGAGGAAGGCTTTTTATTTTTATCTCTCCTTGTTATTCTTTGGAACTCTGCATTCAGATGAGTATATCTTTCCTTTTCTCCTTTGCTTTTCGCTTCTCTTCTTTTCAAGGTTATTTGTAAGGCCTCCTCAGACAGCCATTTTGCTTTTTTTGCATTTCTTTTTCTTGGGAATGGTCTTGATCCCTGTCTCCTGTACAGTGTCACGAACCTCTGTCCATAGTTCATCAGGCACTCTGTCTATGAGAGCTAGTCCCTTAAATCTATTTCTCACTTCCTTATAATTGTATAAGTAAAGTAATCTCACTTACTTATAATTGTAAGGGATTTGATTTAGGTCATACCTGAACGGTCTAGTGGTTTTCCCTACTTTCTTCAATTTGAGTCTGAATTTGGCAATAAGGAGTTCATGATCTGAGCCACAGTCAGCTCCTGGTCTTGTTTTAGAAAAGGCAGAGGAACCAGAGTTCAAATTGCCACATCCACTGGATCATCGAAAAAGCAAGAGTTCCAGAAAAACACCTATTTCTGCTTTATTGACTATGCCAAAGCCTTTGACTGTGTGGATCACGACAAACTGCGGAAAATTCTGAAAGAGATGGGAATACCAGACCACTTGACCTGCCTCTTGAGAAGTCTGTATGCAGGTCAGGAAGCAACAGTTAGAACTGGACATGGAACAACGGACTGGTTCCAAATCGGGAAAGGAGTACATCCAGGCTGTGTATTGTCATCCTGCTTATTTAACTTATATGCAGAGTACATCATGAGAAACGCTGGGCTGGATGAAGCACAACCTGGAATCAAGATTGCCAGGAGAAATATCAACGACCTCAGATATGAAGATGACACCACCCTTATGGCAGAAAGTGAAGAAGAACTAAAGAGCCTCTTGATGAAAGTGAAAGAGGAGAGAGAAAACGTTGGCTTAAAGCTCAACATTCAGAAAATGAAGATCATGGCATCTGGTCCCATCACTTCATGGCAAATAGATGGGGAAACAGTGGAAACAGTGTCAGACTTTATTTTTGGGGGCTCCAAAATCACTGCAGATGGTGACTGCAGCCATGAAATTAAAAGACGCTTACTCCTTGGAAGAAAATCTATGACCAACCTAGACAGCATATTAAAAAGCAGAGACATTACTTTGCCAACAAAGGTCCATCTAGTCAAAGCTATGGTTTTTCCAGTGGTCATGTATGGATGTGAGAATTGGACTGTGAAGAAGGCTGAGCACCGAAGAATTGATGCTTTTGAACTGAGGTGTTGAAGAAGACTCTTGAGAGTCCCTTGGACTGCAAGGAGATCCAACCAGTCCATCCTAAAGGAAAGCAGTCCTGAATATTCATTGGAAGGACTCATGCCGAAGTTGAAACTCCAATACTCTGGTCACCTGATGTGACAAACTGACTCATTTGAAAAGACTCTGATGCTGGGAAAGATTGAAGGCGGGAGGAGAAGGAGATGACAGAGGATGAGATGGCTGGATGGCATCACCGACTTGATGGACATGAGTTTGAGTGAACTCCGGGAGTTGGTGATGGACAGGGAGGCCTGGTGTGCTGCAGTCCATGGGGTTGCAAAGAGTCGGACACGACTGAGCAACTGAACTGAACTGAGGATGGGGCTAGTGGTAAAGAACCCACCTGCCGCCAGCGCAGGAGACATAAGAGACTTGGGTTCTATCCCTGGGTCGGGAAGATCCCTTGGAGAAGGGAACGGCAACCCACTCCAGTATTCTTGCCTGGAGAATCCCATGGACAGAGGAACCTGGTAGGCTACAGTCCAAGGTGTCAAGAAGAGCTGGACACAACTGAAGCAACTTAGCACCCACATATGCTCTAGGGTCAGTTACTTAACTTCTTTGCGCCTCAACTTCCCCCTCTGGAAAATGAGAAGAAGAAAAATACCCATGTCGTGGGTGCTGTAGGACTTGAGTATATATTATTAAGAGCTTAGAACAGTGCCTAGTATGTGAAAGTCACTCAGTAAATGTTGAACTATCCTTAGTATTGTACCTTCCTCCCCATTTGGAAACATCCAACTTGGAAATTCTCATCTGCAAATTGTGAGCCTGGACTTGACTCTGCAGCGATTTCATCACATACACCAGCTCCAAGGAGTCTGCCTGCGGCCCTTCTGGACTGAGCAGAAAAGTGTGGTGATGGATTGGTGATGTCTGTTCTGGACCTCAGAAGGGAGAGTGGAGGCCAGCAAGTCTCTCACAGGCCTCCACTGGGTCATTTCATTGACTCAGCAGACATTTATTAAGCTCCTGCCCAGGTCAGGACTGGGCAAGGTCCCAGGCTATAAAAGTGAGCAAAAACAGACATGATTTTCCCCTAGAGTCAAGAGTCCAGTGGGGAAGACCTTCGTGGGCTGATTGCAGTACTGCATTCAGAGGTCAGGCTTCCTTTCCAACACTTGCTTGCTGTGTGACCTTAGGCTAGTCACTCAGCCCGCCTGGGCCTCTGTCCCCTTATCCATAGTGGGCTTAATGATCCCTTTTCTGCCAGAACCATTCACCTTTCTTGAAATTGGCTCTCTCTTAATGCATGGACTTTGCCTACAATGCTCTTGCCCACTGTCCTCTTTTGAAAAACATTTATTCATTTGGCTGGGCTGGGTCTTAGTTGCAGCACATGGGAGCTTCAAGCTTGGTCGCAGCATACAAGATCTTTAGTTGCAGCATGTGGAATCAAATTTCCCGACCAGGGATCAAACCCAGGTCCCCTACACTGCTAGATAAGTCTGCAAAGCCCTCTTCTATCACAGGGTGCTGCTGCTGTGCACAGGTCTGTTCATAGCAGCTCCTCTTAGAGTAGGAGCTCCTGGAGGCCATGGCCATGTCTACATTCTTTTCAGCACCCAGAGGGGGCCCAAGATTGCCTGGCACTTGGCATAGGCTCAGTCCCTGGGGTCCGAGGCAAGTGGAGAGCTAGACCAGATGACTGTTTGAAGTCTAAGAAGAGGCTGGGCTCCCAGTTTGCTGAGATCCAACCAGTATGCTCAGCTCAGAAGGCCTCGTCTTGACTACTGGTTCTGCTTCTTTCTAGTTGTGCTTTGCCAAGTTGCTGAGCCATTCTGAGCCTTGGCATGTCTGTCTACTATAATAGAATTATGCTGTGCAGTTAGAGGCTAGCCAGGGCCCCAGCATATAACAGGTGCTCAGTAAAAGTCATTTCTCCCTTTTCCTTTCTTCTTAAGGGAGCACTCAGGGCCAGCATCTGTAATCAGACACAGGTCAGACAGAGTTCTGGGAGAAAACACATGGGTGGGTCAAATTCTAAGAAGCAGAGGAGGAGAAAGGAAGGTGTAAAGTCCCTCTTAGGTGCCCCAACTGGACCTGGCACCCACAGGCGATTTCTCGAAAAGCAAGACCCATGGCCCACGTGTGCCAGGCCACCCCAGTGTCCTTGGCTTTTCACGCTCCCTAGCCTCGCTGGGAAGCACTCCCTTCCCTTTCTTGAGCAGAGGCGCCTGTCTCTTGGTGCTGCAGCCTCGGTGCTGATAATAAAGGCACCTCTGTGTGTCTCTAGGGAAGCAGGACTGGGGGCGGCGGCGGTGGTGGGGGGGTGGTGCCCACAAAGCTCCCGCAGCTGTGTGTTTGCAAACAGGGGAGCTGAGCTGTGCAGAGGGGCTGAAAGCACTAATTGTCTTTAATTAAAGGAGGTTGGAGGCAGCGCAGGCTTTGACAAAAGAGATTTCCAGCCTGTTACAGCTTCAGCCTGCGCTGGGGCTGGGCTGCCAGGGCGCGTCCCCGGCTTTGTCCCTGTGGGGCCTGGCCCTGCGGAGGGCACAGCCAACACCTGCCTGCTGGGGGCGGGGGCGGGGGCGACGTACATGCAGTAGAACCGTGCTGCGAGAGCTGGGCTCCTGGGGCCTGGGAAGACGTCTTCGTGGTGAAGGTCCTCTCTTGCTCATTCACCCACTCAGCAAGCATCGCTGAGCACTTGCTATGTGCCAGGCTAGTGCTCAGAACTGGAAGGTCAGGGACTTAACGGTCCCCATGTTTCAAGAATTCCACATTCGAAGAGGCTGCATGGTACAGTGACCTCAAGCATGGACTCTGGTACCAGCTGGCCTGGTCTTGAACCCTGGCTCTGCTGCTTATGAGCTGTAGGATCTGGAGCAAATTACCTTTCTGGGCCTCAGTGTTCCCATCTGTAAAACGAGGATGATAAAAATGGCACACATTTTAGAGGTTGTGTGAGGCTCAAAGGTTTGCCCAGTGCATTTGACAAACATCGCCAGTCGTGACTCATTCCTTCATTTGTCCAACTCTGGACCCAGCGGCAGCCCCAGAGGCACTCAAGACATGGGAAAACCCTGGTCTGAGAGGCTGGCTGGGTTCCGGTCCCACTGGCCACTTTACTTGCCCTGTGGCTCCCCAGTCTCGGTTTCCCCACCTGCACAATGAGGGCTGGGCAGGATGGTGTGTGAGGGAGGGGCTCTGCCTTGCTTGCCCCAGTGTCCTGGGAATGGAGGCTCTTCTGAAGAGCAGGCCTTGCTGGGCTCCTGCTCCGGCTGTGTACAAATGGGCTCAGCCTCCCGCGCCCAGCAGCAGCGGCTTCTTCGGCTCAGGCCATTCTTCCATCTTCTCTCCCCAGGCTCACCCTGCCAGGTCCACAGACACATCTGTAGCCCCCCTAGCAGCACATACGCACTGGCGATCTCTCTCTCTCACTCACACACACACACTCACACACCCATACAATCACCTGCCTTATGCTCACCCCCCGCCCCCTCCCCACCCCCACTCAGCAGAACCTTGGTCTCCATCCCCTCCCACGCTCCAAGGCTTGCTGACCTGGGGTCCAGGCTGGGTGGGAGGGGGACTGCAGCTCGCAGCCTCTGATCCCTTGCCGCCCAGCTGGCTGGGCTGGGTGGTTGCAGGGCAGTGGGGGGAGGGGGCAGAGGGCGCAGGCGTCCTGGGGCTAGACTTCTCAGGCAGTGGGAGGGGAGGTCAGTTCCTGAAAGGGAGGGTCTGAGATGAGCCCCTCGAGGGGCGGGGTAGGTCTGGAATTTTCAGCATGGGGAGCACCCTGGGAGGTTGGGAGATGGTGACCCACGCCCACTCTGAGGTTGCAGCCCCTTGTCTAAGCGCCTCAGCGCAAGGGCCCTGGTGAGGAAACCGAGGCTCAAAGAGAGGATGGGTGGGATTCAAGGATGCACAGCCAACCCGGGTCACCACCGAAGTCTCTTGGGAATCAACAAGCCAGGCCCCTGTGGCCAGCATGGGAGAGAGATTATGGGTGGATGATGGGAAGGTAGGTGGCTCACCCCAAGTCTCCAGGGTTCTAGCCTTGGTGTGAAGGTGAGGGGCCAACCAGGCGTGCTTGAGAACCCCTAGACTGACAAACTCCAGGCTGGCCAGACCGTAGGCTGAATTCCCGGCAACGGTGCCCACTGAGGCGTGCGGCCCAGCGTCGCTCAGGATGAGACCTATCTCTTCCCTGTGATTCCTGACCCCAGCCCCTCAAACTGACCTCAGGGACAAACAGCCTCTGATTACGACTCTACCAGCTCCCCAGAGCCTGAGGGGGGTGACTTTTCCCGGCCACCTGCCTTCCACTGGGCCGTGAGTCCTCTGAGGGCAGAGCCTGTCTCTTCCAAGGCCACCCATGAGCGCCTGCTGTGTGCTGGGCAGGACTTCCAAGCTTCACACAGCTCTTCCGGGGCAAGTCTCCTGTCCCCTTTTCACAGATGAGAAAACTGAGGCTCGGAGGCATGGAGAAAATCTGAACTGGGCTGTGTGAGTCTGCAGCCTTCTCCCCCACCTCGCCAGGGTGGGGCTCAGTAGATATGTGCTCAGCAAATCAATGGCCAGGTCAGCTGACTCCCTGGGTTAGCAGGTGAGGCGACTGTGGCGGCCGCCCCGGGTATGTGTACCACACCCCTTTCTGAGGGGGAAGGTAAGGGGGCTTTTGGACCCCAGCTTGACCCCTGTGTCTGGGTTGAGGAGAAAGTCTTCACTCTCCAGTTCACAGTTCCCCCTGGGCCCCAGCTGAGTCCAAGACAGGGTGCGGGGCTGCAGGGGGTGGGGGGCAGTGGGTGGTGGCAAGGGGTCTCCTTCAGGTCTGAGGAGATCTGAGGGGAATAGGTGAGGAAGGGTGAGGGGAGGGGGGAGGCAAAGAGAAAGTACCCAGCGGATGGACAGACAGACAGGTGGGGGATGAAGCCAAGACAATGGAGGATGAAACCAAGACGGGAAACCCGATTAAGGCAGAGAAACCAAGAGACGGAGGAAGAAAGGAAACACAGGAGGAGGACAGGAGGGGAAGACAAAGGAAGGAGGAGGCGAGGAGGAGCAGTCAGGTTCAGAGGGAGGGGAGGGGCTGGAAGAGGCTGCGCGCCTGTGGGCAGGGCCAGGGAGGCCTCCACCCGGAACTGGGCAGACGGGGGGTGGGGGGTGCGGAGGTCCCTTGCGGGGGCATCGGCTGTGCGAGAGCGTGTGAGTGGGTGAGAACGTGCGAGCGGGTCTGGGTGACTAAGCGTGTGCCTTTAGGTCCAGACAGGTATGGGAAGCAGCCCAGGATGTCTTTTCTGGCTCTCTTGGGTCCACACACACACATCGTCCCGTCTTGTATTCCTGAGAACTGAGCTGGAAGATTAATCCATCATTAATACAGTCTTTGCTGGCAGGATGGGGACAAGTGCCAATTTTTTTTTTTTTTTTAGGGTACCAGGTAAGGAAGGAGTGACTGGTTTTCTCCACCCATCCATCCATCCGTCTGCCACGCACCCACTGAGCACCTTCTGTGTGTCAGGCATTGAGCTGGGACAGGAGAACCTAAAACATAAAGCCAATAAACTCGTACCTGCACTGGCTGTGATAGCCCAGAGTGGGAGGAAAGGCCTGTGGGGGTCCTGAGTGTAGATGCTGGGACCATATACTAACATGCTGAGTCTGGGCAGCCCCTTTGCCTCCCTGAACCATTGTCTCACTGGTAAAATGGGGTGGCATTTCTTGCTTCCTGGGCTGACGTGGGGTCCGCAGAGGTGGTATGTGGAAGGGGCCCGGTTCTCTAATGCATGCTCTCTGGCCCTGTGCCCTCCCACCTTTGCTACAATTCTTCCTGAAGATGCTGAGCATCCAAAGCTGCCAACCCTTCCAGACCCAGGAGGCAGTCACAGCTGTGCAGCCTGGCTGGGGCGCTGGGACAGGAGATGGGTCAGCCCTGCCCAGCCCAGGCAGCTGCAGAATGAGGACGGGGATGAGGGTGGGCAGGTGCCCCTCCCCGGGAAGCCCCACACCTGCCCTGCCTCTCATGCCTGGAATATTTGGGGTGGGGGGGCCTCCTCAAGCTATTTCAGCTTGTCCTCCAGGTCTCGGTTCAGGTGCCGCTTCCTCCAAGAAGCCCTCTGGGACTCCCAGCCTGAAGTGTGGTCCCACCTCCACCCCACATTTCTCCTGTGGGTCCTCACGGTCCTGAGCTTCTCCTTTATACACCTACCACTGTGATCTCCTGGAGGCAGAAGCCACCTCAGGTCCAAATCTCCCTGGGTGCTTGGACCCAGGACAAGGCCCAGTGCACTGTGGGTTCCAGCCGTTTCTGGAGGGGCTGGGGCATTTGTTGGCCCATATTCTGCCTGCTGCTCCTGAGGCTGGGGGTGAGGCTGTTGTTTTTCCTTGAGAGCTAGAAATCCACTTCTTCAGACACCAAATCCCTCCTTGGGGAGGGGGCATCGGGGACTCTCCTGACTTAGGAGGTGGGGAACGGTGTCAGGGTGATGCTGGGATAGGAGAGGAGGGGAGACGAATCCTAGCTCTGCCTCAGACTGGCCTTCGGTCCTTGGGACCCTCATCTTCCTTGGCAGTAAACCAGGAGGATAACTTCTTGGTGGTGGGTGGGGAGGGGCAGGGTTTTGGCCTTAGGCTGGTGGCCATGCCAAGGAGCAGTTACGATGGGCGAGTCTTCAGACACCATCATGAAGTGGCCGCCCCTTTCCAATCTGGGGGGTTGCCTCTCTCAGTTATGAGTAAAGTGTTTTACAAATGAAGCGTCAAGATAATCTCTCACCCTTGCAAGCACCTCAATCCCCGATGCCCCTCCTAGGTGGAAATTCGAGTGTCTCCCCTACAGCAGGCAGGCCTGAGGCTGGCTGCCAGCTCTGCTTCGATCTAGCTCTGGAACCACATTATCCAAATGGGCTGGGCTGTCACTTCCCCAAGCATCCTCTCTATTGGCCAAGGTGGTGACCCAGTCCACCCCAAGGCCACCCTGCCTCCTGTCCTTTCTCCTCCCGCTTCCTCCCCATGCTGGGTCCCCCGCAAAGCAGAGGGGGGATCCTCCACTCTCCCCGCGATGTGACATTCACCAGCATCACTTCTGGTCCCATCTGTGGAGAGGCCCCACCCCGGCCCAGGCTGCTAATCCCCACAAAGCCGTGCACTGGGCCCGGCATGACAAGCAGGCCCTGCGTGGCCCGCAAGCTCTGTCAGGCGTGCTCGGAGGGGCCGAGGCGGGATTCAGTGCGGCTGTCACTCTCCCTGTCCGCGCCTCTAATTGGATTCCCAACACGCAGAGGTCAGCAGAAACGCTGGGGAGAGGAGAATCAAAGGGAAGGGGCGCCCGGGAGATAAAGAGAGGCATTCTTCCCGGGCCACAAAGACGGCAGCTCGAGGGATGGGAGGGGACCCCAGCGAGGGGGTGCCCAGCTGGAGGGGGCTGGTACCCGGAGAGCTGGAGCCGGTGCGCAGGAGGCTGAGGCTGAAGGGCCTGCCTTCTTCCAGCCTCGGGCTTCCCCTCCTCTGTTCCCGGGGCGCCTCGGGCTTGGACACCCTCCAGCCCTTGCTCTGGGGAACGGGGGTCCTTTGAGGCCTGACCTCTGTCTCCCGCCTGCTCTAGGAAGTGTTCTTAGCAGGCTCGAGAAGGCCCTGGAATTAGCTGGATCTGGGTCCCAATCCTGGCTTGCCTCCTGCGAGGCTCGGGCAGGCCCTTGCAGCTCTCTGGCCACAGTCTCCTCCTCTGCGGAATTGGGGTAACAGAGGGCAGCGGGTAGGCTGGGATGAGGGGATGCTAGCTTAGACCACAGTGGGGATGCATGGGGGGGCACACAGTTGCCCCTTTCTCCAGGAGGCACCACAGCTCCTCCGCCGGCCTGTCCACCAACAGCCCTCGTGTACACGCAGCCTCTCTTCCCGAGAAGAAGGCAGAAGCATTATGTGAACAAAACATGGCCCACAGATGCGAGAGAAACGCTGATCCAGCCTAGGCAGGGGCCTTGCCATCAAGTCTGTACCACCATTCGGGCCTCCTTGGCAGCTGAGAAACTGGAGGCTCCGGGAAGCAAGGGAATGCCCAAGACCACCGACTAGAAATCAGCAGAGCCTGGTGAGGAACTGACCCCAGCCCAGCACCGTCACCAAAGCCCCCCCAAGGGCCCCTCCTGCTTTACCGTAAATCATAAGCAGAATCTGGGTGTATGTGCTGTGCACACAACCAGCGGGAGAGGCTGGCAGGCTGGGGACAGAGGCTTGCTGCAAAACGGGCCGATTTGCTTTAAGGACGTTTGGTTCATGAAAGAGACATGAAGAGGACCTCAAAGGGAATTTCTAAGAGACAGAAAATCAATGACCCTGACATTCTGGCCCCCAGAAAGTGTGAGAGAGTGTGTGTGTGTGTGTGTATCTGTGTGTGTGTGTGTATCCCTCCCTGACACACACACTTCACTAGTGGGGTCCCTTGCACGCACAGAGACACATATGCACACAAATACCCATTTCCAAGCATGTGTTCATGTGGTTTGATACAACATATAAACGAACATATACACTCGGGCTTGATTTCCTTGTGGTTGGATATGCGCAAATATACCCACACCTACTTGACTCAGTACACACACGCCCACGGACAGGGATCCCCTCACACCATGATGGGTACACACACTCATTTTGTGGCACCTACGTTCCTGTGCGTGCGCTGGTCCAAGTGAGCCAGCATGTGCGTGAGCATGCCCCTTCTTGTACACACATGTACTGGGACAAGTCAGGCGGACACAGGAACATACAAGCACAAGGGCAGTAATGACCAACGGTGGGCTCCAGGGTGAGCATGTGGGCAAGGGCACGTGCAGGCCCCGCCCCTGAAATGTACACACATGCTCTTATGTCCAGAGACGTTCCAATCGCACATGTGGAGGGATGTTGGGTCAGTGGGCACGCTTCTACACACACAGGCACACAAGCAGACTGCCATGAGGCCCAGTGCACACTCTGCCACGTCTACCAGGGCCAGCGCACAGATACATGCAGCCATGTCAGGGATGCCCTGCCCTGCCCCAGCACACGCGTGCGTGTACGCCCCTCCCAGGACTCCAGGGAGTTCCCAGAGACAGACAGCTCTGACCGCAGGGTGTGGGGGAGGCAGCCCAGGGCTGCAGTTGCCAGGGATATGGACGTGGGGCCCCCGAGGCTGTCTGGTCTGCCCAGGCAGCTCAAAAAGGCCAGCGACCGTTCTCGGGTCTTTAAGATGCTGCGAATCAGATGGTGACACCTTTAGGGGATGAAGCCTGAGTCTGGTTCCCTGGAAGAAGCCAAGGTAACATGAGGCTCTGGGCCCAGAATTTGCCAGGGACGTCGGGGACAGAGGCAGGAAATCGCTCCGACTGGCCCTCAAGTCCCACCCAGGCCTCTGCTTTTGCTCGCCTGGACGACAGGGGTTAAGGGCCCTTACTTGCTGTGTGGCCTGGAGCAAGTAACTCACTCGCTCTCTCTAAACCTCAGTTTCCTCATCTGCAAAAGGGGATGATGACAACCTTGAGCAATGAGATAATTAGTTCCAGGCTATGGTCAGCGCTGACCACATGCCACGTGCTGGGTGCCGTGCCCGGTGCCTTACTTTGATTATCACATTGAACCCTCACAACTCACCTGTAACATTCCATTCATTATTATACCCATTATTTAGATGAGAAGGTTGAGGTTTTTGGGAAGTGATCACACGCCTGGAGTCACACAGCTCATAAATGTCAGAACCAGTATGAGAATCAAAGCAGCTGGCTCTTCACCTTAACCTTCCTGCTTGAGGGCCAGGGTGTGGCAGGTAACAGGGGGTCACTGTTCTCATGTCACAGATGGTCACAGCTGCCCCGCTGGCCTCTCAAGCGGCACTGTGAGGACCAGGAAGAACAGAATCAGAGGCTGTTGGTACATAAGAGTCGCTCTATAGGTGGCCACGCTGAGCCCCGGAGGTGGGAGGGGTGGGGGAGGTGCTCTGCCAGGGTCCCAGGGTGAGTGGGTTGGGGGCAGAGCCCATATTCGGACCCAGGCACCCTGACTCTGTGAGCTGCTCCTGTGCTGGTCAATCTGGCTAAAACAATGCCGTGTCACAAGCATGTATGAAGCGCCTGCTGTGTACTCAGGCTTGCTTGTAATTGAGAGGGGATTACCAGCAACCACCAGCCCCCTGAATGATGTACACACACTCTGTCCTCCAGGTGCTCGGCCAGGGCACTGCCTGGTGCCCAATCCGAGAAACACCCCTTCCCAGATGGAGTAGGGGTGCCCCTCCCCTCCCCATCCTTTGCCTGTCCTCTGAGCTCCCATAACTCCTCTGGGCCTCTTCTAAACCCAGCGAGGCTGGGACCGCAGGCCCCACTTAACAACGAGGAAACTGAGGCTCAGAGAAAAGACTTCCTCAAGAGAGACAGGCACTGGGGCTGGGGTCTGACTCCTAAGGCTGGAGACCAGCAGGCTGGGTGCCTCCTCCTGCTCTGTGTCTGTACAGACCCAGGCCCCTGGTGGGTTCCCGCAGGCTCCTGCTAAGAGATGGGTCCCCCAGCAGGCCCTGGTCAAGGACCACCATGTGCAGAGTCTAAACACGTAGGCCAGTGCAGGCAAGGGAGCAAGAACTGGAATTATGGTTGTTAACGATGAAGACACAAGGAATACTGAGAGATGTTTCCTGAGGCCCCCAGCTCCAAGAAGGATTTAAGATTTTTACAGGAAATACTGCATCAGGAAACAGGAAATACTACAGGAAAAAGGACCCTCAATCCAAGTCTAGAAACACCTGTGCCAACCCCAGATAGACCTGCTTGGCATCCTGGCCACTCTGGTTGCCCTGGAGAAAGAACCCCCAGCCTCTCCAAGGGCCTTTGTTAGCAACATTGCTCACATCAGGGTTGGGAGGGTACAGGGCGTGAGACTGGGGTGAGTGGGGCTCTGCAACTAACATTTGTGGAGTAGCTTCTGTGAGCTAGGTTTTCCCTGGTGGCTTAGATGGCAAAGAATCTGCCTGCAATGCGGGAGACCTAGGTTTGATCCCTCGGTTGGGAAGATCCCCTGGAGAAGGGAATGGCTACCCACTCCAGTATTCTTGCCTGGACAATTCCACGGACAGAGGAGCCTGGTGGGCTACAGTCCATGGGGTTGCAAAGAGTCGGACACAACTGAGCAACTAATGCTACTTTCACTTTCTATGAGCTAAACATCACTCTAGAAGCTGGAGACAGCAGTGGATAAAACAGAAACATCTCCCCTCCTGGAGTTTGCATTCCAGGTGGGGAGAAAAGTAGTTAAGAGATAAAGAAGTGAGCCTACAGTATGTCAGGTGGCAGTAAGGGTGATGCAGAGAAATAAAGAGGGAAGAGGGACAGGCTGCGTGCGCACGTGTGTAAGTGCGCATCTGTGCATGTGAACACATGGGCACCCTTTTGAAAACTAGGGCCGTAGGGGACCTTGGTGAGAAGGTGATGTCTGGGGAGAGACCTGAAGAAGATGAGAAGGCAATCAACGAAGACACCCAAGGAAAGAACATTCCAGGCAGATGAAACTGCAGGCCTGGAGTGAAGGAGGCAAGAAGAAGCGAGAAAAATATCTGTCTGGAGTGACGAGGGACACATCACGGAGGGCTCTATGGGCCCTTCTGGCTTTCGCTTTATGTCAGATGAGGGACTTCAGGGGGTTGAGCAGAGGCAGGGCATGACCTATGTTTTAGAGGGACCTCTGGCTGCAGGGCAGGGAGCAGACTAGGGGGCAGGGAGGAGGATGGGTGGAGACGTCCAGTTGGTAGTTGGGTATGTGAGTCTGGACATTAGAGAAGGGGTCCAGGCTAGAGATTGGCCAGAGAGGGCCTGGATGAAATCAACTGGAGAGAGAGAGACGAGGAAGAGGAGACCAAGGACTCAGCACTGGGTCCTCTGGGGTAGAGAAGTGGGAGGTGAGCAGGAACTGGCCACAAAGCACCTGGCAAAGCAGGAGGGACACCAGGAGTCAGTGGTTTCTCTGTCACATGCCCCTGGGGAAGCTGAGGCCTGGGAACTGACCAACGGATTGGTGACATGGGTGTCACCATGTGGGAGTTGGACCATAAAGGCTGAACACCGAAGAATTGATGCTTTTGAACTGTAGAGCTGGAGAAGACTCTTGGGAGTCCCTTGGACTGCAAGGAGATCCAACCAGTCCATTCTAATGGAAATAAATCCTGAATCTTCCCTGGAAGGACTGATGCTGAAGCTGAAGCTCCGATACCTTGGCCACCTGATGCAAAGAGCTGACTCACTGGGACAAGACCTTGATGCTGGGAAAGATTGAAGGTGGGAAGAGAAGGGGATGACAAAGGATGAGATGGTTGGATGGTATCACCGACTCAATGGACACAAGTTTGAACAAGCTCCAGGAGATAGTGAGGGACAGGGAAGCCTGGTGTGCTGCAGTCCATGGGGTCACAAAGAATCTGACACGACTGAGCAAGTGAACAACAAGAACAATATGGCCTTGATTAGGAGCAGTTTTAGTGGAACGATGGGGCAGGGGTCTGATATGAATGTGTTCATGAGAGCTTTCAGAACAAGAGTCATCAGCAAGAGGCCGGGAGGGTCACACAGCCTGGGCGTCAGAGTCAAACTGACCCAGTGACCGAGCTCTGGTCCCAGCCCCGACCCTTCCTAGCGGTGAGCCTCAAGCAGCACACCTTGCCTCGCTGAGCCTTAATGTCCTCAGCTCAACGACGGGGATAAGATCCCTCTTATAACCTAGGGCTGTCAAGAATCAAATGAGATAAAGATTGTGAAAATATTTCACTCACAATGAAATGCACAAATATTCCAGTGGGAAGACAGCAGGTTTTGGATTTCAGTGCTGGCTCCACCATTCATTAGCTGCGTGATCCTGAGCTGATTTATTTAACCTCTTTGAGTCTCTGCTTCATCCTCTATAAAATGAAAATAACAACTGTACCTAACTTCTGGAGACTGCAGGGATCCAGAATTCTATACCAAGCCTAAGGCAGAAGGCCTAGTACACAGTGGGCGCTCATCCAATGCACGTTCCCTGCCTCCCTGGGCTCTTGTCTCTGATATTTACAATCAGGGCCCAGTGGGAGGTACAGGGAGCATGGGACTGGACCCTGAGTTTGATTGCTGGGTCTCTGGATAAGCCATTTTGTCTAACATCTTGGGGCTTCAGTTTTTATAAGCTTGAAGCTGGTGAGCAGTTGCCTTGGCCCCTTTGTTTAGGAGGTGCCAAGTGGGCAACAGGCAAAGTTCATGTATTGCATCTGGATGCCAGTGAAATGGGAGCCCTTGTAAGTTTGTGACCCTCTTCTGGGTCAGCATGATCAGGAAATAAATCCTTGAGATGGAAACAATAGTATCATCCAACCTCCATGGATGGGGTTCCACAGAGAAAGACTGGGAAGGTCTGGTGAAGGAGCAAAGAGCCCGAGGGAGCAGAGAGGGTGGGAGTCTGGAGGCCTGCCCACCCCTCAGGATGACCCTGGGGCCCCTCTATCTGTATGGTTGTCAGGGGCCCACCACACCTTCCTCTTCACATAAACCATGCGTCCTAGGGGCTGGGAGGAAGTCTGCCAGGGTACCTCTCTTGTGGGGTGGAGACTAAGATCTCCTGTGGTTCCAGCGGTCCCTGGGGTCTTGTTCCTGCAGAGGTGGAGGTAACGGGTGGGGGCCACCTAACAGAACATCACGGGGACAACAAGGGGCTCCCATGAGAGTCTGGGCCGGGAGGCCGGAGCACTGGGCTCAAGTCTCATCTCTGCCACCAAGGGCACTGTGACCCTGGGAAAGTCTGGTCCTCTTTGGCTTCAGATTTTCTTGCCTCTAAAATGGCACTAATAATCTTCGCCTTGCTTCTCTCATGTGGGTATCATTCAGATCAAAGTATCTCAGAGGGTGAGATCAAATGCTACACAAAAGCAGCCTCTAATCTTTTTCTGGAACGAGGCAGAGTGTAAGTAAATAAATACTGTACATATGTAAGACATTATAATTACAAATGGCATGCCCTCCCCACCCCCCCGACAAGCAACGGAAACAAAACAAAACAAAACAAACAACAAACCTCGTTTTGTACCGTGTGAAGAATTCTCATTCGGCCTGAGTTCTGATTCCAGCTCGATAGCTGACAAGGTGAGGGAGCCTGGGCAAGTCTCCCCACCCCGACCCTGTTCCCAAAGCCCTGGTAGAGATCAGATGCTGGTTTTGAAGGGGCGGTTTGAAAGCCCTGCCAGTAGGGAATTAACAATAGACCATCCTCCCGCCACACTCCCCTACCCAAGGAAGGCAGTCTAGGGTGTGGGAAGGGACTCAGGCTTTGCCGGGCAGGTCTCAGTTCAAGCCTCTCACCTGCTGTGTGGCCTTGGGTAGCTCCCTTCCCCTCTCTGGACCTCAGTTCCCCTCTGAGGTCAAAGTTCATCCCTAGGCACTAGGAATGAGGGGAGCAGGGAGAAGTGGCAGGGTGGGGGCTGAGGACAAAGGGCCCCAGGGAGGAGGTGTCCCAGCAGGGCGAGGGGTAGAGGCCAGAACGGGGCCTGTGGGGCCCACGCCAGCTGCCGCACAGCCATGAAAATCTCTTAACCACACAGAATTGTTAACGGCTCTGAAATCCTGTTGTACCACAGGCTTAGAAAGGCTTAAACTGTTAAATGCATAAACTTCCTCAATAAACGGGCTCCTCTTGCCAGATCCCGAAGCCCAGCCAGATGAAAAGGCAGCCGCTGGAGGGAGGGGAACCTCCCCCAGCTGTTTATGGTCCTGCCAGAGTGTTCTGGGGCAGCCTGTGGCCAAAGCCCTCAACCTGATGCCTTCGGGGTCCCGGGTCAGTCTAGGGCTGAGAGAGGGCAGTGCTGGGGCTCCAGGGTCAGATGACCTGGGTTCAAATCCTATCACTTCCTGTGTCACGGTGGACAGGTTGCTTCACCTCTTTGAGCCTCAGTTTCCTCTTCTGTAAAACAGGGATGAGGATGCTAAACCGGTGACTGGGAGTCAGTGAGACCCTCAGCGGGGAGCTGCCTGGTCCATAGGAGATCCTTGGATGTGCTGGGTCTTAGCTGCAACACTCGGGAGCTTCGCTCTTTGTTGCGGCATACAGGATGTTTAGTTGCGGCATGCGGGGTCTAGTTCCTGGACCAGAGATGGAATCCCGGGGACCCCTGCATTGGGAGTGCGGTGTCTTAGCCACTGGACCACCAGGGGAGGCCCTACCAAGCCTTTCTGACACCTCCAAGAAGCAGAGGATATCCTTCCCTCTTCCCCTCGGAAGCCCTTCAGCTGCCCTCTCTTTCCTATGAGGTCTTACAATCTCATGCGTGACCCTCCCCCTACCCCCACCCCCAAGCTGGTTATCTGTCAAACTCTTTTTACTTCTGCCATCTCAGAGGCCCCTGGGTAATCAGGAGGTGGGTAGGGCAGGGTACCTCCAGATATCCACGCACCCCTGGGTAATCAGTTGTCCCAGCAAATTGGAGGAAGCTGGGCTCACAGTCTGCTCCTGCTGCTTGCTGCTGGCTGTGTGGCCTTGGAAGACTTGCTGAGCCTCTCTGGACGTCTGTCACATTTGCAAATGGAGCTCATCATACCAACCGAAGATTCAATAAGACAATAGAGCCCATCATATAGCACAGAGCTGGGCACACCGGAGGCGCCTTTCACCCTCAGCTCTGGCCCTCTCAGTCCTCCGGACTCCTTTCAGCCTCTGCCTCGTTCAGCCCTTGGACAGAGCGCAACTAAAGGGCTGACAGCCCCTCTGCCCTTCTCCCTTGGCTAGGAAGACTTCTTCCATGCCCCCTGTCCCCCAGAAGGCTGAGGGTCAGTGAGAGACCAGGGTTAAAAACAAAACATCAGTATCATTTCTGACTATCTTTTTTCTGGACTAATTTCTGCCCCCAACTCCTCCCATTCTCCAAAGCCCTGGGAAAATGGCTCCTCCTCCAGGAAGCACCTCTCCCCCCACCAGCCACACCCAGCTGTCTCCTGACTTCCTCTGGAGTGCCCCAAGGCTATAGTTACAGATGGAGCCATCTCCCCTGTACCAAACTGGAAACGCTAGGAGGGCAAGAAGGGCCTTCTTCATGTCTGCAGTCCTTATACCAGATCCAGGGACTGGCACACAGTAGGTACCTGATTTACTAGTGTGTTAGTTTCTTGGTCCTCTATACGAAGACTCTCCAAGAAGCAAAAAAAAAAAATCAGAAAATGAACTTCAGTGAATGGATGATGGTTGGCTGGGTAGGTAGATAAATAGGTAGATCAATGGATGGAGAGATGGATGGATAATTGTAAATAAAAACACGTTTTGAGAGCATAGAGGGAAGGGGATGTGGGGAGAGAGAGGTACTTCCAATTTTTAAAAGCAAAGACTTGAATAGCCTGAGTGTATTGGCCAGGATTCCCATCCAATCCCCTTTCCCAAAGGCTGGTGTGTGTGGTCTCAGCCCTGGCCTGAGTCGGGGGTCTGGAGGGGTTATCTATGACCCTTCCCCATCCCCAAGCTGGGTGTCTCCACCCTGCCCTTGAAAAGATGCTGCAGAAGTTTCTGTGGCCGGGGCGGGGGGGGGGGTCTGGGCTTTTCCTCCCACCCAGCATTCCAACACTCACACCCCTTTCCCAACTCAGGCCTCGCCAGCTGGACGCCGCCGCCTCTTCACCCCGAGACTGACCGCACCCCACCCCCACAGACTCACCAGACACAGCTGGGCCACTGGTCCAGCCTCTGTGGGAAGGGCTGGAGCTGAGAGCAGGGTGAGAAGGAGGCCACCCTGAGGGTGGCCCAGGCTCCAGCTCTGAGGGCCCAGAGAGGATCTCTGACTCCGGCCCCTCCCTACCTTGGCTGGGGAAGCACAGGATTCTAGAAGTAAAACAGAAAATAAAGCCACAGGCAGAATATCCCATGCTGCTGAGTATGTGGGGAAACAGACACTCCTGAAGGCTGCTGCCAGGAGGGTAACTCAGCCCAGTGTTTCTGGAGGGCAATCTGGCAGTGTGTGCCAAAAGCTCTAAAAAAAAAGTCCATACCCTTTGACCCCACAATTCCACGCCAGGAGACATATCCTACACAGACACCAGGCGCAGTGCAGAAAGGCAGAGGGACCAGGAAATTCATCTCAGCATTGAAGATAGCGAGAAACCAAGCAATCTACCTGTGGATCACAGAGGACTGGTTAAAAAAATTATCCCACAGATAGCCTATGGAAATCTAAGAGCCTTCCCACATGATCCAACATGACATGGAAAAACGCCCACAAAATACTAGTAAGTCAAAAATCCTCATGTATTCCCAAAAGGAATCTATTTTTTCTTTTAAAAAAATCAGTATGTGTAAATACACATAAATACACCTCAGAGGATCCACATCAGCCTGTTAACAGTGGTTACTCTCTGTGTTACTGTAATTTTCTCCTTTAAGATTCTGCAAATAACCTGTATTGCTTTTGTGATAAGGAAAAGTTATTTTTTCCTCAAAATAAAAAAAAGCTCATTGGGAGAAAAAAAAAATGCTCACAGGCAAGTTTGTAAAAGTTCTTATTTTTTTGACACTTTTCTAGGTATTTTCTCATTTACTTGGCACAGCAGTCCATCTGTTTATTCTGTTTTGCAGATGAGAAAACAAAGACCAGGAGAGGGTCCATGGCTTGCCCAAGGTCACACAGCTAGCAAGAGGCAGGACTGGGGTTTGAAACCAGGTCTCCAAGTCCAAGGTCAAGGAGAGGCCACGGGTGGGGAAGAGAGCAGGGCCAGGGGCCGCCAAGCAGGGCAGGGGGAGGAGAAGGAGAGGCTGGGAGGGGAAGCCTGGGGCAGCTGGGAGCTGGGAAGTCTGAGCTGGAGCCAGCTGATCAACATGTGCGTGCAACCATCCCCCTCCCCCAACCCCCCACCCCCTCACCCCTCTAACCCGCTGGCTTGCAGCCCCTCTCCCTGTCCAAGCTAAATATTAAAAATCCCATTACACCCTGAGAGCATCGCAGAGATCACACTCACTGCGGAACTCCCTCCAGACCCCTTCGAGACGCATGTCTGCCATTGGGAAAGAGAGAAGGGCAGGGTCCCCAGCGGTTTCTGGGCTGGAAGGGGGGTGCCCACGCATGGGCAGGGAGGGGCAGGTAGGAGTTTCATTAGGGAAGGGGAGGCCAAGATAAAACTTGGAGAAACTGAGGCCGGGTCACGTTCCCAATCAACCCCATCAACATCTGGAAAGAGTCAGGCAAATGGACTCAGGGCTTGGGTGGAGCAGCTGCTGCAGAGGCTGGTGGGGGGTGGATTCCCGGGCCACCCTCTTGCCCCACGACCCCCAGCCCCAGCAGATCCGCTGATGGCAAGCCCCAGTGGGGACTGTGCTACCGAGGGGGCTGGGGGCCAGGGTAGTGAGAGAAGGCAGAGGTCCTCTGCAGGCAGTTCCTGGAGTCTCCCAACCGCCATCTCTGTGGCCAGTGCAGGCTCAGCGAACCGTGAATAGAGGAATCAAGGAGAGAAAGCCGTGTCCCAGCTCCACTCCCAGGAGGGCACTGGACACCCACCACACATGCCCTGTACTGTCACAGCATGGGCCTTTGTTCACAAGGCTTCTTGACCATGAGTTCCTTCCCCCCCTTCACCCATCCAAATCCTACTCACTCCTGAAGGCCTACTTCAAATGCCACCTCCTCCTTGAAGCACTCCCAGATGTCCCATCAGAAAAGATGGTCTGCTTCCGTCAAAGTACTTGGCCTGGACAGATCTCGTTTCTGGAAGGACCATGCTCTGCCTTGTTCTTTTGTGTCTGAATCCTCTGCTCACCCAGGAGCCACTTGAGGCCAAACCCTGAGTCTCAGGCACTCTCTTCCAACCATCCCAGGTCAGCCCTAGTCAGCTCAAATGACACGTTGTCCAAGAAGTCTTCTCTGAATCGCCCGGCTAAAGCAGATCCTCCTTTTAATCTCTTCTGTTACACCTTATATTTTTCTTCTCACTCCTCACAGTTTGTAACTATTTACTTGTTTATTTACTTTGTGTCCTCCATCTTCCTCTGCCCACCCACCTGGACCAAAAACTCTGGGAGGGTAGTGAATGTGCCCTCTTGTTCACTTTGAGGGCAATGGCACCCCACTCCAGTCCTCTTGCCTGGAGAGTCCCATGGACGGAGGAGCCTGGTGGGCTGCAGTCCATGGGGTCGCTAAGAGTCGGGCACGACTGAGCGACTTCACTTTCACGCATTGGAGAAGGCAACGGCAACCCACTCCAGTACCCTTGCCTGGAGAATCCCAGGGACAGAGGAGCCTAGTGGGCTGCCGTCTATGGGGTCGCACAGAGTCGGACACAACTGAAGCGACTTAGCAGCAGCAGCAGCAGCAGCAGCAGGGCTGGCATAGACCTGGCTCATAGAAGGCGCTCGATAAATACCTGTTAGAAGGCTAACTGGTGCACAGAAGGTACCCAGGACATGCTGGTTGAGGGGTTAACTGGGCCCCTCCCATGCCCTCCCCACTGTGCCCTGCACACAACAGGCTCCAGAGCAAGTTGGTCTGATTGAATCAGTTTAGCCCATAGTTTCAGGAACCACTGAGTGCATTAGAATAGCCAGTCCATCATTATTCGCCACAGCCCACCCCCTGGGATCGCTGCCATGCCCCGAGAGGACTCACCTACTCCTCCTCTGCCAAGTTTTCTCTAACTTGCATTTCTTTGAGAAAGCAAGGGATTATTTTCCCATCAAATTATGCTTCAACATTAAATGGATCTTTCCAAACCACACCCTCCCAGAGATTCTGCTTAAGGTCCCCTCCCACCCTTTAGGGTGGATGCTCCCTGAGGTGGTGGTGGGGCTGGGCCTGTGGTCATTGCCTGGCCTTGAGTCCTGCTTGGTCTGGCCAAGGATGTGTTAACACATCGTGTGTCTGAGCTAAGAGTCCTGTTATAGAAGCATCGGGGCTGCTTGGTTTAAAAAAAATGCCGATTCTTGGCGTCACCTCTGAGGCCCAGAACCAGACCTGGGATGAAGTTTGCGCCAGACTGAGGAATCTGCATTTTAAGAAACCTGCCAATGGTTCTGGAGGGAGGTGCAGAAAAGGTGGAGCATCCCTGAGCTGGAGATGGGAGAGCACTCTGCCGACCACTCGGATGGGAGCTGTAATTACCATTCCGACACGTCCCGGGCTGGTGGGGCCAGCGCCTCTGGGGCTTGGGCTGAAGCAGCCCCACATCTGGGTGGCTGCACACAGGCCACTGCAGCAGCTGGTGTCCTTCTGGCTCCCTGAGCTCATTAATCACACCCTGACTGGCCTCTGCTCACGCCCAGCAGCCGGCGGGGCTAGGCTGGGCCTGGGCTGGGGGTTGGGGTTGGGGGAAGCCAGCCCTGGACACACCCTGCCCTCGTATTACCTCGAGCCCCCACCACTTGCAAGAAGCAGCCCAGACTCTGATCCTGTGACAGGCAACCTCTGCCACGGCCCCAGTGACCCTGCCTCCTGGTGTTCACACCCCCATGTAATTCCCTCCCCTGGAGCAAGGACTGAATTGGATGACTCACTTTTAATGAAGAGAACTTGGGAGAAGTAATGAGACGTCCCTTCTGAAAACGAGAGGATCAAAAGATTGTGGCTTCTGTCTTGGGTACTCTCTCCTTCATACTCCGGGGAAGCTGCTGCACACGCGGGAGGCCCATGTGGGAGGGACTGAGGCCTGCCAACAACCCTGTGCGGGAACGTGGAAGCAGAACCTTCCCTGGTCAAACCTCGAGATGCAACCTCAGGAGAGACCCTGAGCGAGAGGCACCCATCGATCAAGCCATCTGTGCCTGATTCCTGACCCTAAGAAGCTGAGAGATAACACATGCTTTCTGTTTGCAGCGGCTAAATATGGGGGTAACTTGCTATGCAGCAGTGGATAACTCACACACCTCCTCATCTAGGTACCCCTCCACTCATGCTTCTTCTTACCTCCCTCCTTGTGCCCTGAGCCATAGCCCCACCAAACAACTGACCAGTCCCTCTAAGGAGCCATACCGATTCATGTCCCCAGGCCTTTGCTTATGCCAATACAACCTCCAGAAGGCCTGGGCCACCTGGTCAATGCCTCCTTCTCCCAAGACTCAGCTCCAATGCCACCTCCTCTCAGAAGCCCTCCCTTTTTTGATGCCCATCATGGCCTGGACCCTTCCTATTAAAACAAAATCTGACACAATCTCACTCTTGCTCATTTACAGCTGGTCCTCTCTGCTAGACCATGAGCTCCTAGAAGGCAAGGCCACAGCTGGATTCTTCTGTCTTGCCTGGTGTTCAGCACAAGGCCTGACACAGAGGAGGGGTGGGGAAGGTTGGAGGAGTGAAGAGCCGGTAGACAGTGAGGGACTGATTCTGCTCCCCACGGCCTGTCTCACCCCCGCCATCTCCCAAGGTGGTGCATTTTCACACTCAGGTATAGGAAACCAGATGTATTGTCTTCCCCGAGAAGTCAGCCTTTTCTCCCCATTTCCCCATCTCTTTCCCAAGATCATCAAGGCTCTGTAAACTGGGATTTCTGGTTTCCTCTGCGTTCTCTCCCTGCTCCACCTTGTCTCCACTTCCAAAACACCCTTCGACTACACTCCTCCTCTTTCCCAGCACTGGGGATGCCCAGTCCAGGGGTCACCGTCTCCTAAGATCACTGCAGCAGCTTCCTCAGAGGCCACTGCTCCTGTCTCTCACAGATCCACTTCTCCTCCCAGAGATCTTTAACGCGCTTCCTCCAAGGGCTGGAGGGAGGTGTCACGGAGATGGTGGATGTGGTAGAATTTCATAAAGGTGAGGATCACTGTAGCTTCCCCAGACTCAATTTTAATCGACTTTCAAGGCTCCTGGACTAGCATTTGGAACACTCCAGGATTCATTCCAATCAGGAAGGCAAGAGGAACCGGCACAAGTAGGCTCCAAGCCTCCTATACCATCACCATCGACCACCACAGCTCACAGTGCAGAGACTCTGTGCCATGCTGGGGTTTATATGTAGCATCCCATTTAGTTAACATTTATTAGGTTTTTACTAGAAGTCACTATAAGTGGTTTACATGTTTTCAGGCCTTGAATCCTCACTACTATCCCATGAGAGAGGGTTTCACACTTGGTTCAAGATATCCAGCTAGCAACTGGCAGGGATGGGACTTGTTCTCAGCTCTGTCTACCTTTATAGGCTTCTCGCCACCATGCAGTACCTTTTACAACTTCTTACACTTGCAAAGAAGCTTTGTGACTCTTGGTTGTCATCAAATACCACCTGTCCTATTGTTTACTTCACATTTTTCCTGAAAAAAACTTAAAGGGCACAGTGGTCAAAAGGGTGGTTTGGAATCACACAACCTGGTAAGCCCCCAGGCCACCTCTGCTTACTCCCTGTACGAACTCTCTGAGCTCTGACTTCTTCCTAAAAGACGGCATGTTCCTTCACAGGGTTCTTGTGAGGATTAAAAGAGTTCGACATGTAAAGTGCTCGGCACACAGTAAAAATAGCTCACAGTGGGGCTGTACTTTCCCATTTCTCTGGATTGGAAGTAATCACATTACTTGCCTTGGCCACTGAAATGTGGACAGGCATGACGTATGAGCCATTCTGGGGGGTGGGGGGCGGTGCTTTAGAGCCCATATACAACCTGTCTCACTTGCTCCTTCCTTCTGCCTGGTGATCACAACCTTCCAAAGAGTGGGCGGCTCCATCTGCTTGGCTCGCAGAGGGAGGAATCCCAAGCTGACTCAGGCCATGCGGCATTAAGTGCAAAATAAACATGTTTTGTTACTTCAGCATGGCTTGGCCTATACTGACTGATACAGCAAAAGCTCAATGAAGGTGATCTTATCAATATCATTTACTATGCTTTACACATTTTCCCAAGCTGACTCGTGATGGACATGTATGATCAAGTGCAATATAAACTTCACTGCTTGGCCACTTCGGCACGGCTTGGCCTATACTGACTGATACAGCAAAAGGCCAACGGATATTATCTTATCGACGTTATTTACTACGGTGTACAAGTTTTCTTAAAAAGGGAACCACATCACTTTTGTGAATGAAGAAACAAAGTACCACCTGCTATCATTAATATTCACATAGTAGTTAGAATGAGAAACGGTTATCCTCATACCAACGAAAATCAGCGGGCACACCCCCTGCAGCATCTGCACACACTACCATTCATGAGGCAGTGTTCAACGCCTCCCTCCAAGAAGCAGAACCATGGCGATCGATCCGGAAACTCTGGCTGCAGAGGGCCTCCCACTCAACTAAAGGCCTCTGCCCTGACCAGCCTGCCCTCTCAGCTGCCAGGCTCAAGGCTGCAGCCAATACCAATGCCACGCACTTGCAAGGGACACCTGTCCCGCCACGGCCCTTACCTCGGCAGACCGTGCCGTTCTCCACGGCCTCGAAGCCCGCCTTGCACATGCAGCGCCCAATGGGCACCAGCCACTCGCCATCCCCGTTGCAGTAGAGCTTGATGGGCACGTCCACCTCCTCTGCGTTGGCGATGCAGCTGCCCCGGGCAGCCACCAGCGACGTGCTCTCCGCCCCCGACAGCGTCTCCTGGAAGATGGCGCCATTCTGGATGATGCGGGGGCACTTGCGGTAGAAGACGCGCACGGCAATGAGGGACATGCAGCCGCCGTAGTCCTGGAAGGCCAGGTAGAAGCCGCTGCGGGACACGGGCCCGAAACTCCGCACCTCAGTGTTAATCTTCATGACCCGGCCGCCTAGGTCCACCTGGGAGAAGCTCTCATCGGCGGCAATGGTGTCCACCTTCACCCACGGGTTCTCCATCCAGGTGGGGAAGGTCTTGGTGGCCGAGTCGAAGTCGGCCTCGTAGTAATAGAGGTTGAAGGTCTCCTTGCAGGAGCCGGGCACACTGGGGATGCTACTGCAGTCACGCACCGAGAACTTCATCTCCACGTGGATGCGATGGGCGCCCCGGCGCCGGATGAACTTGGTCCGTAGCCAGTTGTTCTGGCTCGACTCAAACACATTGCATACCTGGTACGTGCGGATCGTGTTCATGTTCTCATCGTAGCCACTCACCTCTTCCCACTGTGGGTGAAACGCCAGTCAGGTGGGGCAGCTAGGGGCTGAGCCCCAGGGAACATCCTAAGCGGGGAGGGCACAGACTTTGCCTTAGGGATCCTCCAGCCATGAAGGCGGCAGGCAGGACACCTACCATCAGGGGCCTCCTGTCTCTCAGGGGGAGGCACAGACTCTACTCAAGGGATATCCCAGTTTGATGATGGAGACACGATGCCTACCATCTGAGAAACCCCAAACTGAGCAGGAGACTTGGCTCTGGCCCTGAGGAATTCCCCGCTCTACGCAGGAGACGCGTCAATCTGACGGGAAGGCCACACGCCCTGCTCTTGGTGGTATTCCCCTATCCACGAGGGAGATGTGACCCTTACCCCCCAGGGGTAACTAATCTGGTAAAGAAGTCACGGCCCCCCTGCTGTTCCTGGGAAGCTCCCAACCGAACGGAAACCAGGGAGAGGCTGAACCCACACAAAGTACGTGCTTGAGGAGCGGCCAGTCTGCTGAGGAGACAGGGCTCTGTCCGCCCGGAGTGCCGTATCTGGCCAGGCAGACACAGCCCTTGCCCTCGGGGATCCTCAGCCCAACGGACGATGAGCCCTCACCCCCATAACAGAAACGTGAGGCGTTTCCCTGCGAGAGTAGTGAATACGGAGACCTCCCCGCCTCCCTGCCTGGGGTCATTGCTCTGGCACCTCACCAGGCCCTGGCCTGGGCGCTCGCCCACCCAGCTGTGAGCTCCCCCATCCCACTGCTGGATGGGGCTTGGCAGGGCTGCGGAAAGCGGGGAACAGAAGGGCAAAGGCTGTGTTCCATGCACAGACACTCACTCTCATGCAGGCTCACTCTCAGGCTGAGCCTTTGTTTACCCTTTCACACCCCCTCGAGCACCTCTCACTTTCTCTATCCAGCCTTCTGGAACCTCCTGGAGTGGAGTCTCCCTCCGGCCGCTGTGTCCAGGTTCACCAACTCTCCCTTGGGCCTTTGGGGACAGCCTGCCTAAATGAGTGCCAGGCACGCCCAAGCCCTCTTGGTCTGGTCTCCCCCAGTGGGTCTGAGAGCTTGCTGGGATCAGCTCCCCGATCCCTCCTTCTCCTGGGCCCCTCTTTGGTGCTGGGCTGGCTTCACCTGGGGCAGGCCCATAAAAGGGCCCCAACAAGCAGGGTGAACCCGTGCCGAGCCCAGGGTGGGTGCTGTAATAGCATCCTATTTCTTTGTTGTGATTATCACACGTGGGAAGCACAGTTATCCCCATTTTACAGATGAGCAAGTGGAGACCAGAGAAGTGCAGTCACACACTGTGAGCCAAGGTCACACAGACCCAAACTCAGACCCATGCCCACGCTTGTCCACACTGCCTTGAAACACGAGGACCGAGCAGTGGGCTCTGTTCCAGCTCTGCTAACTTGACGTGTGACCTTAGGCAAGTCACTGCCCCTCTCTGGGCCTCTATTTCCCCAACTGCCAGGAGTGACTGTCGGGGGGAGGGTAAGCGGTGGGAGAGGTGTCAGCCTCGCGTAGGTGCTCTTTGTCTTTCTGCCTCCCTCAGATTCTGCCTGCGCGGGGCGGGGCGGTGGCTGTGGCTGCTGTGAAGGGCGCGTGTGTGTGAGCAAGGCCGAGCGGGCCCAGCCACTACCCCAGTGGCGGCTCTGAAGCTCCCTACATTGCATTTAATTTTTTTTTTGGTGGCACCATGTGACAAAGTCAGCCCCTTGTTACAATCACTGCTCTTCTTCAGAACTTAATTAGAGCACTTAATTAGAGCACTCTGCCTTTCTCCCCTCTCTCTAATTAACATGCGGAGGCCCTGCAGCCTAAACACCCCAAATAATTGCGTCCGGGGGCCCTGCAGCCCAGCCTGGCCTCATTACTGGCAGGGTGGGGCTGTGGGCCCAGCCGCCTTCGCAGATGGAAAATTGGTGACAAGAAAGAGCCACAGAAAGAGGCCTGACCCTGGGGCCCTGCCTATTGAGAGCACAGGCCCGAGGGGGGTAGCGGAGGACGCAGTTCCTTGGGGTAGCAGATGAGTCCCCATGGAGGAGCTGGGACGGGGGAGGGGGAGCTGGGGGAGCCCTGAGCCCCCACCAGAGACCAGGGGGGTGAGGAGGGGCTGGTATCAGAAAGGATGGTGATGAGGATGACGCCGGCAACAGCTCCCATAGCCACTTATCACTGGGAGCCCCCTCTGCATCAGGCACTATGCTGGATACTTGGCAGAAAAACCTCATAACAGTTCTGCGAGGAAGACATAATCACCACCATTTGATACACGAAGAAGCTAAAAGCTCAGACAGGTTAAGGAACTGGCCCCCAAATCACACAGCTGGTAAGTGGCAGGATTGGAATGGCTTCCCTGGTGGTTCAGGCGGTTACAGTAAGGCAGGAGACCTGGGTTCCATCCCTGGGTCGGGAAGATCCTCTGGAGGAAGGCAATGGAAACCCACTCCAGTACGCTTGCCTGGAAAATCCCATGGACAGAGGAGCCTGGTAGGCTGCAGTCCATGGGGTCGCAAAGAGTTGGACACGACTGAGAGACTTTTCTTCAGGGGTCTGACTCCATAGCCAGTAGGTAACTGCCGGAGAGGAATCTCAAACTGCGCTGGATCCTTTTATTGGGGGGTGGGGTGGGTATGTGCCATGTGGAGTTTTAGCTCCTGGACCAGGGATCCAACCTGTGGCCTGTGCAGTGGAAGCACAGAGTCTTAACCATCGGACCACCAGGGCAGTCCCTGTGCCTGAAGTGTTCCTGGGAAGCTCTTAGCCTACGTGGGCTCAGACCACAGGACCCAAGGAAGTGTGATGGTAGGAGCTCAGGAAGGCGGAATGCAGTGTGGTGGGAACCCAGAGGACTAGGTCACAGCCTTGGTTACAAACCTGAGCCCTCATCACTTACTAGCTGTAGGGTCCCCAGTAGGTGGCCATAGCTCTCTGAGCTTCAGTTTCCTCATCTGTGGAATGGAGGTGGTTCCTTCCCATAGGACTGGAGATGATGTGTGTAAAGGTGCTTTGATACAGTATGACACCCACTGCATGCTCAGGAACTGACAATTCACTTTCCCTATCAGTAAAACAGCGGTTGTAAGTACCCACTTCTCAGCCTCACTCTTAGAATTCTATAGGACAAGAGCTAAAAGCATCCAGCCTGTTGTCACGGTAACTGGTACTCGATCAATGGTAGGGGACCAGTAGGGTGGGGCAACGAGAGTCCAGGTCCTGGGACCTGAAGGAGGGGAAGGGGCTCGAATGGGGTGGGCTAGGGCATCCAGGCCCCGCAGCAGAACCGGAGGTATCCTGGAGACCAGGCAGGGTTTGAGGACCACTGACTTACCCCCGATGGAGGATGCACAATCCAGCCCAGCTCCGCCGTCGCTGTGGTTGAATCCATCAGCGTTTCTGTGGAGAGAGCAGAGTCACTGCTGAGTTGCCTACAAAGCACGGTCAATCACTAAGAACTTCCCTCTTAAGGGCTGTCTATACAGAGGAGCCACCTACTTCCTTGCTCCAATCAATCACTGGGTCTAACCCTATGGACTATCTTCCCTTTAGGGCCTGCGTCTCACTCCATGATCCCGCCCACTCCCACACTCCAGCCAATCATCTGAGTCTATTTCTCTAGACTCCACCCCTTAAATCCAACTGCAGCCCTTCTACACACGGTCATGCCCCACCCTCTCAGCCAATCACATCCCTCCAACCTAGGTATTACCCTCCTTTACTGGGGAAGGGTCTTAACCTGGGGTCTCCTGGATAGGCTTCAGAGAGTCCTCAAGAAATTTCAATTTTTTCCTTCAAAATGAGGGTCCTGTTTGCTTTTCTGCATGCATCAAATTCTCACCAACTGGAATGCTGGCCTTACAGAGGCCTCCCTTACAGGGGGCCCCAGCCACGCTGTCTCAGTCATCCCAATTTTGCCATCTGCCCCATGCCTCCCATCAGGGATACCATTCCCCTTTCTCCAGCAACTGGGAGTTCTCCATCGTGTCCTTATCCCTGGGCCCCCTCCCCCGGGGCTCAGCCAACTCTGTCCCAAGGACAGAGCCCTGGGGATGGAGGGGCAGCAGCGGTGAACACCATGTCCACCTGCCCTCTGGGGATTCAGAAAACTCAGATCAGCTTCTGACCCAGCTGGGCCCTACTTGCTTCCCGTTATTCTAGCTGGAGGGGAGGAACCATCCAGTCAATGATAAAGGAGACCCACAGGGCCAGAAAGATCTCCATTCACCCCCAGATCAGGCTCAGCACCCCTCCCCTCTCCCCCCTTTCCTGCCACAGGGGATTCAAAATGCTTTTTGAACTGAACTGTGATGCACTGAGTAGATTTAAATTGCTTGGGCATTCAATCCACAAATATATCCGATGTACATTATGTACCCGAGCACTATACGGGTACCCTGAGGGTGACTAGCAAAGCCCTTCTAAGGGAGCAGTTCACAGTCTGGTGGTGGAGATGGGGTGTGAATACAAAGAGTTGTCAGAGGGTAGACCGAGCGACTTCACTTTCACTTCTCACTTTCATGCATTGGAGAAGGAAATGGCAACCCGCTCCAGTGTTCTTGCCTGGAGAATCCCAGGGACGGGGGAGCCTGGTGGGCTGCCGTCTATGGGGTCGCACAGAGTCGGACACGACTGAAGCGACTTAGCAGCAGCAGGCGGAGAGACCTAGGGAATCACAGCTGGACCTTCTACACCCCCTAGGTGAGCAAAAGTGAGTGAGAGGCAATGCTTGCTGCTAAGCCCCCATCCTGTGCCCAGGATAGACATCACTAATCAATGCCTACACTCTGTGACTACACAGGGCTTCTCACCACAGTGCTCCAGGAAACCACCACCCACCATCTGAGATCCTACCTCTGGTCTAATCTAACAGCCTCATTTTGGAAATAGGGCAACTGAGGCACGGAGAGTGGAAGGAGGCTTCCTAAAGATCACCCAGGAGGTGGTGGCAGAGTGGGAGGTGAGGGTCTCCTGCCTCCTACCCTGTAAACTTCTAGACACTTGGTTTGATGGCCTGGGTTGAATGAACTAGGGCAAGGAGAGGGGGGCAGAGGGAAGTGTCCATGTTGCTGTCAAAGTCGAAATGGGAGGAACAAGGTTTTGAACCAGGCAGGGGCGGTAAGGATGGGAGGAGGGTGGGAAAGAAGGAAGCGTTGAGCCAGAGGTGACCCCAGTCAGACCCGCGGGCTGACAAGAGAGGATGCGGCAGTGTCCCCATGCCCGCCTGTGGCTCGAGTTTGCGGTCACTGTGTCCCTTTGCACTGGGGGCTGGCGAGTTGGGGGGAGGAGGGTGCCAGGGACGGTGGAGTCCAGTGCCAAGGGCGTCCTTTTGATGGCAAATTGGAGGGAAGTTCTATTGTGCTGCTTTGGAGCTGAAAAAAGGGTTCCTTTTCACACTCCGAATGCTACAGATTTTTCTTCCTGGAGAGAACAAGGGCTGAACTTTTAACCTGTTTTCTCTCATCGGCCTCAGCCAGAGACGCGCCAAGCCAGGCTCTCTGCCTGGGCCCGAGGAACAGCTGCTGGGAGCCGCGCGCAACAAGGGAGAGAGGAGACTGTGCTTGGGACCAGAGAGGGGTCGGAGGGGAGGCAAACCCGCCAAGCAGGTGGCCCCACCCCTTGGCTGGATTCTTGGGCTGACCCAGAGGCCAAGCGCTAGAGGATTCCACAGCCCAGAGGAGGGACTGCGAACGGACGTCCTCCACGCCTGGGTGGAAACTCAGGCCCAGAGAGGTGCAAAGGACTGGCCAAAAGACACACACTAAAAGCTGGTCCTCAAACTCTGGGCTCCCAGGGAGTTCAGGTTTGGGGGCTGCACTATTCCTTTCCTTTGCCTCCCACCATAACTGGAACCAGCAAGAGGAGGATCTCAGAAGGATAGGAAGTCAACAGGCTGTTTGGTCATAGACTGGAAGGGGCTAAGAGGAGGGGCCAGCTTCCAGGTCCACTGGGGAGGACACAGAAGGTGGCCAGGCCCCTACGCTCCTTTCTCACCAAGCCAGTCCTGGGCTCTGCCTAGAAGGCTGTTACCACCCTGGAGCCACGGCAGGAGGGAATCCCCAGGGTGCTTTCCCCACAACTTCCCCTTAGCCTTTGCCTTTCCGTGTCCACATCACCCTCCACCCTCTGCAGAAAAGGCAGGTAAGCAGAGCAGATGGACTGGGACTGGGAGGTCAGACTTCAATTCCAATACCTTTTCTGCCACCTTGGACTTGCAACCTTTCTAAGCTTCAGTCTCCTCACCTACAGAAAGTCCATAATACCTTGTGGAGGTGAACAGGAGAGCTAAGTGAGATGGGAGTGTTCTCAGCTTGCAGCCCAGCCCGAGCAGATCATCAGTAAGTGGCGGCTATTCTTTTTTCAGATCCAGCGTGGTGCGTTTTGGCTGACCCTGTGCTGGCGTACACACATTGTTTCCTTTGGGCTCATCAGGTGGCCCCTGCAAGTAAAGGCGAGTCCAAGCAGCTCCCCCCACACCCCAGACCACGCCTGCCAACATCTGATGGACATCAGCCTCTTGTTCGAGGGCTGAGGCCTCCAGGGAGCCCCTCCTAGTCTGTCTGATGCCGCTTTCCTGGAATGCCCTGGTTTCCTCTTTGTTCCTCTTAACCAAGTACTGAAGTTCAAGCTCAGTTTCCCTGGGAACCTGGGTGGCTTCAGAAAGCCATGCCCTATTTCCATCACCAGCACTTCCCTCCTCCCCATAACACCCCAGACCTTGCCCCTCTGTTCTCAAAAATCTACAGAGGGAGAGAACTCATGTTCACTGAGACCAGAGACCCTGTCTATTAGGAGCCAGAAACCCTCCCCAACGTTCTCACAGTGATGCCAAGAGATAACTGAGACTGTCCCATTTCACAGATGAGAAAACTGAGGTTTACAAAAGCTTAGGGACTTGCCCAGGATCACACAACTATTCCATTTACAAGCTGTGCTCCAGCTGCACAGACTGTTTGGTACTCTCTCTCACACAGTGTTTCTCCTGATCTCCTCCCCTTCCACCCCGTCTGTAATTTACTTACCCCAAGACCCAGCAGAGGGCTTTGCACTTAGTAGGTCTTCAGTCAAAGGCTACATTCCCCTTCCCTCCCCTTAAACTGTAGGGCTCAAACATGCCAGCGTTCTGCTCCTTCCGGACAACATCCAGGACTTTGGCCGTTTCCACCTATAGCCTCTACTATTATATAATTACACAATTTCTTCCGACTCTTTTTTTTTTTCCCTTAAGTGTACTTTAAAGAGGAAAAAGTTATCATTATTACAAATGGGAAACCAGTATCACTTGCCATAAAAGGAAGGAAAACAAACATAAGACTATTACCATTAAAAAAGTTTGCCTGCAAACTACCTAATATAATCTCACTCCCCACACTTTGGGGACCGCTAGGCTCCACCAAGCTGCCTCTCAATTGCTTGAAATGTGCTCTCCACTCCCCCGCCCCGCTCTCCCCACCAGCTGTGACAAGGACAATCTCACGTGCAGGGGAAGCCACTTTCACTGTACACAGATAATTAATCACCACATGATGCGCCAAAACCACAACAGGAATGCATATCTGGGTTCGGTATGTGATGGCCACTGGGTACAGCAGGAGAGAAAGAAAACAAACAATCCAGGGACGGCTTCCTGGAGGAAGTGACACAGATAAAGGGCTTGAAGTATGAGTTAGGAGAGAGTCATGAGGGGCTGAGTGGGAAAGCGTGCCAGGCAGAAGGGACACCAGAGGCATAGGCACGGAGGTGTCAGCAGGGTGGCCTGCAGGCAGGCATGAGGGAGGGAGGTGCAGGGATCGATGCGGGCTGGGGGCTGAGCTGGAGAGCTGGAGCAGGGCTGCCCAGGAAAGGCCAGCGACTGTCCGAGGCCCCCTTGCTGGACCGCACCCATCTGCCCACATCTTTCCCGGCTCCCCTGGTACCACCCACCCCGCCCTGCCTACCACTGCCCTTTCACTCGCCTCTGGGCCCTCCCAACCTTCCAGTTAGCCCTGGAAATGCCCAGATCCCAATCCCTGAATGCTTGAAGTGACCGTTGGAAAGAAAAAAAAAATCCCAGTGGAAAGATGGGGAAACTGAGAGTACATGGACAAGATTTTCAGCACCCAGCCAGCAGCCTGGAGCGCCTTACTTGATGGGGAAAACAGGGTCCGGCCCGTGGGAGTGGCTTTGGCCCTCGCCCCGCTGCTCCCACACACCCCCCTCTGCTTCCTGGAGACTGCACAGAAGAAAGCAATCAGGAGGCCCCGATCGTACAGGCTGGGGAGGCCCGAAGACCCCTCTGGCTATGTGTGAATGAGCAGCGCACATTTCAGAAATATTTGCGCTAAAAAGGAGACACACTGAAGTCGTTAGCGTTGGGCCGACGGGAGAGTGGCTGTGCGGGGCCCTGTTTTTAGGCTGGAGCGGAGGGGGTCGCCCTCTGCTCCCCGACCCAGCCCTGGTCAGCTCCATCTGACCCCTTCTTGGACCAGACTTCTCTAGGGCCACAGACACCGTCGGCACTAATGACAGTAGATGCGAGTTCCAAAGACACGAGGAGAAGCATTTATTAAGTGCCTACTGTGTGTTGGGCATTGAGTTGGGCACTCTAAGCATGGACTCAGTCTCCTGGCAACCTGTGGGGTACATTAGCCCCACTTTACAGATGCGGAAACTGACGTCAGAGAGGCGAAGCAGCCTGTACAAGCACTCAGAGGCAGGGCTAGGATTTGAACCACCATCTGTCTCATTCTTCATCTGTGTTATTTTCAGGAGACTGTAGCTATTGCCTTAAAACACACACCCCCACACACTCACACACTATGCTCTTTTTGTTTATGGGCCTGTGTAAGGACAGGAGGGGAAAAAAATGGGGAGGGCAGCAGGGGAGTGGTGCACAGACTGTCCAGGCTGGAACCTTGGCTCTGGCACTCCTTTAGTGAGTGACTGTAGGCAAGCCTGTGCTCCTCTCTGGACCTCAGTTTCCCCATCTGTATAATGGATCATGTGAGAATTAAGTGACATCACATAGGTGAGGCCCGTTGATCTGCAGTCTCCAAGGCAGTGCACAGGGTCGCAAAGAGTTGGACACGACTGAGCAACTGAACTGAACTGAAGGCCCTCATTCTGGGAGGGCTCTGTGTCTGCCTCCTTCACCGCTGTGACTTTAGCACTGAGAAATGATTCCGGTACACAGTAGATGTATTTGATTTTACACACGGGTGAGGTTTCTAAAGCCCATGTCTGATCATGTCTTAACTGAACCAAATGCCCTTCAGAACTCCCACTGCCAGCGAGGTCAAGTCCCAGCTCCTCAACAACCCATTCAAGGCCCCTGTCAGGCAGGCCAGCTTAATTACCTTCCAGCCGTGACCAGCCTTCCTGTGTTTCCTTCTGTGTGCAGAAGGTGCTATGTTTCCTTGGGCCTTGGTGACTTGAATGTTCCCAATTTTTCTGCTTGGAATGTCCTTCCAGCTTTGGAGCCTGGCTAACTTCTCTTCCAAAACTTAACTCAAGGGAGCTTAAGTTTCTGGCAGCTGTCCCTGAATCCTCCCGGTCTGAGAAACAAGACCATGGTGATTCAACAAACATCTACTTGACTCTACCTCTTGGGTGTCAGGCCCTGTGCTGAACACTGGGGACGCAAAAACAGATCAACAAGTCCTTCCCTCAAGGAGCTTTCCAGACTAGCGCCCAAAGGTAAACTCTCTACAGAGAGAGGCAGAGTGAAACAGGTGATATGGGCTGTGAACCAGGAAGCCGAGGGGAAGAAAGGATTACCCACGACCAGGAAATCAGCAAAGGCGTCTCAGAGGAGGTAGCATTTGGGCTGGGAGGAGAGGGGAAGGGCATGCCATGTAAAGGACATGGCAGAATCAAAGGCTCAGAGGTGTGAAACTTGAGTCTGGGCAACAGTAAAACCTGAGGGTCTCGGTGGGCTCTGGGCTAAAGGGTTAGCATTCATTATCTCATTTCATCGTAACTGTTTATAAAGTAGGTACTTTACTGAACCTCCCTTTACAGATGGGAAAGCTAAAGTTAGGAGAGCTGTTCAAGGTTTTCATGGCCAGGCAGTGGTGGAGCTCCATCTGCCTCATGCCAAAGCCCGTGTTCTTCACTGCTGCATTGGGCTGGCATGTCTGTGCCGTGGGGTGGGAGCAAAATGCTTTGTGGATGAATCTGTCACCTCAGGATGGGGCTAAGGAGTTTGGATCTTGTCCTGAAGATCCAAAACGGGGCAATGGGGAGCTATAAAGGGTTCCTGAGGACGGTAATGATATGGTCTATCTTAAGAACACGGACATGAGAACACAGTCTGTCCTGAAGATGGACAGATATCTTGCAGTAATTCCCTGGGATCTTTGCTCCAAATTGGCCAGCAGCCCTCAGCCCAGGCGACCAAACAGCCTGGCACGTGACCCGAGCTGCAGATGCCACTCCGAATCCTTCCCGCAGCTCCAGCTGCTCCCTGCTGGGGGTAACGGGGCTCAGATGACTTGAACACAGGCCTGTCTACCCCGCCACGGCCTGGTCAGATGCTAGCCACAGCCTGGAGGCCAGACCTGGGTTACCATTGCAGGGAGTCGGAGCATTCTTCCTCTGGTCCATGTTAGGGTTCCAAGAGGAGGCAATAGTCAGGATCAGGAGATAAAGTTCAAGGCCGTGGATAAGCTGGGTGATCTGGAGAACTTCACTGTACCTCCCTGAGCCTCAGTCTCTTCATCTATAAAATGGGGATCACAATATTCTCACTCAGTGTACCTCCCAGGGCTGCTGAGAGGCTCCAAGGAGGCGTGCAAAGGGTCTTTATCACACGCAAAGGCTGGGCCCTGCGGAAGCAACAGCGAAAATCACTGACACGCGTGGAGGACGCAGTGTGGGCTTCACTGACATTGTCTTACTGATGCTTCAGACCAAGTAATGGAGAAGCCAAAGCTTGGAGAGATCAAGGACTCCCTGGAGGCCACACGGCCGCTAAGAGGCAAGGCCAGACGGGACGTGTTTGGTCTGACCCCAGAAGGAACCAGGTCACGCTGATTCGCAAATGGGAGGGAAAAAAATCAGAGTGTTCAGGTACCATGCTCTTGGTGCCAGGCCTTGAGCCGTCACTCCACACATCCTGCAAGGCTGGCACGTTACCCTCATTGTACAGATGAGGAACCTGGGTTCCAAAAGGCTCAGAGACCTGCCCAAAGCCACACAGCCCCACAGCTGGATTTGAACTATCAGCCCCCGGTTTCCTGTGGCCTCCTTCTCCTCTGAAAACCAGGCGAGAAGCATCAGCTGAGGGCATCTTGGGGTCGCTGGTCCAAAGCAACTAAGTAGAAGGCAGTGATGCCAGCAGGGCAGCCCTGGGCCAGCTGCAGGCAGGCCGTGGATTTTATAGGCTGAAATGTGCCGAGAGGCAGCGCGATGTTTTTCCAGCTCGGCCCTCCCACCCCCGCTCCGCCCTCAGGCTCACGGAAAGAGGACCCAGCTGATGTAAAATCCTTCTGCCTGCCCCCCTCCCAGCACACACCCCTGCCTGTCCTCCTGGCATCAGAGGCCCTCCTCTGCCTTGGTTGCCTGCCTGGGGCCTGCTCTTGTTTTCTCAGGCCCTGGGCGGAGGAGTCTCCGCGACGCTGGGCTCCTCTGCTCTGTCCCCCTGTCTGCCCACCGCTGGCCTGGGCATCCGCCAGCGCCGGCCGCCTGGCTGAAACCCAATCCTCCAGGCCAGCCGGGGTGCTCACTAACAGCGGGCCGTATTGTGCGGCCGGGGCTTCGGGAGAGTTTGGATTCGCTGCTTGGGGACCCACTTAACCTCCGCCAAGGACAGGATGATGGATGGGGGTCTGGGAAGGGGTTGCTGGGGGTGGGGTGGGCGGTAAATGAACACCAGGGCTGCTCGGGAAGGGGAAGAAGGGAGGCAGGGATGGGAACAGCCCTGCACGCACAAGAGCCCTGTCAGTCTTCAGGACAACCCTGAG
The DNA here is from genome assembly GCF_042477335.2 of Ovis canadensis. Classification (NCBI taxonomy): domain Eukaryota; kingdom Metazoa; phylum Chordata; class Mammalia; order Artiodactyla; family Bovidae; genus Ovis; species Ovis canadensis. The sequence continues at coordinate 249,319,492 of NC_091246.1, forward strand.
GGATGCCCGGTATTCTTACTGGCCCCATTTTATAACAGAAGAAAGATGAAGATCTGAGAGGTGAGGCGACTTGGCCCAAGTCACACAGCAACTCAGAAATTGAACTCGAGTCTATTGCCCTTGACATTCCTGACACACCAGGCTGCCTCTCATAGCCAGCGTTTGTCCAGCATTTTTAAATTTTTAAAGCCCTTTTTCTTAAATAAATCCATAAGCAATTCCCCCCTATTGAGTAGTTAATGACAATATAGGGATGGCACCGCTCTATTTAAAATGGATAACCAACAAGGTCCTTCTGTATAGCACGGGGAACTCTGCTCAGTGTTGGATGGGAGGCTGGAGGGGACGGGAGTTTGGGGGAGAATGGATACATGTAAATGTATGGCTGAGTCCCTTTGCAGTCCACCTGAAACTATCACAACATAATCGGCTATACTCCAATATAAAGTACACAGTTTAAAAATATATATAGAGTGATGGCAACTGGCATTACTGAGCACCTACTATGTGCCAGGTCTGTGCTGAGCACTTCTTGGCTTTATCTGGTGAGACCCTAACACTGACTGTTTAGTTGGGAATATTAGTCACAACCTTTTTTTTTTTTTTTTCCTTTTGGCTACAATGAGGCACGCAGGATCTTAGTTCCTTGACCGGGGATCAAACCTGTGTCCCATGAAGTGGGAGCACGGACTCTTAACCACTGGTCCACCAGGGACGTTCCCATCATAACCATTTTAAAGAAGAGGAAGCACACTCAGGAAGGCAGTTACTCCTGGGACCTGTCTCGGGCTGGCTAAGGGAAGCAGGAGCTCAGGCACCCCAGCTGTTTACAGTCAGCACCCCTTCTGAGTGGTTGGTTAACATTTTTTCATCTCCCTTCAGCCCCCTGGACAGAGCTCCCACCCTGCAGTTCGGCACTCAAGGCGTTTCTTCTCCCTGCAGCGTGCCTCGTCCTCTTAACCTGCCTATGACACTCATATGCAACCTCCAAGCTCCATATCAAGGGATCTGCCTGGTGGGTCAGTGGTTAAGAATCCACTTAGCAACGCAAGGGGCGCAGTGTCCATCCCTGGTCAGAGAACTAAGGTCTCACGTGTTGCTGAGCAACTAAGCTCATGTGCTGCAATGACTGGAGCCCGAGCGCCTCAACTAGAGGGTCTGCGCACAACAAAAGGCCCCACGTGACCCAGTGAAGGTCTGCACGCTGCAGCTAAGGCCCCAGTGCAGCCAAAAAAAGATCCGTATCAAAAGTCACTCCCTCCTGGAAGCCCTTTCTGATGATCCTGGCAGTGGGGCTTCTACAGTCCTGTGCGTACCTCTCATTGTCACCCTTGTAACCCTGCCCTGAGACTTTTACTCATCAGCCCAACTGGGTTGTGAGTCTCTGGTGGGCAGGACCAAGCCTGGATCACTGTCATAGCCCTCAGCTTCTGTTAAAGCCACTGAACCCGCACCTTGCCCCGACCTCCAGCCAACCCAGACATCAAATGCCCTTTCCCACTTATACCACCTGGGTGCCTGGACTTTTCCTCCAAGAAAGGTTACTGTTATCAAAATGGCTCCATATACTATATAATTCAGGCTTCCCTGAATTATACAGTATTATGAAGTTTCCAGGTGGTACCCTGGAGAAGGAAATGGCAACCCACTCCAGTACTCTTGCCTGGAAAATTCCACGAACGGAGGAGCCTGGTAGGCTACAGTCCATGCGATTGCAGAGTTGGACATGACCGAGGGACTTCACTTTCACCAGTGGTAAAGAACCCGCCTGCCAAAGCAGAAGACATACGAAAGGGCTCGAACCCGGGATTGGGAAGGTTCTCTGGAGAAGGAAAGGGCAACCCACTCCAGCATTCTTACCTGGAGAATCTCAAGGACAGAGAAGCCTGGCAGGCTACAGTCCACAGCATCACAGAGAGTCGGACATGACTGAAGCAACTTCAGTTCAGTTCAGTTCAGTCACTCAGTCGCATCCTACCCTTTGCGACCCCATGAATCGCAACACGCCAGGCCTCCCTGTCCATCACTAACTCCCGGAGTTCACCCGGACTCACGTCCATTGAGTCAGTGATGCCATTCAGCCATCTCATCCTCTGTCGTCCCCTTCTCCTCCTGCCCCCAATCCCTCCCAGCATCAGAGTCTTTTTCAATGAGTCAACTCTTCACATGAGGTGGCCAAAGTACTGGAGTTTCAGCTTTAGCATCATTCCCTCCAAAGAACACCCAGGGCTGATCTCCTTCAGAATGGACTGGTTGGATCTCCTTGCAGTCCAAGGGACTCTCAAGAGTCTTCTCCAACACCACAGTTCAAAAGCATCAATTCTTCGGTGCTCAGCCTTCTTCACAGTTCAACTCTCACATCTATACATGACCACTGGGAAAACCATAGCCTTGACTAGACGGACCTTAGTCAGCAAAGTAATGTCTCTGCTTTTGAATATGCTATCTAGGTTGGTCATAACTTTTCTTCCAAGGAGTAAGCGTCTTTTAATTTCATGGCTGCAGTCACCATCTGCAGTGATTTTGGAGCTCCCCAAAAATAAAGTCTGCCACTGTTTCCACTGTTTCCCCATCTATTTCCCATGAAGTGATGAGACTGGATGCCGTGAAGCGACTTAGCATGCACTATATAATCCAAAACACTCACTTAATCCCACTTCTATGCTGTCACTCCTGTGATGCTCACAACACCCTATGAGGCAGAATTATTATTGTCCCCATTTACCCCACTCATCATCCATCCAACTATCCATTCATCCATCTACTCTCACTTATCCCATCCACCCATCTACCATTCCACTCACCCTATAACCCTATTCATCCACTCACCCACGTTATCAAGCTTCCCACTTAAGTATCCAATCATCAGGCATACATTGTCCCCATTAAACCAACTCTTGTTTCCTTCTTTCAATTCTTCCTCCTTTTCTTCCTATAGATGGGAGAAATGAGCTTCAGAGAGGTTAAACCACCTGCCCAACATCACACAGCTAACAAGCAGCAGATCCAGGGGTTGAACCAGGGACACTTTTATAACCACTCTGCTCTGTGGCCTCTCACTTTCTCACTTCATTTCAAACTGTCCCATTGCATGCAGGTTTAGTATTGCAAGTCACCTCAAATCCTTTTGGATGTGTGTAAAGTGTAAACTACCAATCAATAAGACACAGGCCAGTGTAAGTCCAAGCTGGGGTCTGTCAGGTTGGAGTCAATTAGGAAGCCTGCTGCAAGACCTGCTGGGACTAGATCTATTTGCCTAATTGGCACCGGTTTCTTCCACTGAAGGACAATTAACTCAAATCCCAGAATCCAGAACACCCCTCTGCTTCTGGACAAGATGCCAGACATTTAGTCGCATGGAATTCTCCTGCTCATTCATTCATTCACCCATTGACCCCACACACCCACTCATCCGTCTCTTTCCATCCACCCAGTCTTCATAATGATCCATAAACTATCCTGCCATCTACCTACCCGCTCACCTCCCTACTTACCTATTTGCATGCTGATCTATTCACTTATTTATCCCTCTAACCCTAACCCTCACCATTCGGCTGCATCCTGAGTTCTGCCCTGCTGTCTCTGAGTCTGGTTCCCCTCTGCCTTCAGGCAGCCTGTTTCACTGGGGTCCCCTTTGGTCTGTAGACCTGGCTTCCCCCATCCTAACAGGCACGGATATGGCTGAGGCCTCTCCCACCCCCAAAGAGGAGCCAATGAATAAGAACTTGAGCCCAGATGCAGTCTCATCGCCAACCGCGACCCCCTGTTGCACAGTCTGGAAGGAGGTGGTGGTGGTTTCGCCGTCAGTCATGTCTGACTCTTGCAACCCCATGGACCGTAGCCTGCTAGGCTCCTCTGTCCATGGGATTCTCTAGGCAAGAATACTGGAGTGGGCTGCCATTTCCTTCTCCAGGGATCTTCCTGACCCAGGGATCAAACCCTGGTCTCCTGCATTGCAGGCAGATTCTTTACCATCTGAGCCACCAGGGAAGCTGAGTCTGGAAGGAGGGCCAGAGCGTAAAGAGAAAACCGCAGAGCAGAGAGACCCCAACCCTGCCTGGGGAGTCGGTGGAGACTTCTCAGATGTGGGACATCCGGCATGAACCCCGAGGTTCCGAGTGGGAGGCAAGCCAGTCTGGAAGGAAAGAAAAGGAGAACTGAGAGCAGGATAAGAGGGTGTTCCAGGCAGGAGGAACACTCTGGGCAAAGGCCAGGGGAGAGGATGAGCTGCTCGAAGAAAGAGGAAGTCTTGGGAGAAAGAACGACAGACACCACCGAGAGCCTTGAATCTTAGGCCGCTCGGCCCAGGCAGCCCGGGGTCAGCAGGGAACTGTTGGAGGCGTGTGGCCTGGCTCAGTTGTCACTGCATTCTCTGGTGTGACTGGTCCGTTTTATAAGCGTGGACATCGCAGCCAAGGGATCAGAGGTGCAGAGGGCGGCCCAGGTCACGCAGTTAAGCTGGTCAGGGGCACAGCAAAGGTTCCACTCCACGAGCAATGGCTCCAAAACCCCCACTCATTCTGAAAGCAGCTTCTGTCTCAAGAGGAGCTGTTTCTACAGAGTCTGCGTCCCCCTCAGTGCCAGTACCCGCCTCCAGCTCTGCCTCTGTGGCCCTTGTTCTGCCGTGCGGTGACAGAACCCCTGGGGCACCATCTCTGCTCAGTGAGACTCCGCCTGCTCCCTCCGACACCCTGGGCCCACTTGCCAACCACACCTGGCATCTCGGGCAGTTAAGCAGAAGCAGCTCTGCTGGGGCGTTTTCTCCTGCGCCCGTACTCCCCATCACCATCTCCATGACTGGACCATCCACGTGTTCATCACCTTCCTCATACCGTTCATTCCCCACCATCCCCAACACGCTGAGGGGTGACCTCCGACAGAAAGCCAGGCGGGCTCAAGAGCTTTCCACTACTGGGGTCCATGACAGGACGGCACGGAAGGTTCTTGACAGTGGACAGGCCTGATAAGGGATAGGACTTGAAACGAGGGGCCCTTCGGGTGGAGAAGACATGGAGGAAGAGGCTCTCTGAGTCAGGAAAGAGATTATCCAGGAGGTGAGGGAACAGACCCCTACCACCTGTATCTCTATCACCATGGACACCATTTACTGGGCACCTATGCTACGCCAGGCACTGAGCCATGCAAGGGACATCCAGGAGCACATCTGAGCCTCCCCAAATCCTCCAAGGGGCATACAGTGGCTCCACTTTACAGATTAGTAAACTGAGGTTCAGTGAGGACAAGTCTGGAGAATGAAACAGCAACCCACTCCAGTATTCTGGCCTGGAGGATCCCACGGACAGAGGAGCCTGGCGGGCTACAGTCCATGGGGTCCCAAAAAGTAGGACATGGCTAAGTGCACGTGCACGCGCGCACACACACACACACACAGACACACACACACACACACAAGGACAAGTTAGTGGGACCAACTGGCCCTGAAAGTTGGTGGGGAAGGCAGAGTTTGTTTTCTGGGCTGCATGACCCCATCTCCTTCCACAATCCTGAGAAGGCTTTTGGGAGTCCACAGCCTCAGGTGAGGACTGAAGCAGGCGGTGGGGTCGGGAAGGAGTTGGGGTTGGGGTGGGGGGCTTCCACGGCAGCATGGATGCAGGGAACAGGCATGATCTGATTCAGAGGTGGGAGGTTGCCCCCAGGGAGGGGCAGGGGGCAGGGGACGAGGCTACAGACTTGAGCTCTTCCTACCACAAGCTGGGGGTCCTTTGCAGCCTGAGGATCTTCAGAAGGAGGGCACTTCCAGCTCCAGGAGGTGGGCTGTGACAGTCACATCGACTGCCAACAGGCTTTTCTGGGTTTCCGGTGCAGGGGAGGGCACAGGGGACGGCAGAGGAGACTTCTTGTCTGTGCGAGAGATCATTCCATAAAGGCACGGAAGGCTTCCAGCAGGGACTCAGCCACAGTGCCAGGAGGGCAGATAACCTGTGGTTTCACAGGCTTCCAGGTGCCGACGGGCTAGGCAGAGAGGCTTTTTCCACCTCCTTCCCTGGGGGCACGATCCAGACTGGCCTGACCTGGAAGGCCTTCTGTGGGCTGCCCTGGCTTCCCACGCTGACGGCACCTCCCTCCACCCCAGGCCAGTCTGCTAACTATCAGAGTCCATACCCTCTTCACTCCACTGTCAAGCCTTTGCTCTTGGTTATACCCCCTCCTGGAACACTTTCTCTGAAAAGATGGGGCCGTGGCAGGTAGGCAGAGGAGCAGAAGCGAAACCCAGGGCAGGAAAGAAGAGCTCCGCCAACATTCTACACCTCCTTGTGGCTCCTGCCCAAGCCTCTTCCTCTACCTGGGATGATCACCTTCCTCACCTGGAAAAGTCCTCGTTATCCTTAAACATTTAGCTCAGGGATCTCTTCTTCCAGGAAGCCTTCCCTGATCCTCACCTCTCCGCTTTCCCAGCTTGGGTCAGACGCCCCTTCTCTGAGCAACAATTCTGCAGAGTGTACCTGATGCCCTTTCCCAGCCTGGTGTTTGGATGGAGGCAGGAGTCCTGCCCTGCTGGCTGCTGAGTGGAAGTGGTGGCCCCTAGTGTCCACAGTGACCAGGACGTCACAGCTCCCCTGCTGGCATAAGCAGAGGCCATGTCAGATGATGAGCAGGTGGTCTGCACTGAGACCACAAGCACAACAGGCCGGCCCTGCCTCAGAGCTGAGCCAAGGAGCAGCCTGCTCAAATGGCTGGGCTGTGCCACCCAGCTGGGGCACCTAGGAGCTGGAGAAGACCACAGGACCACTGGCCATGGGCAGGCCATCTCCTTGCCCTAACTGGCCAGCCCTCAGTTCCCCAGACCCACACTGGGGCTCCTCCTCCTGAGGAATTCCACGGTAGCGTAGCTGCAGCTGCAGCCTGGGTTGGCCCCGAGGAGCTGCGGATGCTGGGAGCAGGCTTGGGAATTCCTGCTCCAATTAGGAAATTGGACCTGGAACCTCAAGCATCTTCTCACACTGGGATAGGATGCTTCTCTGATGGGCTTAAGGTGTGTGGTGGGTGGTCCTGTGTCCTCATGATGACGGCTGTTCCCCTTCCCCGCTGGCCCTGTCTCTCTCCTCCCCAGACCCACTCCAGGTCTGCAGCCTCAATGACCTCCTCCGGAGAATGGGAGCACTAAGCAAGGCTTACACGCAGGTAGGGATGCAAAGCTCTTGGCACATGCCTGGCACAGTCAGCTTAGCCCAGGAGAGGTCAGTACCACAGTTTGTATCACCCTTCATTACCCAGAGGCCAACAGAACTGAGGACAGCTCCCAGAGAAGCCTCTGGTGGGGTGGGGGGATAGGATGGACAGCTGCATTTAAACTGGGAAAATTAATAACCCTAATCCTGACCTGCAGCCGGGCACCTCCGACTGCCTGTGCCAGGCCCTATGATAGCTCATTTTCACAGGTGATGCTATTTGGCCCCCATTTCACAGGTGAGGAGACTGAGGCTCCGAGAAGGGCAGTGGCTTGCCTGGACTCACCAGGGAGTTAGTGGCAGCACTGGGATTTCTCAGCGTCATTGTCAAGGGCTTCCTGCTGCCTTCTGTGGAAGCTCAGGAAGTCCCCCGTGCTGGGCTTGGCAGGGAGCGCTCACTTGGCCTTATTTAAAGTTGCAATTATCTGTCCCATTTCCCACTGGTTACAACTGAGCTCTCCGGGGATGTGGGAAGACCCTGATGGAGGAAGTCGGGAATGGGGAGTTTCCAGGGGATCCTCCCTGAGCCTGAAACTGAATGAGCATGGAGGACACGTGTCTCTTCCTTCCTGAGCCTCTCTCCCCTCTGCCCCTGCCCAGGGAGCTGTCCAGGCCAGCGTGGCGGGGGGAGGCGGGGTGGCACTGAGAGGGGCTGCCCCATGGTGGGCGGGGGCTGCAAAAGGATTACACCACGGGCCGAGGTACAAAGATGGAGCCCAATGTAGAGATGGGAAGACTGAGGCATCCTGGGGCTTGGTCCAATATCCCACGGCAAGGCAGCAGTGTGTGGGGTCTTAGACACAGACCTAGAGAAGGGCCCCCAAAAACTCATTGAGAGGGAGAATGATGGAACTGGTGAAGAGACCCAGTAGAGAGTAACCGTGCTCACAGGTGTGGATCTCGGATTTTCAGCGGGCTGGTGCCTCCTGAAGGCCTTGTGAGGGACAGAGGGCAACAGGCGAAAAGCCCCAGAAAAGGAGATCTGGGCTCTGGCTGTGCACAGCCACTCTGCAGTGTGGGCAGAACTGGGGTCCAGATTGTCTGGCTCCCCGTACCCCAACTCCCACCCAGATGCAGAATTACTCAGGCATAGCGCACCTACGCTGCTGTCCCACACACAGTCCTCAACACCCCTGCCCGCCTCCTCCGCTCTGATTTTAGCACATTCGCTCACGGAGCGCCTGCAGCCGCGGTCCCTGCTGCAAACCAGACTGGCCAGGGTGACACCGAGCAAGCAGTTCCGGCAGCCACCACCGGAGCAGGCTGCAGAGGCTGGCAGTGGGATGAGCTGGGTGGGACAGTGGGAGCCTTGGTGGGTGGGGGGCGGCTGGTGGTGGAACCCAGGTGGGGTTGGGTCCAAATGCCAGGGAAGCAGCGTAGGTGTATCCTGGGGAGCAGAGAGCACGGGCTCAGCAGTTACATCTTGTTTTGAACCCCACTTCCTGACCCCAGGGACTCGGGGGTGAGAGGGACACTTTCCAGGTCCATGAGCTGCAGAATGGAAGATCACATTAGCACCTGCCTTGCAGGTGGTGGTGATGGTTAACGAGGGCATGCCCAGAAAGTGCTCTGCCCAGGGCCTGGGCTCGGCAAAATAGAGCGCTCAGTACAATACTGACTGTCCTTATAACTCAAATTCCTACATAAATTAGGCACAAAGCAGTCACTAAGTAGGGTTCCCAGATGACTCAGATGGTAAAGAATCTGCCTTCAGTATAGGAGACCTGGGTTCGATCCCTGGGTCAGGAAGATCCCCTGGAGAAGGGAATGACAACCCACTCCAGTATTCTTGCCTGGAGAATTCCATGGCCAGAGGAGCCTGGTGAGCTACAGTCCACAAAGTCACAAAGAGTTGGACATGGCTGAGTGACTAACACATTCAGTCACTTAATAAATGGAGGTTATGATGCTATTATTATCAACATTAGCCAGGTCCCTCTGGTCAAGGCTGAGGTAGATGCCAGTTTTTCCACCCATGGTAGACAGACCAAAGACCCCAGAAACTGTCAACACCCTAATCCCTAGAACCTGTGACTGTTACACAGCAAAAGGGACTCTGCAAATGGGGTTAAAGTAAGGATTTTTGAGATGGGGAGATTATCCTGGATTATCCAAGTGGGCCCAATGTAATCACGAGGATCCTTTTAAGAGAAGCAGGAGGGTCAGAGTAAGAGCAGAGATGCAAGGATGGGAGCAGAGGTTACAGTGATGCCCTCTGAAGACAGAGAGAGGGGCTCCAAGCCAAGGAATGCAGTCAGCCGGGGGGAAGCTGGGAAAGGCAAGGAGACAGGTTCTCTCCTGGAGAGAGACAGGGCACCGCCCCCAACACACTGATTTCAGCCAGTGACACCCATTTCAGACATCTGACCTCCAGGACTGTAAGAAAACAATGCATTTGTGCTGTTTTAAGCCATGAAGTTTGTGGTTATTCATCACAGCAGCAAACGGAAACTGATACACCATCCTTAACAGAGAAAAAGTGATCACCCCCTGCACCCTAGCAATTACTCCACCCTCAAGCATGCCTTGCGTGTGTGTGTGTGCATGTGTATGTGTGCATGTGTGTGTATGCGTGCGTGTGTGTGTGTGTGTGTGTGCACGCGCACGTGTGTTGGGCTTCCCTGGTGGCTCAGATGGTAAAGAATCTGCCTGCAATGCAGGAGACCCGGGTTTGATCCCTGGGTCGGGAAGATCCCCTGAAGAAGGGAAAGGCTACCCATTCCAGTATTCGTGCCTGGAGAATCCCCATGGACAGAGCAGCCTGGCAGGCTACAGTCCATAGGGTCACAGAGTCAGACACGACTGAACGACTAATACACACCCTCAAGAATGCCACATGCTCACCCCCTGCCATTGAGAAGAAGCCCCTGTGCTGAGAGAGGGGGGTGTTGGGGGTTTGGGGGGTTCAGGGCTGTGGTCGATGAGACCCCTCCCTCCAGCACTTCCGGTTCTGCTGACCCATGAGCTGGGAGAGGCTTGGGACTTGGGCAGGGCAGGTGCTGGTTCCATGTAACTGGGCACCCACAGGCCCAGCAACAGGCTCTGTTCTGGATAGATGAGAGACCAGGTTGGGGTGGCCTACTCTTCAGGACACCATCTATCTAGTGCTTACCATGTGCCAGGCACTGCCCAGGATCCAGTCTTCCCAAAGCAGGCAGACTATTATCAGCCCCATTTTGCAGATGGAAAAACCGAGGCTCAGAGCAAGTTGCCCAAAGCTATGCAGCATGGTGTGATCTGGCTTCGGCTTGCACAGGCCCAGCACAGGCAGCTCTGGCCCCCTCTCAGTGCTCTGTCTGCCCCCAGGCCACTCAAATCTGACTGCCCCAGTGTGTACTGGACCTCTGCTGCAGGCCGGGCTGCGGGACCTGGTGTGACCCCCTGCTCTCCCACTCTCTGGGCCTTGGGGGTGAAGATCCAGCCCCCTTGTCTGCCTCACAGAGGTCTGCACAGTAGCCGAGGTTACAGGCGCCCTGGAGAGCGCTGGACCTCTCGGAGAAGGAAAAGCCCCTCTGGGAATCACGGAACCAGTGCTCCTGGACAGAGGCCAGGCCTTCCTCACGGTGAGCAGCCGCAGCCAGTGCACAGCAAGCCCTCTGCCATCCGCATGACCTCTCTCAGGCTTCCGGCAGCTTGCCATCACACCCCATTTCCCAGAAAACACTGAGAACAGCTGTCATCGTGGCCACTCGTGGAGACCCCTCCATCCTGAGCTAAGAGCTTGCTGGTCTCTCATGCACCTCCTGGAGGAAACTCCTAAATCAGACTCATCTCCAACTAGGCACCGGGGTTCAGGAGCCCAGGCACGGGCCACCCTCTGAGCCTGCTGAGACCCTCACTCAGCAGAGGAGGAGACGAGCCCTTAGAGATTCCTGGTGTTTGCTCAAGGTGATTCCTAGGTTTTGCTCAAGGGCTGGCAAGTCAGTGCAGGGGTAGCGGGGGGCAGGGTGAACCCAGGTCTCTAGGCCCCAGTGTCTACCCTTCTCTTAGCCACATGGCACCCCTTGGTGAGACCTCCTCAGGAGGCAGAGGCCTCAGTCCCCAGCTGGTGGATCTAAATCCATCTTCTGCAGCCTCCAACAGGGCGCCAGGACCTCTGGACACGAGCAGGCTGGGAGCCTGGACATCAGAACTGGGGGTCCCTGATGACCCTTGGAGCTATGGATGATGCTGTCTGCACCCGGGCCCCTTCCCAGGAGACATTCGCCTCAGATGACTTCCCAGCGGCATCGCTGCCAGGCTGGGAGGTGGGAGGAGGCAGGCTGGGTGTCTCTGCCACAGCAGGCCTCAGAGCTCCGCTCGGAATCCCAATTGAGCTATTTTTAATGCGCTTCAATTTTCATTTTCTTTTATTGGAAAACACAGATGGTGACTTGCTGCCCCTCACACACACTGAGCGAGGCGCCGACAGGGAGAGAGATGTGCAGTGAGCACGTGTACGCCTCTCCCACGGTGGGGGAGCTGGTGCGGCAGCCGAGCTCGGGGGCGGCTCTGAGCCTCAGTTTCCCCAGCTGTAAAATGGATCGGCTGTGGTTGCACCACCCCCCCACCCCACCCTGCAGAGTTTCTGCCAGCCCCACAGTCTATGAGGGTCCAGACCAGACTAGGGGACACGGCTCCAACTGGACACTGGCAGAAAAGATGTCCCAGGTAAGGGGCACCACGGCCAGGGGGGAAGTGTAGGAGAGGGAGGGAAGATCATCTTACTTAACGCATCCAGTCACACTTTAAGGTTTTCGTGCTCCCATTTTACAGATGAAGAAACTGAGGCTCAGCAGATCTCATGCCTGGCCCGAGAGTGCTGTAGCAGGGAAGGGGTAGGGCTGGGCCACTGACTAGGTCTGTGTAAGTGCACAGTCTCTTTCTCACTCCTTTCCAAACTGCTCCTCTCCTGACGCTGTTATTTATTTTCCTCCTCATAAATGCCATTGTGCTTCTGCTCAGTCCCTTCAGTCGTGTCCCGACTCCTTGCGACCCCAGGGACGGTAGCCCGCCAGGCACCTCTGCCCACAGGCAAGAATACTGGAGTGGTTTAACATTTCCTCCTCCAGGGGGTCTTCCTGACCCAAGGACCAAACCCGCATCTCCCACATGCACCTCCTGCACTGGCAGATTCTTTACCACTGAGCCACCCGGGAAGCCCCTGTAAGAGCAATACACGCTCTTTAAAGACAGTCTGGGAAATGTGGGAAAGCGGGAAGGAGAGTACCAAAGAATCGCCATCCCCCACCTCCTCCATCCCGCCACCCCTACACGACGACGCTAACGTTCTGGCTGGCCTGCTCTTTCAGCTCTTTGTTTTCCCCTCATGTAATTTGTGATGCTTTTAATACCGCTTGGTGGTGGCATTGGGTAGCAGCTGGCTGTGCATCACAATGGACTCAAGCGTCTTTTAAAAACACCAGTCCTGGCCTCCCTTCCCCCACAAGATGGGAAGAATCAGAGTCTTGGGAGGGGGCTGGCAAGTGGCAGCTGGGAATCTACATTTTCAACAAGATTTCCAGGTGACATCGAGGCAGTCAGCTTGGATCAGCCCACAGACCTGCGCATGGCCAGACTCCGGGGACAGCTGGAGCCACCTGGCTTGACCACAGGCTGAGCTGTGTGGCCTGAGGTGAGTGAATTTCTCTCTCTGAGCATCAGTTTTCTCATCTGGAAAAATGGGACACTCTTTTGCAGGGTTGTGAAGAGAATGAGGGCTTCCCTGATATCTCAGTTGGTAAAGAATCTGCCTTACAAATAGCTGTGAAAAGAAGAGAGGCGAAAAGCAAAGGAGAAAAGGAAAGATATAAGCATCTGAATGCAGAGTTCCAAAGAACAGCAAGAAGAGATAAGAAAACCTTCTTCAGTGGTCAATGCAAAGAAATCGAGGAAAAGAACAGAATGGGAAAGACTAGAGATCTCTTCAAGAAAATTAGAGATACCAAGGGAACATTTCATGCAAGGATGGGCTAGATAAAGGACAGAAATGGTATGGACCTAACAGAAGCAGAAGATATTAAGAAGAGGTGGCAAGAATACACGGAAGAACTGTACAAAAAAGATCTTCACGACCCAGATAATCATGATGATGTGATCACTAATCTAGAGCCAGACATCTTGGAAAGTGAAGTCAAGTGGGCCTTAGAAAGTGTCACTAGGAACAAAGCTAGTGGAGGTGATAGAATTCCAGTTGAGCTGTTTCAAATCCTGAAAGATGATGCTGTGAAAGTACTGCACTCAATATGCCAGCAAATTTGGAAAACTCAGCAGTGGCCACAGGCCTGGAAAAGGTCAGTTTTCATTCCAATTCCAAAGAAAGGCAATGCCAAAGAATGCTCAAACTACCTCACAACTGCACTCATCTCACACACTAGTAAAGTAATGCTCAAATTCTCCAAGCCAGGCTTCAGCAATACGTGAACTGTGAACTCCCTGATGTTCAAGCTGGTTTTAGAAAAGGCAGAGGAACCAGAGATCAAATTGCCAACATCTGCTGGATCATGGAAAAAGCAAGAGAGTTCCAGAAAAACATCTATTTCTGCTTTATTGACTATGCCAAAGCCTTTGACTGTGTGGATCACAATAAACTGTGGAAAATTCTGAAAGAGATGGGAATACCAGACCACCTGACCTGCCTCTTGAGAAATCTGTATGCAGGTCAGGAAGCAACAGTTAGAACTGGACATGGAACAACAGACTGATTCCAAATAGGAAAAGGAGTACGTCAAGGCTGTATACTGTCACCCTGCTTATTTAACTTCTATGCAGAGTACATCATGAGCAATGCTGGGCTGGAAGAAACACAAGCTGGAATCAAGATTGCCAGAAGAAATATCAATAACCTCAGATATGCAGATGACACCACCCTTATGGCAGAAAGTGAAGAGGAACTAAAAAGCCTCTTGATGAAAGTGAAAGAGGAGAGTGAAAACGTTGGCTTAAAGCTCAACATTCAGAAAACGAAGATCATGGCATCCGGTCCCATCACTCATGGGAAATAGATGGGGAAACAGTGGAAACAGGGGCAGACTTTATTTTTGGGGGGCTCCAAAATCATTGCAGATGGTGATTGCAGCCATGAAATTAAAAGACGCTTACTCCTTGGAAGAAAAGTTATGACCAACCTAAACAGCATATTCATAAGCAGAGACATTACTTTGCTGACTAAGGTCCGTCTAGTCAAGGCTATGGTTTTCCTGTGGTCATGTATGGATGTGAGAGTTGGACTGTGAAGAAGGCTGAGTACCAAAGAATTGATGCTTTTGAACTGTGGTGTTGGAGAAGACTCTTGAGAGTCCCTTGGACTGCAAGGAGATCCAACCAGTCCATTCTGAAGGAGATCAACCCTGGGATTTCTTTGGAGGGAATGATGCTGGAGCTGAAACTCCAATACTTTGGCCACCTCATGAGAAGAGTTGACTCATCCAGAATGCATCTCCTGCTCTTCCCTTCCTCACTCCTGCCTGCCCCTCCTAGTCTACACGCCAGCCCCTCTGGTTCTTAAACACCAGCCCCGGTGGCCAGGCCCAGAAGTGGTCTTAGTCCAAAGCCTGCCCGCGCCCCCCACCCCCCGCCGTCCCCCGCCACCAACCCTGCTGTTGTTGTTTAGTTGCTAAGTCGTGTCTGACTCTTTGCAAGCCCATGGACTGTAGCCCGCCAGGCTCCTCTGTCCATGGAATTTCTCAGGCGAGAATACTGGAGTGGGTTGCCATTTCCTTCTCCAGGGGATCTTCCTGACCCAGGGATCGAACTTGTATCTCCTGTGGTAAAGGTGAATTCTTTACTACTGAACCCAGCTGGGAAGCCCATGCTACCGGCCCCAATTCTGCTCAGCCTCCAGGGTCTGCCTCAAAGGTCACCTCCTGGGTTCCTTCGGGGCCCCTTTCTGTATGTCCCTGGCCTTCACCACTACTTCCCCCCACCGGGATATGATTATTTCTGAGTGCCCCCACCACCACCAAACTGTGGGGTCTAGGAGGGCAGGGTTGGGTTAGATTATGCCCTGTCTGAATAAACCAAGCATGAAGGTTTTTAAGCCTCAGTCTTCCTAGTAAAATGGGGTAGTTGTGTTATCTGTCTCACCTGCCTCAGAGGTTTGGCATCTATAGCAAGTTAGAGGATATGGCTGCATTTTGAGAATGACAAAGTGCACAGGCCTTGGGCTGCCGGGGAGAGAGAGTTGCATGGGCGGGATTTGGGGCAGGCTTCTGAGGCCCCCTGCCCACACATAGCTGCAAGCTTGCTGTCTGCTGGGCCCAGAATTCCCTTTGTAGGCTGCGGGCTGCAGGAACCATCAGGCTAGCATGACCATGGGGAGGGGACCCCTCCAGCACCAGAGGGTGCTGCCGTCACCAAGGAAGGTGAGCTGACCGCCCCTTGTGAGAACACCACCCCTCACACCTCCCCTCCGGAGTGTCACAGCACAGGGCTGGGGGCACTGCTTTGAAGCCTCTGCCCAAAGACCCAGAGACACACAGAAGGGCAACCGAGACAGAGCCGTGGAGGGTGTGGCTGGTGTGGGCGCCAGCCACAGGGGCCAAGGTTCCTTGAAAATGAAAACACAGTGCCTCACAGTCTGCACGTCACTTTCTCCTTCACACAATCCTGCAACCTGGACCTTCCTCCATTCATCAGGCCTTCACTGAGCATGTGGATACGAGGCCTCACGCCAGAGGAAGGAAATCCAGCCCCGGAGCAATGCAGCTAATGAAGGGGCCTGTGAGGACAGAAGAAGAAGGGGCAGACAGACCACTGTCAAGGGCAATAAAAGGTAACAGGTGTGGGGGGTGGGGAGGGGGTGCGGGGAGGGGGCACACAGAGGCACACAGCAAACGGACCAGCGTCACTGTCATCTCTAGGCAATGTAACTGGGGCTCAGTGAGGCCGAGGGCTTTGCTCAAGGCCCGAGGTGACTAGTGGCTGTGCTGAGTTCCTCGGGAGGCCTCGTGGCAGGTGAGGAAGTGAGCCAGGAAAAGAATTGGGGGTAACAATGCCCCACAGAGAAGAAGGAGCAAGTGCAAAGGCCCCGCGGAGCAAGTGTTCATTATCTGAGTCCATCCTCTGTTCTGCTCATTACCTGGCCAGTGGATGGGCATCACGGTGCCTGCTTTGTGGATGTCCCAAGCCCCACTCGGAAGGCAGTGCCCATGCAAACGGGGGCCGGCTGCCCCTGGAAACTCAGACCTTGTGGGGGGGGGGGGCGAATCCTGGATCCAAGGGCTGCCTGGTGCCCATATGAGGGGCTGCAGTCTCCCTGTCCTAGCGCAGCTGCCTGGGAAGCCCCCTCCTAGGAGGAATCACCTCCCCTGCATGTTGCTTCACACAATCCTCCCTGAACCTTCTGCCTTTTCAGGCCAGGGTCCGAGATATCTGGCAGGGTACTTTCAAAATCTCTGGGGCCATCCTCCAGCTTTTGGGACCTCTACGCCTAAAAAATAATAGCTTAGACCTAATTGCCGGGAGAAATATCAATAACCTCAGATATGCAGATGACACCACCCTTATGGCAGAAAGTGAAGAGGAACTAAAGAGCCTCTTGATGAAAGTGAAAGAGGAGAGTGAAAAAGTTAGCTTAAAGCTCAACATTCAGAAAACGAAGATCATGGCATCTGGTCCCATCACTTCATGGGAAATAGATGGGGAAACAGTGGAAACAGTGGCAGACTTTATTTTTGGGGGCTCCAAAATCACTGCAGATGGTGATTGCAGCCATGAAATTAAAAGACACTTACTCCTTGGAAGAAAAGTTATGACCAACCTAGATAGCATATTAAAAAGCAGAGACATTACTTTGCCAACAAAGTAATGTCAAGGCTATGGTTTTTCCAGTGGTCATGTATGGATTTGAGAGTTGGACTGTGAAGAAAGCTGAGCGCTGAAGAATTGATGCTTTTGAACTGTGGTGTTGGAGAAGACTCTTGAGAGTCCCTTGGACTGCAAGGAGATCCAGCCAGTCCATCCTAAAGGAGATCAGTCCTGGGTGTTCTTTGGAAGGATTGATGCTAAAGCTGAAACTCCAATACTTTGGCCACCTCATGAGAAGAGTTGACTCATTGGAAAAGACCCTGATGCTGGGAGGGATTGGGGGCAGGAGGAGCAGGGGATGACAGAGGATGAGGTGGATGGATGGCATCACAGACTCGATGGACGTGAATCTGAGTGAACTCCGGGAGTTGGTGATGGACAGGGAGGCCTGGCATGCTGCAATTCATGGGGTCGCAAAGAGTCGGACACGACTGAGCGACTGAACTGAACTGAATGAACACAGACTGATTTTGAATAACATTAGCATTCCCATTACACAGATGACAAAACTGAGGCTCAGCTCTCTTTCCCATCTAGTCAAATTTTATCAGTCTTCAAGGTCTACTGCCTCTGGGAGACCCTTCTTAACAGACCCAACTCACCTCCATACTCCCAAGAACCTGTCCGCACGTGGGTCAGCACTGTCTGCCCACTGAGGCTGGGGTCTCCAGCAGTAGTGGGGGCAGGGTTTTCAGCAGAGAATGACCTGAGCTCTGAGCACCCTCAGGCCCTGGCAATGAGCATGGAACACACCACCTGCCACCCATGAGCAGGGAGAAGCCCCTCCCTTTTCTCCCTGACTTCACCACCCTCCCCGCCCCCTGCCATTACTCTGAATTTTAAAAACACAGTTTTTAAGTAGAAAGACAAGATACATGCTTATTACAAGACAGTGAAACATCGTATTTAGAGGAGTAGAAAGTGAAAAGTCGCTGCTCTTTCTCTGGAGGCAATCACAATTAGATATCATTTAGACGTTTCGCTGTGCATAAAATGTATACAGAGAGACACAAATGCATATTTATGCCCCTGAAAGTCACAAACGGAATATACTCAACATACTGTTTATAACCTGCTCTTAATGTTTCATAGACATCTTCTGACCCTGGTACAGAAGGTTCCGGCTTCCTTCTGGTGGCTGGGGAATCTAGCTGGGATAGCCTCCTCATGTCTAATAAGATTCTCATATTTGGTCCCTCTCTACTCACCCCCACCCCAGAGTGTGTGAGGGGAAACTGAGGCAGCAGGTGCCGGCGCAGGGTCCGGCCCGGGCCAGGGCAGGCTCTTGGCCGCGGTGACGGAATGGTGGGGTGGTAGAGGGGTCATAGCATGTCGGAGGCTGGAGAGCATCCTCCGATCTCCCCCCCAGCCCGTCTCCCGTGCCGCCACCCCCGCCCGCTTCCCCCACACCTCATAAATCTGCAGGCAGCCGGGACGCCCTCCGGAGGCTCCCAGATAAAGCCAAAAACTGGCAAAGTGCAGGAGGGTTGAGTCTCTGGGGCGCAGTCAGCCTCTCTGGCCCTGGGCCCTGACCTGGCTGGGCTTTCTCCGGGGCCCCCGGGGTCAGTCTGACTAAGGGTCCCTTGTGAGCGTCTCAGGGACCTTTCCAGTCCTGCTGCCGGGCTGGGCTTCCTGCCTCCCTTCTGGACACTTCTGCCGCCCATCCATCCTGAAACCGCAGCCGCGCAGAGCCTTTCCGAACACCCCCTTTATCATGTCACTCCCTGCCTGTGGCCTGCTGGTGGCTCCTCAGCGCCCGTGGGAGAGAGTGCAAGCTGCTTCTCCCAGAATTCCTGAGCCAGCCCCGCTGCCTTGCCCAGCCTGTCTCCCACCCCTACCCTGGAGGCCCCTGCTGTGCTAGTCAGCTCCTCACACTGCAGGTCTCCACGTCCACACGGGGCCTGAGTCCATGCAGTGAACATCCGGGTACCCAGACAGATGCGGACTGCACCCCCACAGCAGTGTGACCCTGGGCACCTCACTTATGCTCTCTGCTCATCGGACAAAGAACTACCTTCCTAGAACGATCCTGAGGATTTTGGAGGATGAACTACGCAGATTGCAGGCACAGTGCTTGACCCTTCAGAAGGGCTGAACAAATGTTAGTCCCCTTCCTTTCTTCTCGTGCTTAATAATAACAATAATAATATCACCAAACACATGTGGTGCTATGCCAGGACAGTCAGCGTTTACATGAATCCTCGGGTTTAATCTTCTAAACACTCCTATGAGACAGGTATCGTATTACCCACATTTTACAGATGAGGAAACTGAGGACCGGAGTAGGGAAGTAATTTTTCAAGATCACATGACCATTTGGGAGCAGAAAGATAGATCTGAACCCCATGCCTCCAGCTTTCTCAGGAAGCCTTCTTGAAGCCAGAGAGAAAGCTCTCTCTGTCCTGTGTCCTTTCTCTAAGGACAAGAAATCAGAAATCACCCTGAGGGCGCTGGGCTGGGGTGGGGGAGGCAGTGAAGAGGAGGAGAGACTGCTGGCACAATGGGCCTTTCTGAGGCTCTGGTTCTTTCCACAGACCACAGCTTAGCTGACAGTAGCCTCCTGCCCATTTAGTTTTGGGGATCCCCTCTCCTGTATCTACCGGGCCTCTCTGGTGGCTCAGACAGTAAAGAGTCTGCCTGCAGTGCTGGAGACCCAGGTTCGACCCCTCGGTTGGAAAGATCCCCTGGAGAAGGGAACGGCAACCCACGCCGGTACTCTTGGCTAGAAAATCCTGTGGATGGAGGAGCCTGGCAGGCTATAGTCCGTGGGGTCGCAAAGAGTGGGACACGACTGAGCGACTTCACTTCTCCTGTATCAGTCTGAAAACATTTCCTGGTGTTTGCTTTGAAGAAAACTGTTATATAAAAAAGTGAGTGAACATGAATTCAGGGAAGGCGGGTCAGGGCAGGGAAAGGGGAACCCAGCTTTCTAGCTCCGACGTGCCTTAGATAAGTCCCTTCTCCTCTGGGAGCTTGTTCGCTCGTGGGGCCAAGTCTGAGAGGCGTTAGGGGGATCTGAGGCTGCATCCTAGGATGTTATGCAGGGAGAACATCTCCTCCTTGTCGGTTCCCTCCAATCCCCTGCTCCCTCAAAGAGACAGTCTCACCTGGGGGCTGCTGAGACGTCAACACCCCTGTGAAACATGCTGCTCTGTTTAACTGAGAGTGGCGAGCAGGCCTCAGCTCGGGGCCTGTGCAGAGTTGCCTTGGAGGCTTTCACTCCTCACCTGCTCCTCTCCTCACCTGCCAGCCCTCTTACTTCCACCCTGGTGTCCGCAGAGGCCTCACCTCCTTGCACACAACAAATGGGGATGGGCGAGAAAATACCTCCCTGGGCTGGTGAAGGTGGTGGCGAGGCTGAGGTCCGTCTCCACCGCCCTACACCGGGTCCCCGTGGGACCGAGCCCCAGTGGCCCAGAACAGTGACAGCCCCGCTACTTGCCCCTGCATCCCCTTTGCCTGCGCCCCTGTGCCCCTCTGGCCCGCTGGCCCCCGTCTCAGGCTCCTCTCCCTTCTGCAGGAGCTGAGCTAAGAGAGCAAGTGTCAGGCTCGAGTTGGACCGGAATCACCT
The DNA here is from genome assembly GCF_042477335.2 of Ovis canadensis. Classification (NCBI taxonomy): domain Eukaryota; kingdom Metazoa; phylum Chordata; class Mammalia; order Artiodactyla; family Bovidae; genus Ovis; species Ovis canadensis. The sequence goes on from NC_091246.1 coordinate 249,340,039, forward strand.
TGTGCTGTGTCTATCGTATTTATAGTCACAGTTACCTTCTGTTTGTGTCAAGAGACATCGATGTTTTATTTATGGCAGGAAGACGGGCTTTCCTTCTTAATACATTCACTCCGGTAAGGAGAAAAGTGAGTCATTTCAAGAATAGTGAGACCACAAGTGGAGAACAGCAGAAATTGGGACTGACAAGTGGGAACCACAGGACAAAAGGTTTCTGAGCCCCTTAAAGCCCGAACATTCTGGTTTGGTTTAGGGACATTCCTGTTTTCCTTGTGGCTAGAACGAGCTTCCTGGCTGTGCCATCTCCCCCCTGGAGTTGGTGCCCCTTGAGGAGCCCACAGATACCCTGGCAGGCAGAACACTCAGGCCTGGGACTGGGGGGAGTCTCTCAGCAGCCTGGAACCCCCCAGAGGGCCCTATGCCCACCCCAATTCGGGTCTTAGGCCCATGGAAGGATGAAGCCAGGCTTGGGGAGCAGCCACTGAGGCCTTCCCCTTGGCCCCCAATCCCGGAACACTCTGGGCCCAAGGTAGAGGTTTCGGGAAGGCCCCCCTCCCCACATCTGGAGCTCATTACCCTGTGAAGCCGAAGAGGCTGAGGATATAAATGGGTCCAGCAAGGGTTTAGATAAATACAGGGATGATAGATCCGCGCCAGGTTATTGAGGGGAAGTGAAAGGATGTTCAGGGAAGATCCTTAACCTTGTCAAGCTCCCCGACAAAGCGTCCCCGGGGGGCCCGTCGACTCAGCAACCTCATCTCCCGTCTCCCCCCGCCCAACACGCAGCCCGAGTGCAGCCCCTCTCAGGACCCTGAGCTCGCGCCCGAGCTGGTCCATCTGCCAGGGGGGTCTTCTCCGTCTCCCGCGCACCCTACACAGGGACTGCCCTGGCTGGGCATGGCCCCCAGGCCTCCTCCACCAGGACAGAGGGTGACCGACTCACCTGGAGGCCCACCAAACCCACGGGACTGAGCCGTGAAAGCCTGGTGGAGGGCCCGCTGTATGGTGACAATACGATACGAATAGGCGACTACGTCTCAGATGCCCACCACAGGCCAGGAGGTGCACCGCGCATCTCACACGCATCGGCTCCTTTAATCCCCAGTGCAACCTGCAGAGGCAGGTCCTAGGACCATTCCCATTTGAAAGACGAGGAACCTCAAGGCTCAGAGACATGAAGCAACTTGCCCAGGGTCACCCAGCCAGGAGGTAGGGGAGCCAGGATGCAAACCCAGGGCGACCCCACCTTGGAGTGCCTGCTCCGTCTTCCATACCCAGTAGCGGGCGAGAAAAGATTGTTGGCTGGAAGAAGGAATCGGAAATAAAACACGAGCCCAGATCCAGCTCCTCCAGGCCCCTCTCAGAGGCTCTCACTAGAAAGGGGATTTTATTTCCCTTCCGTGTCCTGTCTACACGGTAGGAGTGTCGTACGCTGATTTTCCTGTCTACACGAGGATACAGCCAGCCATAAATAACATCTGGAGAGTGCCTTGGACGCTACAAACAACATCCACCACATTTAAGTCTCACATCAACCCTGCGTGCTAGGCTTCACTTGACAAATGAGGAAACTGAGGCTGAGAGAGGAGAAACCACCCAGCCAAGGCTACCGGAGCTGGTGGTCAGCCAGGGTCCAAAGCCTGGGAGTGAGGCCATGGCCCACAGGGTGGAATTCCAGAGCAGCGCCAGGTTTTGGAAGAAGCTGGGCCCCGACGTGGGATCTCAGTTTTCTCCTCTCTGTGATGGACGATAACCCCAACCCATTCTCCTCCTCAGTGGACTCTTCTTCCTCCCAGGACACAGAGGTGGCCCTGTGGCTTGGCAACTCCAAGGGCAGCTGAGCAGAGGTATCTGCGCATGCCTTCCTGTGCAGCAGGCACACCTCCCCTCAGGCATCCTCCAGCCAACATCTCCCTGGTCTCATTCATCCTCACTTTACATACGGGGACAGCAAAGCTCAGAGGGGCTGGCGATCCTGCTGAAGGTGGGCCCATGGCAGAGCCAGGATTTGAGCCCAGGTACGCTCACGTCGGGCTTCCCAGGCGGCTCTAGTGGTGAAGAACCCGCCTGCCAATGCAGGAGACATAGGAGACCTGGGTTCAATCCCTGGGTCGGGAAGATCCCCTGGAGGAGGAAATGGCAGCCCACTCCAGTATTCTTGCCTGGAGAATCCCGTGGACAGAGGAGCCTGGCAGGCTACAGTCCACAGGGTCCCAAAGAGTCAGACACGACTAAAGTGACTCAGCACATGCACACACAGCCCACGTCTCTGCATGGTGGAGGTGTGGAACTTTCTAGAAAGTTATGAAGGTAATGAGCAGGCAGAGGTCAGCTCCCCACCCAGGCTGTAACTAGACCTGAGAGAGAAGGTAGAGACCGTCCCGGCAGTCAGTTCAGCCACGGCCTAAACGCTGATGCGGTCTTGGGTCTCCGGGCTCCGGCCTCCCTGTGTCGGTAACAGCAGAGATAAGGGGAATCCTGTTACAATTCCGGATACCTCTGGTCAGGTGAGTACCCCTCAGACTCCAGCCATCCGGCACCCATCAGCCCTGACTGCAGGAAGGAGGCGTGCCTGGGCTGCACTGATAACACAGCCCCACCTGCCAAGGTGGTTCACAGGCTCACTTGCTGTGTGGCGCTGGGCTGGTTCTGTCCTTCTCTGGGCTTCAGTTTCCCATCTGGCATGTAAACAGCCCTGATTTGACCAGAGTACCTCAGACTTCACTTATTCCTGAACGGTTTTTAGGACTTTGGCCATATGCACGTAACCACTTGAACTACTGATACATTTTATTTTTAAAAGGACTCATCTAGTTTTACTGAAATGAATTCATTAGTCAAGGAAAAATCAGGCTGCTACTGTGAAAGTGAAGTGAAAGTATTAGTCGCCCAGTCGTGTCCGACTCTTTGCGACCCCATGAACTGTAGCCCGCCAGGCTCCGGTGTCCATGGAGTTCTCCAGGCAAGAAGACAGGAGTGGGTTGCCTTCTCCAGGGAACCTTCCTGACCCAGGGATTGAACCTGGGTCTCCCACATTGCAGGCAGATTCTCTACTGTCTGAGCTACCGGGGAAGTTGCACTGATTCCTCTACCAGAAAGAGTCTGGTGAAGTGTTTAAGAACAGGGGCTAAGGAGCCAGCTGCCCAGGTTCACAGTCTCTGCTGCGATCGTCGCTAACTGTGTGACCTCGGGCAAGTTACTTAACATCTCTGTGCCTCAGCTCACTCATCAGTAAGACAAAGATAATAACTGTGCTGAGCACATAACATTATTATGAGGATGAAAGGAGTTAGTGTCTGCAAAGCACTGACACTCCGTAAGGGCTGTCCATGTGTTTGTTAGACAAAAATACATACACAAAGTACGCACAGTGAAGTGAGATGGCGCCCTGGCATTCCAGCTCCCAGGTCGGGGCTGAGCCTGAGGCTCGCTTTTTCCTCTTGAAAAGGGAGATTAGGGGCTGTCAGGAGAGGTGTTAGAGACATGTTGGCAGGAACCAGAGACTTTCTCCGTGAGTAATCAGCAGGCGTGGAGGGGAAGGGAAGGGGAACTTTCTTACCATATGATTCAGTGTTATTCAATGCCATTTCCGTGTTCCCCCCAGAGTCTGCTCTGTTGGACACCCTGGTAAACACGGGACGAAAGCACGTCCAAAGTCTGGCTCCGATGACCTGGAGCTCCAGGAAGAAATGGGGATCTGAGGCCACGGGAGGGTCGGTCCTCCTCTCCCCTACCTGCTGAGAACCGTCCACCCGCCGCCGCAGCCACCACCTGGCCTGGATTTGCTCCGTTGGCTCCAATTTAAACCATCCCACTCTGTTTCTTTGCATTGGGAGGTGGTACACGGTCAAGGTTAAGAGTAAGGATTCTGAACTTTACATTCCGTTTCTGACCTGCCTCAGGCAAGCCACATCCCTGCTCTGTTTCATTTCTTCATCCGCCAAATAAGGAGAAAACTACCTAACGGGTGGGGGGCTGGTGAGCGTGGCAACGTGATAATGCAGCTTAAGGGCTTAACACACGCAGCCCTGGGCTTCCCTGGTGGCTCAGACGGTAAAGACTCTGCCTGCAATGCAGAAGAGCTGGGTTCGATCCCTGGCTGGGGAAGATCCCCTGGAGAAAGAAATGGCAACTCACTCCAGTATTCTTGCCTGGAGAATCCCATGGACAGAGGAGCCTGGCAGGCTATAGTCCATGGGGTCGCAGAGACACGACTGGGCAACTAACACTTACTCCTTACTTACAGCTCTGGGCACATAATAAGCACTTAACAAAGGGGAGCTGTTGTTATACAGTTCAAAATTTGAGAAAAATGTCCTTTGTCAAGCTTGTGTGTCTTGATTACAGTAATTGTACCATTTCGCGCATTCTCTCCTCATCCCATCCTTCTGTTTGTTTTTCTTAGGGCTCCATGAGGGCAGGGACTCTGACTCTGGTCAGCACCCTCAGCCCACTGTGCAGGGATGGAGCCCCAGGGAGGTCTGGCTGAGACAGTGTTCATCGAATGAATGAATGCAGTAATGGCTCGGGTGGACTTAAGCACCCTGAGACGGGGAGGAAGCCGTGTCCGTTCCCCTCTCCATCTGGGATCCCACCCCTGCAGCTTCCTCTGCCCTTCCTTCCAAGAGGAACCAGGAGGGACAACTTTCCTCAGTGGCAGTTGATGCCAGCCTGGATCTGTGATATCAGACAACCAAAAGACACTTTCTGTTGTTACCTGTGGAACTGAACTGAACACCTTGAATTCCTTCGTAAGCTACCAGGTCTCTGCTGGATGTTCATGACATGCCCAGCCCTGGGCTAGGCAGTGAGAGGGAGGAGGATTCCAAAGGGAACACACACAGGCTCTGTCCTTCTTTCCTTTTCTCCGGGGCACCAATAGATGCTGATATCCAGCAAAGTCAGGAGTACAAAGGAGTGCATGAAGACAGGGGCTCACAGACAAGAGGCCCGATCGTGTGTGTTATCTCCCTGCTGGTTTTCATAAAATCCCATGTGCATGCATGCTAAGTCACTTCAGTCGTGTCCAACTCTTTGCAACCCTATGGAGTGTAGCCCACCAGACTCCTCTGTCCATGGGATTCTCCAGGCAAGAATATTGGAGTGGGTTGCCGTGCCCTCCTCGTAAAATACCATATACTGTGTTATTACTAGAAAGAATTACAGGTAAGTTTATCAATTTAAAAGATATGTGACATTTGAATTACATCTATGTAAAAGAGCTGTTGCTGTTGTTTAGTTACCAAGTCGTGATTGATTCTTTGTGACCCCATATACTGTAGCCCGCCAGGCTCCTCTGTCCGTGGGATTCTCCAGGCAAGAATACTGGAGTGGGTTGCCATTTCCTTCTCCAGAGGTTCTTCCCGACCCAGGAATCAAACCCACAGTCTCCTGCATTGGCAGGCAGAATCTTTACTGCTGAGCCACCAGGGAAGCCTTATGTTAAAAGAACGTCCAGAAAGCCCTTCGAGGTAAAGGAAAGAGAACTGCTCCATGAATCTGGGATGGCATAAAGACTGTAATCAGTAAGGCACATTTGCTTTGAGCTTCCAAGCAGCCTAACTGAGAAAGGAGGCAGCTTGAGATGGGAAGATGAAGGAAAATAAGAGCAAGAGGCAAAGCTTATTGAATGCTTACTCTGAGCTGGGCATCAAGAACTTTATGTGTGGAAACACACTGAATGTTCATAGTAACCCAGCGAGATACATAAGATTGAAGTGAATTGAAAATCGCTCAGTCATGTCTGAATCTTTGTGACCCTATGGACTATATAGTCCATGGGATTTTCTAGGCCAGAATACTGGAGTGGGGAGCCTTTCCCTTCTTCAGGGAATGTTCCCAACCCAGGGATCAAACCCACATCTCTCGCACTACAGGCGGATTCTTTACCAACTGAGCCACAGGGAAGCCCAAGAATACTAGAGTGGGAAGCCTATCCCTTCTCCAGCAGATCTTCCCCACCCAGAAATTGAACCGGGGTCTCCTGCATTGCAGGTGGATTCTTTACCAACTGAGCTATCAGTTAAGTTCAGTTCAGTCGCTCAGTCATGTCCGACTCTTTGCGACCCCATGGACTGCGGTACACCAGGCTTCCCTGTCCATCATCAACTCCTGGAGCTTACTCAAACTCATGTCCATCGAGTCAGTAATGCCATCAAACCATCTCATCCTCTGTCGTCCCCTTCTCCTCCCGCCTTCAATCTTTCCCAGCATCAGGGTCTTTTCCAATGAGTCAGCTCTTCACATCAGGTGGCCAAAATACTGGAGTTTCAGCTTCAACATCAGTCCTTCCAATGAATATTCAGGACTGATTTCCTTTAGGATGGACTGGTTGCATCTCCTTGCAGTCCAAGGGACTCTCAAGAGTCTTCTCCAACACCACAGTTCAAAAGCATCAATTCTTTGGCACTCAGCTTTCTTTATAGTCCAACTCTCACATCCATACATGACTACTGGAAAAACCAAAGCTTTGAATAGATGGACTTTTGTTCGCAAAGTATCAGGGGCTATCAGGGAAGCCCTGATAAGATTATCTGCCTTCATTTTACAGATGAGGAAACTGAGGCAAGAAAGGATAAGTGGCTTGCTCAAGTAGCCAGAGAATAGTGAGGCCAGGATTTGAACCAGGGAATCTGGCTCCAGAGCCGTACCAGTGCTTGGCCATCATCTTATTCTGCTGGGCCCTTTATGTGTGCTTTCTAGCTGGCTTTGCACAACTCTACCAGGTAGAATTCTTTTTAACATTTTTTTTTTTTTTTGGCTGTGCCAGGTGTTAGTTATGGTATATGGGGCCTTTAGTGGCTGCAAGTGGGATCTAGTTCCCTGATCAGGGATTGAACTCGGGCCCCTGCCTTGGGAGCAAGGAGTCTTAGCCACTGGACCACCAGGGAGGCCCCACTACCAGGTGGCGTTATTACCTTCATTTCCCAGTGACATAACTGAGGCACAAGAATGACTTGCTCAAAGTCACATAGCAGAGAGGGGCCTGCCTAACCTCCCCGCGCCTCCCCTCTGGCAGACAGGCTCAGCTCCACAGCACATGCCACTGATGAAAGGAAACAAAGCCTTCATTCCAGGGGACAAGACAGGCCACACCCGAGTTCCCTGAAGGCAGTGGAATCCCGACAGCTCGACTGCCCACTCTCCCGCGGCTGCCCCTGCTGGCAGAGGTCCCTGATGACTGGGGGTCTGGCAATGCCAGCTCGCAGCCACATGCCACTCAGAGGTGTTTGCTTTACTTCACTGGATGGGTGAGTCATCTCAGATCCCCACCCCTCCTCTGCTGGGCCCGTGTGAAGGTGTGGACAGATGGGACTGGGAGGACCCCAGGCCCCTCTCATCTTGTCCTGCCAGGAAAACAGAGAGTTCCTGGAACAGCCTGGTTGGTCCGGAGTCAACAGACCTTGACTGAGCCTGATCTTTGGCGAGTCACTTTGTCAGCAGGGGGGCAATGTCAAGGACTAAATAATATAAGGCAATAAAAGCACCGAGTGCAGTGTCTGGCACATAAAACGTGCTTAATAATACCAGCAACCTGGCCTGGGCCTGTCTGTGGGCCAGAACTGCTCTGGCCACGATGGACAGACGTAAGCCCACCCTACTGGGGATCCGGCTCAGGGACTGAGGTCATAGCGACAGGCCTCCTCCGCCACTCCACCTGGGTTCCTGGTACGCAGCAGCTGGTGCAGAAACCCGAGCTGCAATCCCAGCCCTGCCTCTAACGACTGTGTGAGCTGAGGCCAGCCAGTCTCTCTCTCTGATCCTCAGTTTCCCCTTCTCTAAGAGGCTTGGATTAAAAAAGAGAGAGCGAGAGAGACTTGGATGCAGAGGCCTGCCCACTCTGCCCACGTATCATTTCATCCTTTATGTCGTCTGCCTTGGCAACAAGCCCTAAGAAGCAGGCAGGGCTGGTCCCAATACCTTTCCGGAAATGAGGAAAGCGAGGCTGAGAAGGGAAGTCGACTCACACCCGGAGGCTTTTGTAGATCAGAAAGGCTCAACGGGAAGTGTGTGGACACGGCCTCACACACAGCTGGGTTTGGATCCCAGCTCCTCCACTCCCAGCTCGAAGCGCATGAAGAGAACGCTTAACACCTCCCTGACTTCCTTCTGCATCTTGAAAGTGGGGAGTGAGTCCCTTGCAGGAGGCGGTCAGGATTAGGAATGTGGTCACAGAGCCCAGCACAGAATATGGCCCATGGTGGGCGGTCAGTCAGATTGCTCTGTTTTTCTTCGTAAAGGACAGATTTCACCGTCTCATCTTTTCCCTGCAGAAAACTCTGGAAGGGAGGGTTTCCTGGGGCTCCAAGTATGAGGAGGTACCAGGTGGCCTCAGCCGCCCCTCGCCCTCCCTACCTCTCAGTTCCAGCCACTCCAGGTCCCTTCAGCCACCAGTAATCCACACTCCTGCTGGGTCTTTGCCCTGGCTGATCCCCCTGCTTTGGTGCACCCTCCTTTTCCCTTTGAGCCAGGTCAGCACCCAACTCATCTTTCAGGCCACTGTGTGTGTCACTGCCTCTAGGAAACCTTCCCTGGCCTCCCTACCCATCTGCTGGGGTCCATGCAGTGGTCCCATGTGTGTGAGGTTCTTTGACGACTGTCTGTTCTGCCACCAGGCTCTAAGTTCCTTGAGGGCAGACACCTTGCGTGGTCTTCCCATGGCTCCACTCTGGCCAGTGACCCAGCCCTTAGCAGGCACTTGGTCATTCCCAGAGTTTTGATCAGAGCAGAGTGGACAATCACAGGATTAGTGGTCTCTTTTTCCTAGCCTGGGTAGGCTGCAGAGAAGTTTAAATCGATCCTGCTTTGTCATCACTTTCAGGCTGCTTGCTGTGGGCGGGGGTGGGGGGCAGGAGGGGAGATAGACTTTGGAAGATAAGCTAGAGATTGTCACAGAAACCAGATGAGTGCCAGCTAGATGCCCCGGTCACATCCATGGGTACAGACACCAGGCTCCTCCTATGCTCATAGCTGCTGACCCAGCTGAGACCCAGCCTGGGGCCCTTCTGGACAATGTCAACACAGGCTCCCATTGCCCGCCAGGCCCTGCTCAGACTGCAGTTACTCATTACATTCTCATAACCCCATAATGTGGGGAAGGTCACCCTCTTGTAGAGATGAAGGAAACTGAGGCTCCGAGAGGTGAAGTCGGTCACTCAAGGTCATACTGTTACAGGCTGGAGACGGGGACCGCTTTGGATTCTTCACTTATTTACAGTATTTTTAGTTACTTGTTCGGCTGCGCCAGGGCCTGTTGCAGCACTCGGAATCTTTGATTTTTGTTGCAGCATGTGGGGTTACTTTTAGTCACAGCATGAGAGATTTTTAGTTGCGGCGTATGGGGTCTAGTTTCCTGACCAGGGATTGAACCGGGGCCCTTTGCACTGGGAGCTCGGAGTCTTAGCCACTGGACTGCCAGGGAAGTCCCTGGATTTCTTCATTTTTTAACTGAAGTGTAATTATACACAGTGAAAGTGCACAGAACCATCCACGTTCAGCCCAACGAATTTCTTAAATGGATGGACCCAAGTAACTGCCACCCAGCACGTTCCTCCTATCCTTTCCTCATTAATGACCCCCTTCTCCACATGCAGCCACTGTTCTGACTTCCACCATCCTTGACAAGTTCTGCCTGGTTTGGAAGTTTTGGAAAGAGAACCATTCTGTACAGATTCCTTGGTGCCTGGCCTCTTGCTCAGCGCCATGATTTTGAGATTCACCCATCATGCTTTGTGTTATCAGCAATTTGTGTGTGTGTGTGTGTTGTTTTGTTTTGTTGTGACTGCCTGGGTCTTTGCTGTGATGTTGAGCTTCTCTAGTTGTGGTGCACGGGCTTCAGAGTAAATGGGCTCAGAAGCTGGGGTGCGTGGGCTTACCTACCCCATTGCAGGTGGGACCTTAGTTCCCCGACCAGGGATCAAACCAGTGTCCCCTGGTTTGGAAGGCAGATTCTTAACTACTGGACCACCAGGGAAGTTCCTAGTTTGTGCCTTTTTTTTTTCTTTTAACTGCAGTGTGGTATTCCATTGTGTGGCTTCACCACAATGTATGTGCCTGGTCTTTGCTGATGGGCATTTGGGTCTTTTCCAGTTTGGCGCTATGTTGAGCAGAGCTTCTATAAGCATTCTAGCTTGGTACCTGCCTTGGTGAACATGTGTACTCATTTCATTTAAGTACATACTTAACTGGGAGTGGAACTGCTGGGCCATAGGATAGGCATATGTTTAGCTGTATTAGAAACTGCAAAATTGTTTTCCAAACGGGTTATATGACTGATTTTATTCACGTCACTGCTCTAATCTTTTCTTAGGGAAATCATGATGTGGGGTGATTTTAATATTTTGGATGGAGGCAATTTATTGTGTTAATAATGAAAAGTGATTTGATTACTTTTAATATTACTGGGTGATTTCTATTAGAAAAAAATTCACAAATCAATTATAAACTCTGTCAGATCTCCTATGGGCAATCTGGGGGTTCAGATAAACATGGCTCTGTTAACAAGTGACATGGACACCAGGCTCCCAGTCCAGAAGCAGATACAATTAGCATTTGTGGAGGTGTAGGAAGAGGCCCACTATGTGCCAGGTACTGTACTCAGAGCTTTTGTTTTCATCTCCTTTAATCCTCCCAAATGTACTGTGAAGCAGTAATGACTATCCCATTTTACAGAGGAGGAAACTGAGGCTCAAAGAGGCAAAGACCTTGGCCTGGGTCTCACATAAGTAAGTGTATGCAGAGTGGCCTCCTGGTATTGGAGGTCCGTAGTCTATCAGGACGGAGAAATGGCCTGGGCATTACTGAGCTGTGGGTTGATGTGATCATTAATAACCAACACATCCCCAAGAGCACAACGCCTAGCAAAAACTCTGTGCTCAGCTGAGGCTTGTTGGCAACTGAACGGCCAAGAGTGTGCGCGCATGCATGCGTAGTTGCTTCAGTCGTGTCTAACTCTTTGTGACCCCGTGGACTGTAGCCCGCCAGGCTCCTCTGTCCATGGGATTCTCCAGGCAAGAATACTGGAGAGGGTTGCCATGCCCTCCTCCGGGGATCTTCCCGACCCAGGGATTGAACCTGCGTCTCTTACGTCTCCTGCATTGGCAGGTGAATTTTTTTTTTTTTTTTTTTTTTTACCACCAGAGCCACCTGGGAAGCCTGGGCAAGTGCATATAACTAAAGCCAAAGCAGGAGAGGAACAAGCTCCCCAGCCCTGTGGGGATTCTCTGCTAGTTCAGTGGTTAGGATTGCAAGATGAGGGTGTAGGTTTAATCCCTGGTCAGAGAACTAAAATCCTGCAAGCCACGTGGCATAGGCAAAAAAAACAACAACAAAAAAAAACCAAAACAAAAAAACCCCGAGCAAACCTGGGTGTTGAACTTCTCTGCCCACCCTGGCTGCAGAAACACTGTCTGACTCCAGCCTCTCTCTCAGGGCCCCTCCTGGATCAGCCGGGCAGTATCGATGGCAGCCACCCTGTGACTTGCCCACACCAAGAGCTGAGTTTTGCAAGACCACTACGGTCCTTGAGCTCATGTGGGCTCAAGGAAGGTAGAGTGCACGGACCCCAGGATGTGAGAAATAGATGGAGTTTTCTTGCTGAAAAGAAAACCGGGCTGTCAGAGCAAATACATCTTGCCTCCTCTCAGGCTTCTCGATTTCGCTCTAAATCTCCCCCAAAGAGGACCAGACGGCCCACATAGCGCAGGCACCCGCTCGGCAAGTATTCAGGCACCCTACCACGTGCCAGAAGTTACTCTATATGTCAGGCACCAAGCACCTAAGGGGTAACTACGGTATCAGTGGGGGCGGGGGAAGGGAATCCTCTTATCTCCCAAGGAGAGACGAGCTGGCTTGGGATTTAGATAAGAGGGAGACTTGGGGTGGGGGGGGAGTCGGTCATGGGACAGAGGGGAGCAAAGCCAGGTGTCGGGAGGGAGGGAACGCAGACGGCTCCAGGAAGGCGGCTTTAAGGGGTTTTACTTAGGAGGATAAAGTGGAGGGGACGTCGAGGTGTCAGGTTAGGAAGACAAGTCCCAGCGGCCCCAGGGGGGCAGAGAGGTGATGACTCCCAAGGTGCCGCTGCAGGGAGGTCCTTGGGAGATACTGGTGGGGCGGGAGGCGGGGTGGGGGGGGTGTCTCCAAAGCCAGAGCCAGTCCCCACTGAGCCCCAGGGCACTCTCCTCATCCGTGTGACCAGGCCACTGTGACTAAGCAGGAGGATGGGACTGTCCTCTTACCCCCACAGGGGAGGCCCAGGGCCTGGAAGCAGAGCCAGTGCGGAGCAGCAGGGGGGACAAGGGGAAGGCTTGGCCGCAGCAGGCACTTGACCAGCACCAAGTTAAGAGCTTTGCAGGAACCAGGCTACTACGGGGTGGGGTTGCAGGGGGGAGGCAAGTTCTCTCCTGGCCTTCATCTCACTGACGAGGAGAATGAATGAGGCTCTGAGAGCTGAAGGAGCAGGCCGAGGCCCCAGAGCAGTGAGGCTGGAGGAGCCAGCATAGAGATGCCTGCTCTCGACAGACGGCTTCTTGGACTAAGACGGGTGGGGTCTCCGGAAGAGAATGGAGGGGTGGGGAAGGCACTCTAGGTTGGGGAATGGCGGAGCAAAGGCAGGCAGGCAGGTCAGGAGAAGCAGCAGGGTGCGTGCAAGGAGTGGAAAGACATTGGGTGCAGAAGACACAGGCGGTGGTGACGGCAGAGGGTCTCGGCACCGTGCCCCTCTGCTGCACTGGCACTCATGGACTTACTTTTTCTGAGAGGTCTTTGTTAAAAAGAATTTTATTTATTTATCATTTTTGGTTGCACTGGGTCTTCGTTGCTAGACGCAGGCTTTCTCTAGTTGAAGTAAACGGGGAGGGGTGGGTGTGTGGGCTTCTATCGCGGTGGTTTCCCTTGTTGCAGGGCATGGGCTCAGGAGGCTCTCGGGCTCCAGAGCACAGACTCAGTCGTTGCGGTGCCTGGCCTTAGTTGCTCCATGGCACGTGGGATCCTCCTGGATCAGGGCCCAAACCCGTGTCTCCTGCACTGGCAGGTGGATTCTTTACCACTGAGCCACCGGGGAAGCCCGAGTTGGCATTTAGAAATGTCTAGTGGCAACTGTGATCATTTTAATGACAATGGAGACTCACAGGCAAGCTTGCTTCTTGCTGACACCACAGCAGTGCCATCTGAAACCCTGAGCTGCAGGAACCCAGGGCCACGGATCCAACCACCTGAGAACCAGGGTGGCACAATGACCTTGGGGGATGCTGTTGGCATTCCATGGGCAGGAGACCAGAGTACTAGGTACTCTGCAATGGGCAGGACAGTCTCACAAAAGAAAGAATTGTCCTGAGCAAAGGATAGTGAGCAACCTTGTTTTAAAAAAATAAAGGTAGATTAGAGTTGGTTCCCAACCTTTGTGGCACCAGGAACCGGTTTCGTGGAAGATAGTTTTCCACAGACTGGGGTGGGGAGCAGGGAGGTGATGGTTTAGTTTTCCACAGACTGGGGTGGGGAGCAGGGAGGTGATGGTTTCGGGATGATTCAAGTGTGTTACATTTATTGTGTACTTTATCTGTATTATTATTACATCAGCTCCACCTCCGATCATCAGGCATTAGATCCCGGAGGCTGGGGACCCTTGGATTAGACTAATCATGACACCCAGCCTGCAAAAGACCCATACATACTCCATTGACCCTAGCTGAAGGGAATTCCAATGAGGCCAAATGGCGGGGACATCACCCAGATGGAAAGGACCTGGCTGCACTGGGACCTCTGAAAAAGAGCTCAGGGTCATTGGGGACCTCAAGCACCAGAAAGCAACCAGAGGCTCAGGCAAATCATCGGGGCCTGAAGCTTCAAAACTCGGGTTTATTTAGATAATCCCTCCCCAGGCCTCCCTGCCTCAGCGCCTGGTTTCTCTAAGGATTTATTTTGTGAAAATGTCTCTCTCAACAAGTAAGTTATCCTACCCTGAGCCGACGAGGGAATTCTTCCCTGCGATCAAAACCACAAACCCTGGGCAGCCCTTCTGCGGCCCGGCACGACTTTCTGCAGCGTCAGGCTATGAATCACTCGTCAAATCCGAGTCTGACTCTGGGCCAGGCTGGGTGTAAGGGGGAGGGTGGCCCAAGTTCCACTCCCAGCTCCGGGCTCTGGGCTGCTGTGCCAGGTGGGCTCGGTCTAGCTTCTGCTGACTCAGACTCAAGGGTTGTCCGCCCATGGCATCAGAAATGCCCAGACTGGGTTAGGTCCGATCTACCATGCCAGGCCCTCCACAGCGAGGAAGTCCTTGAGGCCTTGGGATAACCAGCTGAGCTAGGGGCTGGTCAGCCCACTTCAGAAATGAGGCGCAGGGAGTGATGAGGTGGGGGAAAGGGAACCGTGGCAGCTAAGACAAGAAGCTCCAAAACCCCGAGCATGCCTCAATATGCCCAAGACCCCTGAGCGCGCTGGCTCACTGCCCATGCCCCCGTGGCACCATCATCCCCAAACTGCCAGACTGCAGGACCTCTAAGCCACAGGTTCAACCTTTCTAGGACTGTGGGTGCACCTGAGCCCGAAGGGTTCCTCCATCACAGCTTGAGAACCCTTCTCTTCCTCTCGGCCAACCTCAAGTGCCAACTCCAGTCTCATCTCTCCTAGAAACCTCTACAGCAGAGCCCTAGGACACAGTAGGCCCTCCACAGACATTTACTGAATGCCAGGAATGAATAAATGATCAAAATGACTAATAACAACATATGCATTCCATAAATGGCTACCGAATGAATAAATAAACGGATGTATGGGTGCAGAGTAGTGCTAGCACAGGAAAGCATAAGAAACTCATAAGTAGATTTGAATCCCGGTTCTGCTGTTTTTATTAGCTGTGTAGTTTCAGGAAAATTCCTTAGCTTCTGGGAGCCTTGGTTTTCTCGTGTGCAATATGGGATAATGGTTGTACCTACCACAAGGGGTTGTGAGGAAGACGTGATGGACTAAGGTACCAAGTGAGCTTGGCACAGCACCTGGCACTCAGGCAGGTCCAGAGATGGAAACTGTTCCTCTCATGACCATGACTGTTATTTACAACTGATACTTGAGGGCTTGAGACCAGGAACATTTGAGGTTTCCTGGCTTTGGAAAGATGGTCAAGACAGACATGGACAGAGCCAGGCATATTTAGGAATATGGAAAATGATCAAGGAAAGAGAAAGCGAAGCTCAAACCAAACTCCCAAGCAAATCAGTCATCCCCAAAGCTAGGCTGGGCCCCCACTAATCCTGCCAGCCCCAAAGTGGGCATTTCTCATCCCAGACGAGTTGGTGTTTTTCACCTATAAACAGTTTCATTAGGGCCTGCCTCAAGGGTATGAACTCAAAGATCTCTTCAAGGCGGGGACGATAAAAGAGCCGCCATGTTCTGGCCCGAGACCCAGCTCCCTTCTCTCTCCAGATTCAGCCCAGTTTTAGAAGCATCAGAACAGCCTGTGTATTACGATCACTTCCTCCCACTTCCAAGGTCTTGAGAGGGTGTCACGCTGAGTTGTAAACGCGTCTAGGATAGCGGAAGAAGCTATTTTTATGGGCAGACAGCGCCCTCATTCATTCGGTCATTCATTAGACGTCAGTTTGAGAGCCTACTGGTAACAGATCCTGAGCGAGGCACTGGCCGCCCAGCGATGAGCAAGAACAGAAGGTCCACACTCCAGCCTAGCGGAGGAAGCTGATGCGGACAAGACTAACCATACCTGATGTTCTAAAGAACTGTAGCTGATGGGGAATTCCCTGGCGGCCCAGTGGTTAGGACTCAATGCTTTCACTCTTGGGAACTGGGTTCAATCCCTAGTCGGGGAACTGAGACTCTGATTCGATTTGGGCCATGAAGGATGATTAAGAGTTCACTAGACTCGGAATTCTGTCCAGTGGTTAGTTAAGACTCTACATTTCCACTGCAGGGTGCACAGGTTTGACCTCTGGTCAGGGAACTAAGATCCCACATGTGCGAGGCTTTAAAAAAATTTTTTTTAAAAAAAGGGCTCACTAGATTGAAAAGTGAAAGAAGAGCATTCACTCCAGGAAGCAACTAGAGCCTGAACAAAAGTCTGGGGGCACAGGAGTTTATGATACATATGTAGGAAACCTAAAGCTTATGGATGAGAATGACAAGGACAGGCAGGGAGGTCAGCAGGGGGCCAGGGCCCCCAGGCAGCTGGGTTAGTACACCAGGTGGAGGGGTTTGACTTTGATTTTTCAGATGACAAGGAGCCTACAGTCTGAGCAGGGGAGTAATATGATCTGACCTGCAGTTCTGAAGACTTAGTAGTGATGCTCTGTGAGGTCAGAGGTCACCGAGATGGTCCAGGAGAGGAAGGGGAAGGCTTAGGGGTCAGGAAGTAGTTGGAATGGCCAGGGAGAGAGGAAAGCACAGATGAGAAGGATTGTGCAGGCTCTGGCCAAGATGCCCTCTTTCCCCATCCTCAAGGCAGCCCAGCTAGGAGACAAGCTCGGGATGACTGGCCCAGGATTCCCAGGCAGCCTAGGGCTGGATTCACAGATACCCAGAGGCCTCTGGGGGGAGTCCCAAGTTCTCCGTTGTGTCTCCCTTTCGGAATCCGCCCAGAGAGCCATTGCCAAGGTGGCAGCCAGGATTTCTGAGCCAACCAGCTTCCCCAACCTCCCCTTCCCGCCCCCCCACCCCCGGCTCTGCTGCGGGGTGGGGGTGGGGGCAGGCTGGGCCCTGTGTCTCCATCAACGTAGTTCCATTATCCTCTGGGGCCGGGTGACCCCCTGCCGCCGCCCCGCAGTGCGCTGGGAAGAAAAGCTCCTCTCTGACAAGAAAGCCCCTTTCCAGGCTGGGCCCGGGGTCTGGGCAGCGCCTTTATGCACGGTGACCCTGCCACAGTGCCAGCCGCACAAACACGTCGGCCTGCAGAGGCCGCCCCCACCCTCAAAGGGCCTGGTGCTGACACCGTGAAGGGGCCTCCTCCCGGGCCTCTGGGAACCAGACCGCAGCCTGCAGGCCTCACTGAGGCTCCCAGGCCCCTTCCCACCCCCCAAGGAATCAGGTTCTGCCAGCATGGAGACCAAGGCGGGTCTGTGGGGTGGGGGGCAGCTCCATAGAGCCCTTGCTTGTACACTGGGAAGGGGCCCCAAGGAACTCTTTGTCCAGCCTCCAGAATTATTTAGGAGGAAAGCTAAAAAGGGGAGAGGCTTTTGTGCCCCTGGGCCCAGCTCCTGGGGTCTCATTCCTCCCACCGCCCAAGCAAGAGGGGCCTCCTTGTCTCCAACCTCCCCCCAACCCTGCCACCTCCCATAAGTTTTCAAGCTCCTCACCGACCCCCCTCCAGGTACAGTCTTACCAAGGAGGAAACAGAGCCCTAACCCCTGGCCAGCCTCCTGCAGACCCATCGGGGCACACCTCCGGAGGCTGGGCCGTGTGTTCCCTGAAAAACACACACCCGGCTTACGGCAATAGTTGCTATGACCAGTGATCACTGTCCTCAGCAAACACTTCCTCTGTGCCCGGCACCGTGCAAGGTGCGTCTTCGGACAGTGTTTTCATCCTCAAGTCACTGATGGCGAGCTGAAGCTCAGAGAAGGAAAGTGGCCTAAGGTCACAGAGTGTGTGAACGGCGAAACCAGGGTTCAAACCCAAGTCCACCAGAGCTCAGGGCCCAGCAACCTCTTCACACTGCACACGGCCATTAGGGAAAGACAAACAGGTCTAGAGGCGCTGCTCCACCTTCAGCGACCTCATCAACCCCTGGCCCTCGGGGAGACTCGCTGCCAAAGAACTCTGAGTGCCCGACGACAATTATGGGGCCGTCCCGGTTGGGAGAGGCAGTTTTGGGGAAGATAAACTCCCCATAATTTAAGCCAAATGAGTTCAGTTTAAATTGCAGATTTTTCCAGTCCTATAACCAAGAGAGGGGCTCCCCACAAGGTCCTCCGATGGAAGGCCTAGGACGTGGAAGGAAAGCAACCAGGCAGGAGCTCTGGGGGCTAGAAAAGCTGGTCTCAGGGGTTCTCTTAGCTTGCGGGCCCTTTCCCAGAGGCAGAACCTCACTAGGGACTCAGAACTTCCTCAGAGTCCCAGGTTCTGGGTAACAGCCTCTGAAGGAGGCCGCAGCACCGTGCCCCCCAAAGGCCGGAGATGGAAGAGCACAACCTTCAGGACTGGGCAGAACTGTTCAGATCGCTGCTGTGCTGCAGCCTTGGGGAGCGCTACCCTCTCTGGGCCTGTTTCACCACCTTGCGGGGAGGCGACGAGGATTCAGTGAAATGACGTATGTGAAGCATCACGTGCCTGCCACAGGGTGGCACGTTGTCACCACCATCATCGGCCTCCCGGAGCAAAACCACAGAAGCTTCGAATCTGTGCTGCTGCTGCTAAGTCGCGTCAGTCGTGTCCGACTCTGTGTGACCGCATATGCAGCAGCCCACCAGGCTCCTCCGCCCATGGGATTTCCCAGGCAGGAGTACTGGAGTGGGCTGCCATCGCCTTCTCCCTTGAATCTGTGAGCCCCTTGAAATGATACATGGAATTACACGTGTGCACGTGTCTCCAGTGTTCTGGCAGGTGGGGAGGTCATCGGTTTTTGTCAGCTTCTCCAGGCTCTTCATGACCCTAAAGAAGTTAAGAACCACAGCCAAAGAAAGCTGATGTTTCTCGAGCCCTCTCTTGGGGTGTACACGTCTCTGGGCCTCGGTTTCTCCATCTGAAGACTGGGGACTCCGGCCTTGCCTGTCTCAGGAGGATGGTATGAGGCTCAGTTGGGACTGTGGAGGTGAAAGGGTACATGGCTGTTGGGGAAGGAAGGGCTATCTTACCCTGCCAAGGAGGCAGCTGGGTCAGCTGCCCCCAGGCCCCTTCACCGAGGGACCTGCGAGAGACACCAGCCCCTTACCCCACCCTAGGCTGGCCTCTGAGTGCGGGGGCACCCAGGGCAGGGCTCTGTCTTTCCCAACTCGGGAGGTCCCGATGGGGGTGGCCTCTTGCTTGTAATTCTGATTTTGGAGGCCAGGAGGCCAAGAGTCTGTAGTGTCCTGGGTTCTTGGCTCTGTCCCCCACCAAATCCAGCCAGCCTGATGTAGTAGCCTGGAGCATGGGCTTTAGACTCAGAAAATGCTGATTCAAATCCCAGTCCTGCCACTTCCTCACTGTGTGGCCCTGGGCAAGTTACTGAACCTCTCAGAGATTCTCTTATCTGGAAAACAGGGATAACGATCCTGCTTCATGGTGGCAGATTCAACAGGGCAACATTATCAGCACAGAGTGAGGCTGCAAGTAGGTGAATTACTAGGATGGGAACCTCCTTTGTCAAGTCAACCCTTTGTCAACAGTTTTTGTGGGTCACATCATCCCTGTGCGACCCAATCCAGGTCCTCTGGCCTCTCTGGGGCTTGGTCTCCCAGTCTCAGAATGACGGGGCTGATTAGAAAGATAGCGGAGGAGGGGAACACACAGCGAAGGAGGACAGTCCTGGTTTAAATCCGAAGAAAAATCCACTTGGGCAAATCCGTTTACCACTCTGAGCCTCAGTTTCCTCCTCTGTATAATGGGCCTCATCCCTCATCTGCCTTCAATTGACATCAACTGGGTTTGAATGTGGACTGTGCCAGGTCCAGGGCCAGATGCTGCTGCTAAAAACATGGAGTTGCCATGGTCCTACCTTCCAGTGGTGAATCATGGGGACAGCCCCTCTCTTACAGGCCTGCAGGAGGAGTAACAGGGATGGCGCCAGTGAACACGCCCGGTAAACTGCAAAGAGCTGCAGTGTCAGCTATTGTCACAGGCCCCCAAAGGGCCTCCAGCTGCAAATCAGAAGATTTAGAGGTGGGGGAGTCCCTTATTTACCTGTTGCACAAAAATAAGAACTCTTTAGAAGAGGCACGAGAGCCAGCTTTAAAATCTAGCCGTGTGTGTGTGTGTGTTGGGGGGGTGTGGAATGAAATGAGGTCATATGGAAATGGACTATTTTTGCTTCAGCATTTTAAAAATACTCTTAATTATGTGAAGATGGGGGAAAGGTTTTCTCAGAAATTAAAGAGAACTGTTAGAGCTGCCCTCTGGCCACTCCCAGGCACTCCTCCAAACCCTTCTGCCCTTCACCTCCAGGGGCCTGCCCACCACCCTCTCCACACCCCAGCACCTTTCCCAGGCCCCTGCAGCTCTTGGCTTACACTCTTGGGAGGCAACTGGCCCACACATCTGAGTAGAAGGGAGCCAGAACTTGCTGAGTCCCACCCTCCAAGCCCTTTTCCAAATGGCTTCTTCATTTATCCCTAAGCAGCCCTGGGAGGCACAGATGGGGACACTCATTATCTCTGGAGCTCAGAGAGGCTGTGACCCCAGCCTGAGGTCACACAGCCTGGGAATGGTCTGTCCCGCCCTGGAGTCGAGTCCTTTCCTTTAGAGGGCACTGTCTCCCGGGGGTCACTGCTGCCTGGCTCTGTACGTCCTGAGGCCCAGGGGCGAATCCTAGGGCGGCTGGAACCAAGGATCGGGCAAATTCTCTTTGGGTGGGGAGTGGGTTGAGGGCACAGCCTGCAAAAAAAGGCATTCCCGGCTCTGCCTTTCCTGCCTGTCCGGTACACTGTGATGATCATTTCCTGAGCACTTACTGTGCGTCACAACCTCAATAGGTGAGAACTAGTATTATACCCGTTTTACAGATGTGGAACTGGGGCTCCAGGGCGACCACATCTAGTGAGAGCTGACCCCAGGACCTGAACCCAGCGAGTGTGCTTGCAGAGCCCCTTGGTCAACTGCCCTGGTAGTGCATTATGTAATCATCTTGGGCTCAATACATGTCTTTTGTTCAGCCCAGTCTTCTTACTTTGACTCCGACCTCCCTGAGGATGGCAAAAAGGCACCGTCCTCTCTGTATTGCTCTAAGGAACTCTGCACACATCAGGAGCCTCATATATGTAGATCCAACCAGGAGGCTATGGTGGCCAGGGCAGGAGAGGCCAGGTCTCATCGCCCCATTCTATAGACGGACGAGCCATCACCCGAGGAGGGGAAGGGACTTGTGCAAAGCCAGCCAGAGGGTCCTGACCGAGACTGGACCTGGACCCGGACCCGGGCCAGGCCCTTCCCCCTTCCTTCAACCACCGCCCAACCCCCACCCCCCTGCCCCAGAACAATCCAGCCTCAGTCGCCAACATGGCTGCCGGGATATGGAGTTGTCAATAAATTATTACTTTATGTTAGAAAAAAAAACAACAGATGCTTCTACCTCACAAACACCAACAGAGCCTCCTGGGGTGGTTGGAGGGGGTGAAGGGTCAGGGTGAGAAGGGGGGCATGGAGCTTCCTCACCCCTGCCTCTCCCCTCAAACCAGCAAAGCCAAGGCCATATATCGACTGGTTTCCACTCCCACCATCTCAGCCCCAGCGCCACCACCTGCCTGGGTGCTGCAGAGGTTCGGCCCCGTCCACTGAGTGGCCTGTGCCCCACAGTCCCTTCCCTTCATTGCAACCAGAGCCACGCTTTCCAAACACAAATCAGATCCTGTCACCTCCTCAAATCCCTCCATGGCTTCCATGCTGCTTGAGGCAGAAGCCAAGTCCTGACCACGGTCCCCCCCTGCCCCCACACTTCATTTTTCTCCTAAACATCCTTAACATCTAACCTGCTCACTAGATATTGTGCCCGCTGGAAGGAAAGCTCCACAGGGCAGAGCAGTTTGCAAGGCCCACTGGAACTTGTCCACAATCACAGGGCTGGTTAAGAGGCTTAGATGTCAAGGCACCAGGCTGCCGGCCCCCTGGACCATTCAAGGACCCCAGGGTACCACTCATCTGAGTGCCAGACAGAAGTGGGGGAAGGGTCAGCAACTTGATGTCCAACAGATGAGTGTATATCCATCCCCCCTTACTCACTGAATGGCCCCACCAAGCCACTTCCTGTCTCTGAGAATCAGAGCCTCATCCATCCGTCTAGAACAATCCCACTGGGGCTTCCTCCCAAGCGGCCGTGCAGATCCAGAGTAAGAGCTCCCGAAGGCAAGACCCGTGATGCCTGATTCGCTCTGGAATCAAGCGAATGGAATCAAGCCCACCCCCACCCTGGGGCCTGCCTGGCCCTGTGCCAAGCCCCCGCAGACGTCAGTACCAGTCTATTCAATTAAAGGGAGATGATGGATGTCACAGCACTCTGCCAACTGTCACCCCAAAGAACAAACAGAAGCGTATCCTCCTTTCACTGATCCCGAGAACTGTTCATCCGTTCCGTCCTTCCCTAATTCTTCCAATCAGTACTCAGCTACGGAGCACCGACAAGGGACCGGGCTTTACAGCAGGCCCAGGAATCTAGCGATGAAGCAATTGAATCATGGCTCCTGCTCTCAGGGAGAGTATAATCAGGTAGGAGAGAAAGAGACACGATCAAAGAAACAACATTAATTTTACAATTATGACTTTGAAAAATGCCGTCAAAAATCGGCCGGTGGAGCTGTTGAGAGCTCAGGGAAAAGTTCCCTGAAAGAGTGGAGGATGGGTGAGTTATCCAGGTGACGAGCAAAGGAATCAGTCCAGGGGAATCAGCCAGCGCAAAGGCCCTGTGTTGGGAAGAAGTCTAGTGAGAATAAGGAATTGAAAGGCTGGAGTTGGTAGAACTGCTAGACCCATGCGGGTGATGGAGATGAGTCAGTAAACCGGCAGTAGCCAGCCTAAGCAGGGCCCCTGGCCTATGGGGAGGGGGGAATCTATCCTTAAAGAAATAGAAGTCATGGACAGGTTTTAGAGAAATTGCGTAATTAGATTCAAAATCCAGTCACAGGTGATGCTCACCTAAATGAGGTCCATGTGTCTCTCTGTCCCAGTGTGGCCAGGGGTCGTGGGGTGTTGGGCTCAAGTCTCCCAATTCAGAGATGCCAAGGCAAAAGGTCCTCTCCTCCCAGCAGCTCATGCCCAGGTAAGAACGCTGACCATTCTCAGGACTGAACATTCCAGTGGTGTCTAGGTGCCCGCTGGCTGAGGTCTACCCACTGGCCAAGGTCTGCCCAACAGCACAGTTGTCAAAGAGAGTGAAAATCTGCCCAGAAATTCAGGAAACTCGGCACGGCTCCCCCTGTGATCCTAACTGGGAGGCATTACCCCGAGTGAGCAGATTATCAGGATGTGTAATTTCTGGAATAAACACAGCTGTGTTTGTTTCTCCGAGCAGTGCTCCAGACAGAGCGGCAGCCCGGCCCGCCGCGTGCAGCTGGAGCCTCACACCTTAGGACGGACAGCCGCCAGGGAATGGGGGACACGCCCCTCCCTGCAGGCCTCCGGGTGAGGCCGTCCAGGCGGATCTGTCTGGCCGCCACTTCGGGGCCCCTTGGGAAGCTAGTGCAAGAGACCTCAGAGGCACTACAGTCCCAGGAGGGGGAGGGAGCACGGAGAAACCTCCAGGTCTTTTCCCTTTGGGATGAGGGGATTGGTCACAATCGCAGGAAAATCTAGAGTCGTTCACTGTGGGAGCATCCTCCTTAGTGCAGGCGGTCCATGTGCAAGAACCCTGAGAAGGTCAGAGTCCAGATCCGGAGCTTCCAGACGGGAGAATGGAGTTCCAGGGAAGGGGAATGGGGAGAACAGGGCCAGGGACACCGTACGGCGAACCTCTGCTTTGTGCCAGCTGTTGAAATAGGTCCCCGAAACACCATGGCGTTCACTCAGCTCTGTAGCAGCTGTGCAGCCCTGCTGCCTGCAGAGCTTTAATCTCACATCTGTCTCCCAGGAACCCAGTGACCATGGGCAAGTCATATAAGCCTCTTGCATGTGCACTAAGTCACTTCAGTCGCGTCCGACTCTTTGCGATGGACTGTAGTCCGATGCTGTAAAGAACAATATTGCATAAGAACTGGGAATGTCAGGTCCATGAATCAAGGCAAATTGGAAGTGGTCAAACAGATGGCAAGAGTGAACGTTGACATTTTAGGAATCAGTGAACTAAAATGGACTGGAATGGGTGAATTTAACTCAGATGACCATTATATCTACTACTGTGGGCAGGAATCCCTTAGAAGAAATGGAGTAGCCATCATGGTCAACAAAAGAGTCTGAAATGCAGTACTTGGATACAATCTCAAAAATGACAGAATGATCTCTGTTCATTTCCAAGGCAAACCATTCAATATCATACTAATCCAAGTCTATGCCCCACCCACTAATACTGAAGTTGAACAGTTCTATGATGACCTACAAGACTTTCTAGAACTAACACCAAAAAAAAAAAAAAAAAGATGTCATTTTCATCATAGGGGACTGGAATGCAAAAGTAGGAAGTCAAGAGATACCTGGAGTAACAGGCAAGTTTGGCCTTGGAGTACAAAATGAAGCAGGGCAAAGGCTAATAGTGTTTTGCCAAGAGAATGCACTGGTCATTGCAAACACCCTGGTCCAGCAATACAAGAGATGACTCTACACATGGACATCACAAGATGGTCAATACCAAAATCAGATTGATTATATTCTTTGCAGTCAAAGATGGAGAAACTCTATATAAAGTCAGCAAAAACAAGACCAGGAGCTGACTGTGACTCAGATCATGAACTCCTTATTGCAAAATTCAGACTCAAGTTAAAAGAAAGTAAGGAAAACCACTGGACCATTCATGTATGACCTAAATCAAATTCGTTACAATTATATAGTAGAAGCGACAAACAGATTCAAGGGATTAAATTAGACAGAGTGCCTGAAGAACTATGGATGGAGGTTCAGGACATTGTACAGGAGACAGGGATCAAGACCATCCCCAGGAAAAACAAATGCAATGCAAAAAGACAAAATGGTTGTCTGAGGAGGCCTTACAAATAGCTGAGAAAAGAAGAGAAGCAAAAGGCAAAGGAGAAAACGAAAGATATACCCATTTGAATGCAGAGTTCCAAAGAATAGCAAGGAGAGATAAGAAAGCCCTCCTCAATAATCAGTGCAAAGAAATAGAGGAAAACCATAGAATGGGAAAGACTAGAGATCTCTTCAAGAAAATTAGAGATACCAAGGGAATATTTCAAGCAAAGATGGGCATAATAAAGGACAGAAAAACTATGGAAGATATTAAGAAGAGGTGGCAAGAATACACAGAAGAATTATACAAAAAAGATCTTCATGACCCATATAGTCACGATGGTGTGATCACTCACCTAGAGCAAGACATCCTGAAATAAGAAGTCAAGCGGGCCTTAGGAAGCATCACTACAAACAAAGCTAGTAGAGGTGATGGAATTCCAGCTGAGCTCTTTCAAATCCTAAAAGGTGATGCTGTGAAAGCGCTGCACTCAGTATGCCAGCAAATTTGGAAAACTCAGCAGTGGCCACAGGACTGGAAAAGGTCAGTTTTCATTCCAATCCCAAAGAAGGGCAATGCCAAAGAATGCTCAAACTACCACACCATTGTACTCATCTCACATGCTAGCAAAGTAATGCTCAAAATTCTCCAAGCCGGGCCTCAATGGTATGTGAACCAAGAACTTCCAGATGTTCCTGCTGGATTTAGAAAAGGCAGAGGAACCAGAGATCAAATTGCCAACATCTGCCGGATCATCAAAAAAGCAAGAGAGTTCCAGAAAAACATCTCAGTTCAGTTCAGTTCAGTTCAGTCACTCAGTCATGTCCGACTCTTTGTGACCCCATGGACTGCAGCACCCCAGGCCTCCCTGTCCATCACCAACCCCTGGAGTTTACTCAAACTCATGTCCACTGAGTCGGTGATGCCATCCAACCATCTCATCCTCTGTTGTCCCCTTCTCCTGCTGCCTTCAATCTTTCCCAGCATTAGGGTCTTTTCCAATGAGTCAACTCTTTGCATGAGGTGGCCAAAGTATTGGAGTTTCAGCTTCAGCATCAGTCCTTCCAGTGAATATTCACGACTGATCTCCTTTAGGATGGACTGGTTTGATCTCCTTGCAGTCCAAGGGATTCTCAAGAGTCTTCTCTAACACCACAGTTCAAAAGAATCAATTGTTAGGCACTCAGTTTTCTTCATAGTCCTACTTCTGCTTTATTGACTATGCCAAAGCCTTTGACTGTATGGATCGCAACAAACTATGGAAAATTCTTCAAGAGATGGGAATATCAGACCATCTTACCTGCCTCATGAGAAGTCTGTATGCAGCTCAAGAAGCAACACTTAGAACCAGACATGGAACAACAGACTGGTTCCAAACTGGGAAAGGAGTGCGTCAAGGCTGTATATTGTCACCCTGATTATTTAACTTATATGCAGAGCACATCATGAGAAATGCTGGGCTGGATGAAGCACAAGCTGGAATCAAGATTGCTGGGGGGAAACATCAATAACCTCAGATATGCAGATGACACCACCCTTATGGCAGAAAGCGAAGAAGAACTGAAGAGCCTCTTGATGAAAGTGAAAGATGAGAGTGAAAAAGTTGGCTTAAAGCTCAACATTCAAAAAACTAAGATCATGGCATCCAGTTCTATCACTTCATGGCAAATAGACGGGGAAACAATGGAAACAGTGGCAGACTTCATATTTTGGGGCTCCAAAATCACTGCAGATGGTGACTGCAGCCACGAAAATAAAAGACGCTTGCTCCTTGGAAGAAAAGCTCTGACCAACCTAGACAGCATGTTGAAAAGCAGAGACATTACTTTGCCAACAAAGATCCGTCGAGTCAAGGCTATGGTTTTTCCAGTGGTCATATATGGATGTGAGAGTTGGACTATAAAGAAAGCTGAGTGCCAAAGAATTGATGTTTTTGAACTGTGGTGTTGGAGAAGACTCTTGAGAGTCCCTTGGACTGCAAGGAGACCCAACCAGTATATTCTAAAGGAAATCAATCCTGAATATCCACTGGAACGACTGATGGTGAAGCTGAAACTCCAATACTTTGGCCACCTGATGCGAAAAACTGACTTAGTGGAAAAGACCCTGATGTTGGGAAAGACTGAAGAAAGGAGCAGAAGGGGATGACAGAGGATGAGATGGTTGGATGGCATCGCCAACTCAGTGGACATGAGTTTGAATAAGCTCCGGGAGTTGGTGATGGACAGGGAAGCCTGGCGTGCTGCAGTCCTTGGGGTCACAAAGAGTCAGATGCAACTGAGCGACAGAACTGACTGACTAGTCTGCCAGACTCCTCTGCCCATGGGATTCTCCAGGCAAGAATCCTGGCGTGGGTTGCCATGTCCTCCTCCAGGGGATCTTCCTGACCCTGGGATGGAACGCACGTCTCTTCTGTCTCCTACAGTGGCAGTGTAGCGCCACTTGGGAAGCCCCCATCTAAGCTTCAGTTCCCCCATCTGTAGAGTGGGGATAATCATACCCACTCCATCGGGTTGTTGTTAGGGTTAAGCAGGCTTTGACATGTAAAGGACTATGTGCCTGGTGCACTGTAGGAAGCTCATATATGATGGCTAGTCCTCCATTCATTCATTCACTCATTCATTCATTACCAAGCACCACTATCTCCCAGGATGCATGGTGGGTACTTGCAAACAAGTCAAAGTCGCACGGGAACCTAGTCAGGCGCTCTGAGATGACTGGAGGGATGGGACAGGGGAGGGGACGGAGGCTCGAGAGGGAGAGGATGTATGTATAATTATGGCGGACTTGCATTTTATGGCAGAAAACAACACAACAACACTGTAACAAATTTTTTAAATTATTTGCGTAAAATTAAAAAAATCCTGCCTTCATGAAGCTTACACTCTCACAGGGAGGACAATGACTAAATGATGCTTTGTTTTTCTTGTTATTATTCCTGCCAGTTGACAGAAGGGCAAGCTGAAGGCTGAAATGGTTAAGTCATTTTTTAGATGTCCATTATTTATTTTTATCCCATGTTATTCTCAGAAGGGCTAGAGGCAGATGTTAAATTATTTATCCAAGTCTCTACAGTTAGAAAAGGGAACCGCTGGCTTTAAAGGTCTTCTCTCCCTTGGAAAGATTTTTAGCGGCTACAGACCTAGTTCCTGGCCTGCAATGGGCTTACTGTGACCTCAGGCAAGGGTAGGCCCCTGCTGGGCCTCAGTTTCCCCACGTCTGGCTCTAGTATTTTGCATCCTGGGATGGCTCCTGGTGTGCTGCCTGGATTGTATAGCCTCTGTGGGATTGCTGAGCCCTCGCAAAGTGCCCACAACCCTTCCCTGGCACTGAGGGGTGAAGTGGGTGGGCTGGGACAGGCTCTCTGGAGAAGCGGGAGGGCTTCTGGAAGGGGAGCAGGGGCCAGGCAGACATGTGCCCTCTGCCATGAAGTGAAGTGAAAGTTGCTCAGTTGTGTCCGACTCTTTGTGACCCCATGGACTATACAGCCCATGGAATTCTCCAGGCCAGAATACCGGAGTGCGTAGCCCTTCCCTTCTCCAGGGGATCTTCCCAACCGAGGGATTGAACCCAGGTCTCCCACAACGCAGGCAGATTCTTTACCAGCTGAGCCGCAAGGGAAGCCCAAGAATACTGGAGTGGGTAGCCTATCCCTTCTCCAGCAGATCTCTGTGACCCAGGAACTGAACCAGGGTCTCCTGCATCCAGGCGGGTTCTTCACCAACTGAGCTATCAGGGAAGCCCCTCACTCTGCCAGGGGCCCACCATTCCAGCCCCCTTCCCAATGCATTCCTTATGTCCTGGCCCCTCATACAACCAGAGGAGCTGGCTGGGCAAGATTTGCTTGCACCCAGGGTATGGTCTAATCCTCCAGGTCAGACCCATACAGCCCCTCCCTGCCTGCCCCTCCCGCACTCTGGGTCGTCCTCCGACATCAGCCTCCACAGCCCCTGAACCCGTCCCTGCTTTTGATTTCCTTCCATGGCTTCCTATTGCCTCCGGTATCAAGTTCAAACACCACAGCTTGTCACTCAAGGCCCTGCTTCCCTGGCTCAAACCTTCTCCCAGAGCTTCATCTTCCTTTTCTTTCTTTTATACATTTTCATTCACTGTGGTTTTACAGGGCTTCCCAGGTGGCACTAGTGGTAAAAAAAAAAAAAAAAAAAACCCACCTGTCAGTCAATGCGGGAGACATAAGAGCCTAGAGTTTGATCCCTGGGTTGGGAAGATCTCCTGGAGGAGGGCATGGCAACCCACTCCAGTATTCTTGCCTGGAGAATCTCTAAGGACAGAGGAAGCCTGGCGGGCGACAGTCCACAGTGTTGCAAGGAGTCAGACACGACCGAAGCGACTTAGCATGCACTTAGCACGTGGTTTCCACAAACCTGCCTTGCTCCAGCCTCTCGGCCTTTGCTCAAGCTGTCCCCTCTGCTAAGAATGTTCTCCGTTCCATTCACTGTGTGTCAAAAATCCTACTGGGCTAAACATGCCTTCCACCAACCCAGGCTGGACGACATTTCCCCTTTGCAGTAAACAATATCCCATCTTACACCCTATATATCATATCACTGAACATCTCTGAACCTGCCTTTTTATCAGCAAAATCAGTGTTAATAACTATGATCCAGGGTTGTTGAGGGGAATAAATAAGAATGTGTCAGAAGAGCAGCCAGTATAGTACCTAGTACTCAACAGGGACTCAGCGGTGAGCAGTTGCTATGATGCTGCTGCTGCTAAGTCGCTTCAGTTGTGTCCAACTCTGTGCGACTCCATAGATGGCAGCCCACCAGGCTCCCCCGTCCCTGGGATTCTCCAGGGAAGAACACTGGAGCGGGTTGCCATTTCCTTCTCCTGATGCTGATGACGGAAGAGAAAGAGGAGAAAGAGAAGAGAAGGCGAAGGGAAAAAAGAGATGGAAAAGAAGGAAGAGGAAGGAGAGGTCACCAGTCCCTCTGTTGGGATGTCACTCCCTGACATGAGAATGTCAGCTCTTTTTTTTCTTTAAACATTTTTATTTATTGTATCGAGTCTTAGCTGCGTTGTGTGAGATCTTTTATTGGGGCATACAGGATCTCAGCTCCTCGACCAAAGACTAAACCCACGTCTTCCACACTGCAAAGTGGGCCCTCAACCACTGGACCACCAGGAAGTGCCTGAGAATGTCAGTTCTGATTAATTCCTCTCTATGTCCCAGCATCCTGGAGGCTTTCTTAAATGACTACTGAGTGAACAGACAGAATGAAAGGGTGGACGGATGGGGAGAAGGAAAGAAGCTAGGACTGTGGGAGAGAAGCAAGGACGTATGGACAGATGAATGGAACAGATAAGCCTGGAGGAGACTGAGCGTGCTCTCCCAGAAGCCTAGCAGCACAGCAGCCCACTGGCAGCTGAGGTTTCTGGGAACAGATGCCAAATCTGTTCCCCTGGCTCCAAGCTCCTGTGCTCCTGGCCAGCATCAGGCTGCTCTCAAGGTTGAGCGAGTGGAAGCTCAGGGCAGCTGATGCCCCTGGGAGTTCCAACTCTTTCCCCACCTGTCACCAGCCTCTAAGAGCACCAGCCCCTGACAGCAGGAACATAGCTCCAAAAGTGTGAGCCAAGTCAATGGGAAAATAGGATTTATTTTACAGAAATTCACTTTGGGGGCCAACTTCTTTGGAACTCCCCAGTGCAGAAACGTTGGCAAATCCACAGTCAATGGCTCAGAAGGTTCCTCCAAACCTGGGGAGTGTGCAGTTTGCCAGCTCTTTTTTTAAGTCCCGAAAGTGGAGAATAAGGAAATATCACAATCTAGATGCCAAAGAGAATCTGAGGGGGAGAAATGCACTCTGGGTTTTCAGGTTTGTTCATTCTTCCATTCATTTATCCAACCATCTAAAATGTGCACCAATTTTGCCATTATCCATCCGTCCATCCATCCCAGCCCCTCCACCCATCCACCCATCTCTCCACCCATCCAATCCACTCAGTTGCCATAAAACCATCCTTTACTCTCTCTCTCTCTCTTGATCCATCTATCAACGTGCCCATTACTGACCCAACCATCCAACCCATGCAATTACCCATGCACTCATCCTCTATCCAACCAGCCATCAATCACTCAAGCTCCTATCCAACTGCTCAGCTATTTACCTCTCAAATTGTACTCTATTCAACCAGTATGACTGAGGATCTGCCAGGATGGTTGGGGGTAAACCAGACGTGCTGACACAGTGCCCAGGACAGTCTAACCGAGGCAGTATAGAAGAGGCACGTAATAACAAGGTGCCACTGAGAACACAGTGGGCACCAAGGACAGTTCACCTCTACACGTAGATGGGGGAGGGGTCAGAGAGGCCAAAGCAGGCTTCAGACAGGAGACACTCGAGCTTGGTCTTAATAAGCAGCCAGAGAAAGAAGGTGAAAAGGGTACCCAGGCAAGGGGGCACCAAATATGCTGGCTTCTAGAAATCCCAAGGCCTGAGTCCTCATAACTACCTAGTTAACTGTGGACCCTGGGCCAGTCCCCAGTTTTCCCAAGTCCGCATGCCTCTCTAATAAGGCCCTCTTGATTCCCACAGAGAAAGGCCCGTGTTCATCTACTGCTGGGAGCAGAGTTGCCCGTGCCGCCCTGGCGGCTACAATAAGGGTTGACCTGATGGGGAGGAAAGTGGGTCCCTAAAGTTTTGTGTGACAGGATTTGCTGTCAAGCAGACACAGGTGTAAATCCAAACCTCACATTTTGCTCTAAGTTACTTAATTTTTGAGTCTCATTTATTCAGCTAGCTGGCTGGGCTGGGTCTTTGCTGCAGCATGCGGGATCTCTGATATTTGCCGTGGCATCTTTGTTGCCCCATGCAGGATCTTTAGTTGCAGCATGCAAGCTCTTAGCTGTGGGATCTAGCTCCCTGACCAGGGACTGAGCCTGGGCCCCCTGCATTGGGAGTGCAGAGCCTCAGCCACTGGACCACAAAGGAAGCCCCTCTTCCTTCTCTGGAGAATGAAGACACCGCTAATTGTTTCCTCGTAGGCCACAGCGAGGACTGAATGAGGTAATGCAGGGGGATTCCCTGGTCAGCTGTAGGTGATACCAGCTATTCCTCCCAACTGCTACCAATTTTCAAGTCCTACTGTGTGCCAGGCAAAGTGATCTAAAATGGTGGTTAAGAACATCGGCCTTAGACCTATATGTATCAATTCTCAGTCAACATTAGTTCTTTGCCCATATCAGCAATTTATGTTCAAATGGTTCAGAAAAAAACACACACACACATACAGGTACTCTCATACAAAAAGGGGTACAAATAGGGCAAAATGTTCACAACTGCTGAATCTAGGTAAAGGACGGGCTTCCCTGGTGGCTCAGTGGTAAAGAATTCACCTGCCAATGCAGGAGACGTGGGTTCCATCCCTGGGTCAGGACAATCCCCTGGAGTAGGAAAAGGCAACCCACTCCAGTATTCTTGCTTGGAAAATTTCAAGGACAGAGGAGGGTGGTGGGCTATAGCCCATGGGGCTGCAAAGAGTCAGACACGACTGAATGCTGTTTTAATTACTGCTATTATTATCAATCATTGAACTGCTGAGAAACTGAGGCTGAGAGGTTGGGTAAACACCTGCTTTTCAAATACACCTGTTTTTTTCCTTTTAATTTCTGAAACACCATGATGCAGTAAGTGGTATTATCCTCATTTTCCAGATAAGAAGCCAAGGCTGAGCGGGAAATGAGCTACCCAAGGTGACACAGCTAGTGAGTGGAGGGGCCAGGCCGTGGACAGCCTGACTATCTCGAGTCCAGGATCTCGCCCCAGCATCTCCTGCCTCGCCTGTGTCCCTGGCCCCAGGCCAAAAGGGGCCGGGCCTCATCAGACCCATTCAACTCCAGCAAAGGCCATTCAGAAAGGAGCTCTGCGCTTTGCTGGCGTGGGGCTGAGCTTCGGGGCAGCCCGGGAACACCCAGCATCAGGGCCTCCTTGGTATCTAGGGAGCGCGCCGACTGTTCTCCTGAGAGTGGCAGGAGCTGCCATTTGAAGCCGTGGGGAGTGACAGCTGACACTGACGGGGACAGGCTCTCGAGGACATCCCGCCCTGGGGCCCTGACTCGAACAGACTCCCTGGGCCACACGGCCTTTCGTGGGTTCCAGAAAAGCCCTGCAGGCTCTGGCCAGGGCTGTTCCCAGGCTCTGCCTCCCCGCGAGAGGCGGAGAAGCCCCCATTCAGGCGGGACGCATCCCACTGTGCACTAAGCCGCTTTCTCCCCACTTACACGTTCAGATGCTTTTTGTCCTTCCGGCTTCCCATGGACTCAGGCCAAGTGACAAGTTGGTGCTGTGGACATATGTCGTCGCCATAATGGGAGTGTTGACCCCACGCTCTCTGCCTGCTGGGCCCAGGCAGCTTGCACCCCGCCCTGGTGCTTGGCGTGCCTGGTTCTCAGCCGCACAGGCCTCTTTCCAGCTCCCAAAGACACCACGCGCTCCGGGGCCTCCCCTTCGGATCTCTGCAGATGCTGTCCTGCTGTTTGCCCAGAATGCCTGCCTGCCTTGCCACTTCTCCGCCTGGCTGTTCCTCGACAAGCATCGTGGAAGTCGCCTTTTATGAAACTTTCCTAACTCCAGTTTACCACGGAAGAAACTGAGGCACAAAGAGGTAAGTAAGTTAAAAGGGGCCAAGGCCTGGGATTTGCCTGGAGGTCCAGTGGTTAAGAATCCGCCTGCCACTGGAGGGGACATGGGTTCAATCCCTGTTCCGGGAACTCAGAGTCCACCTGCCATGGGGTAACAAAGCCCATGCAGCCTGTGGGCTGCAACTAAGGAAGCCCGCACGCCTAGAGTCCTTGATCCAACACGAGCCACCGTTTGAAGCCACCGCAAACGGAAGTCTGCGCAGTGCAGCTAGAGAGAGCCCTCACGCTACAACAAAGACCCAGCACGGCCAAAAATAATGAAATTTTTCTAAAAGGGCTGAGGTCAGGCTGTTTGTAAGTTTCAGAGCCAGAGGTTCTACTCCAAGAACACACACCTCCCACTGCACCAACTCTGCCCGCGAAGAAGGAACTGGAAGGAAGACATGTTCTCTGCCTTTAAATAGTGTAGATGCCTGCCAGAAGGAGCGTCTGCTCCTGGATTGTTCTGGAAGGCAGGAAACAGAAGCCATGGAGGGAAGTTCCAGGAAGACTCTCCAGTTTAAGATGAAGAAGCACTTCTGACAATGTCACTGCTTACCAGCTGTGTGTGTGTGTGTGCATGCACGCTGAGTCACATCTGACCCTTTGTGACCCCATGGGATTGTAGCCCGCCAGGCTCCTCTGTCCATGGGATTTTCCCGGCAAGAATACTGGAGCGGGTTGCCATTTCTTCCTCCAGGGGATATTCCCGAACCAGGGACCGAAACTGGGTCTCTTGCACCTGCTGCATTGGCAGGCAAATTCTTTACCACTGCGCCACCTGGGAAGCCTGTGGCTACCAGCTCTGTAGCCTTGGGTAAGTCACTACAGCTCTCTGAACCTCAACTTCTCCATCAGTAAAATGGAGGTGACAACGCCCTTGCTATTTCTCTGTCCAAAACACCTCAACTAGAGCTTGAAACTGCCAGCTCCTGAGCCAAATTCAGCCAACAAATACGACTTAGATTGGCCAGGACTGTATCGTAGAGTTGAGCAAACATCCAACAAGTTTTTCTATAAATGTCAGAACTTTGCAAACCAGAAGTTCTGGCAAAACTGAGCCCCAATCCCCGCACAGCAAGATGGTCAACAGTGGGTAGCACCTGCCTTCTTTATGTTATTATTATTACCTTTTTGGCTGTGCCACGTGGCATGCAGGATCTTAGTTCCCTGACCAGGGATTGAACCGGTGTCCCCTACAGTGGCAGTGTGGAATCCGAACCACTGGACCACCAGGGAAGTCCCACGTGCTTTCTTTAGACAAGACACGCACCCTCCTGGGGACACTGCTGGCTGTCAAATATCCATTCACAACCTGGCCAACTCAAGAGTCTAGGGTCTCCGGCTGGGACTCTTAGGATTTGGTTGGTTGTTAATTTATTTTACTGTACCTCTGTTTAATAAGTTCAAGAAGGAAAAGGCTGAATCTGTCTCTACTGAATCAGTAGAGACAAGGGCTATATAAAAAAGACATAAATGGGAATTCTAGAAACAATATACTGGATGCTATAACAGCAGATCAGACTCTGCAGAAGAAGGCATAAGTACAAAGGGGACCACCGGAACAAGACCACGAACCTCCCTAAATACCGATCGTATCCACAGGAACCAGAGTCCAGAATGCACATCGTGTGGAAAAAGAAGCACAGCCTATAAAGTGCACATCATCATACAGGGTCGGCCAAAAAGCTCGTCTGGCCAACCCCCAAAAATATCACAACAGAGTTGAGACCCAGCACATCCATTACATCAATAAACATGAGCAGGATTAACTCACTTATTAAAAGAATAAGACTTAGGCGTTGAGTAACAAATCTAGAGCCCCAAATAATAATTCGGCTTCCCTTGTGCAAACAAGAGACGCACCCAAACACATTTTTAGTTTTTTCTAAAAATAGAAGAGAGACTAAGGTATATCAGAAGGACTGTGTATTATCTGTGTAGGCTTGATTCCTATTCAGTCAGCAACCCCATTTCCTGCTTAACCGTTTGACAATAAAACTCGCTAAGGTGTTGCTTATGGTCTTCAACGCTTCACTGCGTGCACATATCTCCGCAAGCCCTGTGCCACCCTGTGGTCCCAGCTTAGGTCTGACAGCAACTGGCCAACCAATGCCTCAGACGTTTCGGTTTCCCCCAGCACTTCCCTGCTCCTATGGTGGTCCCCAGCCAGGGCGGGGGTGACAGACCGGTCACCCCATTACAGGTGCTTTTTGTTTGTTTTTTTACTTTATAAAATTTTATTTAAGTATAGCTGACTCACAGCATTGTGTCAAAGGATTTCTTTTTTCTCTGGACTGCACAGCTTCTAGGATCTTCGTTTACATGTTCCTTTATAGCTGAATGAAGAACACAGCTGCTCCTTGACGTGGCCTTCTGAGGTGGTTAAATCACGATCCCCTGTTTACCGATGAGAAAACTGAGGCCCAGAGGGGTGAAGTGACCTGCCCCAGGCCACAAGGGTACCTTAGCCCCATCCTCCAAATTCATTCCTACCAGCCCAGGGCCTCCTCCTCCTGCCTGATTCTGAATAGCTACAACTTGGGCCACCACGGCTCCCCTTGTGGCCCAGCTGGTAAAGAATCCGCCTGCAATGCGGGAGCCCTGGGTTCGACCCCTGGGTTGGGAAAACTCCCCTGGAGGAGGGAAAGGCTACCCACTCCAGTATTCAGTACCCACTCCAGTGTTCTTGCCTAGAGAATCCCAGGGATGGGGGAGCCTGGTGGGGTGCCGTCTATGGGGTCGCACAGAGTCAGACAGGACTGAAGTGACTTAGCAGCTTAGCAGCAGCAGGCCTGGAGAATTCCATGGACTGTATAGTCCATGGAGTTGCAAAGAGCTGAACACAACTGAGAGACTTTCACTTTCACTTTATGGCACAAACATCTATTCAGTGCATATCATGAGCCAGGCCTTGTGCTGGGCAGGGGACATGGTGAAGTGCAGGGTTCCTGTCCTCTCGGGGGAGGCAGACAGCACGGGAAGTCAGTGCAGCGGTGGGATAGGACGGAGAACAGGCAGGGCATGAGGTTTCTGGCTCCCTGTTACCCACACCCTGTGCGGGACTAGAAACTCCCTGGGGTGGACTGTCCCTCAGTGTGGTCACCGCCTATACCTGCTGTCACTAAACAGAAAGCAGCCTCCCATTAAGGGGCCGAGGGACTTCCCCGGTGGTCCAGTGGTTAAGGATCTGCCTTCAAATGCATGGGACGCAGGTTCGATCACTGCTCAGGGAATTAAGATTCCTTGTGCCACCGGGCAACTAAGTCTGCACACCGCAAGTAGAGAGACTGCACATCACAACTAGAGAACCTGCACACTGTTAACTAGAGAGCCTGCACGTCACAACTAGAGGACGCATGCAGCACAACCAGAGGACGCGTGCATCACAACCAGAGGACGCGTGCAGCACAACCAGAGGACGCGTGCATCACAACCAGAGGACGCGTGCAGCACAACTAGAGGACGCATGCAGCACAACCAGAGGACGCGTGCAGCACAACCAGAGGACGCGTGCATCACAACTAGAGGGTGCATGCACCATAACTGGGGAGCCTGGACACCACAACTAGAGAAAAGTCCGCTCTCCGCAACAAAGACCAGTGTAGCCGAAAAAAAGAGGGAGGGAGGGGGTTGCTGAAGCTACATTTGGACCACAGGTCGCCCCAGAACATGAGGTGTGTGCACACGGTGAGGGGGCTGTTTGGGGGCCGAGCATCGCCTCCAATGACACGCTGAGGACCACGGGCAACACAGGCGAATGCTGCGTGTTGAACCGTTCACAGCACACGGTGCTTCCTTTGAAAGACTGAACAGAAAATCGAGCCCAGCGTATTTCCTCCCAGTCTCTGAACTGGATGTGGAGGCCTGGGATGCATCTGAGATGGCTCTGTGACTTGCTCCGACTGCAGGGGTGATGTTTTGTGACATCACAGTCCAGGCCTCAAGGAGTCTTCCGGTTTCCTCTTTACCCTCTTGGGAGCTAGCCGCTGTGGAAAGCTCGGTCTAGACTAGTGACGGGTGAGTGATCTTGAAGAGTGGGGTGGGGGGCGCCTTCCCACCCTCCCTACCAGGGCCTCAGAGATGTAGGAGAGGCCACACCAGACCTTTCAGCACAGCCTGGCTGAGTGTAAGCTCAAGAGTGATCCAAGCTCACACCACATGGAGCGGAATAAATGCCCAGCTGCACCCGGCCACGCCACTGAGTCAGGAGGAATGATACACCACTGTTGTACTGAGACAGTATATTTTGGGGTGGCCTATTAGGCGGCAATGGATAACTGATACACGTCCCAGGGGCAGAGCCCTGGCCTTTGTCTAGCTCTCCCCTCCTTGCCTGGAGCCTGGCACCCGGCATGCAATCCCAGAGCTGGAAGGAGCCTCCAAAACCACTGAGTCCTACCCCCCTCACTTGAGAGAAGAGGTAGCTGAAGCCTGGGGAGGAGAAGCAATTTACTCTAGATCGCAAGAGAGACTAGAGGCTAAACAACACCACCACCACTAACAGGAGAGGCAGGGCAGATCTAGGAGGCAAACTTGAACCCTGGAGGACCCAGGCAAGTAACACAAATGTGTGACGTAAGCTGATGGAGAGCTCCCCGCCACCCCCACCCCCCCCCCCCCGCCCCAGCCCACGCTCATGTGCTCGTCTGAAGAGGCAGTCACTATTCGGCTCCAGCCAACTGTGGCCATGTGGGAATGTGGGCCTAGAGAAGCCAGATTGTCTGACTTCTCACAAAGCCAGAAACAGGATTTCTCTGTAAACTCTCCTGATTTTTAAATGTTGGCTAGGAATTCAAATTGAATCGAGGATCTCTGAGCCGTTGAGAACCGCCTTGGGCTTCAGGCATGGTCTGGCCACTGCCCTCCAGAAAGTCGCCTTATTCCCCCAGGTCTCAGTTTCCTCATCTCTAAAATGGGCCCCATGGTTCCCTCCCACTTATTGGGTTGCTGTGAAAACCCGATGAGCTAATGGGTTTAGAAACACAAGCTACAAATGGCCCTGTGACTGTTCCACAGCCTCTGTTCTCTGCGGAGGCACCCCTCACAATGTAATGAGTTAACACCCGATTTGTCTAAGTTAGAACAACATTATTCTGACCATTATGACAGCGATTGCTTTTTTATGGCAGGTTTGTGAGTTCCAGAACCCTCCCACTTGCATTATCTCAGGATGTTGATGGAGTCAGAGGCTGGATGGCTGCCTTGGAGACCCTCGTCAGAGCCAAGCCTTTTCTCTGAGCTGAGAGGTACATTTCAGAGGCTGCTGGAAGGTGGTGGTGCAGAGCAGGAGCTTCAAAGTCCTCCAGACCTGGGTTCGAATCCCTGCCTCCTGCTCCCTAGTTATGTGTCCTTGGGCTAGTTGCTTTCTGAGTTTCAGTTTCCACATCTATAAAATTGGCACAATAATAAAACCACCAGGGCAGCTGTTGAGGTAGTTGCGTAAGATGACATATATGGGGTTGGCCAAAAAGTTCGTTTAATGGAAAACCCAAACGAACTTTTTGGCCAACCCAGTACAATGTCTTTAAGCAGAGCATCTGGCTGTTTTCATCATCATGTATGGAAGTTGGTGTGAATTCCCTGGTAGTTCAGGTGGTAAAGAATCTGCCTGCAGTGCAGATTCTTGCAATGACCAGGTTCAATCCCTGGGTTGGGAAGATCCCCTGGAGAAGGGAATGGCAACCCACGCCAGTATTCTTGGCCTGGAGAATTCCAGGACAGAGGAGCCTGGCGGGCTACAGTCCATGAGTTGCAAAGAGCTGGACACGACTGAGCAACTAACATTTTCACTTTTTCATGGAAGTTGGTGGCTGGGAGGCCAAAGGTCAGGAATGAAGTCGCAGCGATAGAAGATCCTGTCCCTTTCCTGGGGTTAAGGGAGGCTGACTTGGAGGGGGGATGGGCTCTTGTGGAAAACCTGCATGGGAAGCAAAGAGGCAGGCTGGAGGGACCTCTCAACTACTCAGCAAGAGTCAGATAGAACTTAACTCTGTATCTTTGGCTTTTTCCTGGGGTGAAGTGGACAGGGATGGGGGAGAGCTGCAGACAGAGTTCTTGAGTAAAACGGCACCCACATCCCCCTGCTCTGAATGCAGTTTCCCGCTGGTTTTGAGAAATAACAGCCACAGTTAATATTTACTGTGCACTCATCACATGTATGATACACATTCAGTTACAGACACAAATTCATCCTTCATGGACTGACCCATTCATTCATTATTGCCACCTCAAGAACTAATAGCCAGGACATGGAAGCAACCTAGATGTCCGTCAGTAGACAAATGGACGAGAAAGCTGTGGTACATATACGCAACGGAGTATTACTCAGCCATTAAAAAGAATACATTTGAATCAGTTCTAATGAGGTGGATGAAACTGGAGCCTATTATACAGCGTGAAGTAAGCCAGAAAGAAAAACCACCAATACAGTATCCTAACACATATATATGGAATTTAGAAAGATGGTAACAATAACCCTGTATGCGAGACAGCAAAAGAGACACAGATGTACAGAACAGTCTTTTGGACTCTGTGGGAGAGGGCTAGGGTGGGATGATTTGGAAGAATGGCATTGAAACATGTATATTATCATATGTGAAACAAACTGCCAGTCCAGGTTCGATGCATGATACCGGATGCTCAGGGTCGGTGCAGAGGGATGGGATGGGGAGGGAGCTGGGAAGGGGGTTCAGGATGGGGAACGCATGTACACCTGTGGTGGGCTCATGTCGATGTACAGCAAAACCAATACATTATTATAAAGTAATTAGCCTCCAATTAAGATAAATAAATTTATACCAAAAAAAAAAGAAAAAGAAAACGCATATTCTCTGAGAGCTTAGAGGGGACAAGTGGACTCCAGAAGTCCCAACATCAAATCCTTCACTGCTTAAGAAGGGAGGGGGCTTGGGTGGATCACCTACGCTCTAGTGAAATGGGGACAAAAAGATCTACCTTACAGGGCAGTCATGAGGACTGAATGATATATCTGTATGTGAAACACATGGAGCTTGGTAGGCATTTATTTAATAAATAGCAAGTGCCCTTAAAAAAAAAAAAAGAAGTGAGGGAACCAGGGCTCAGAGAGGTTAAATAACCGACCAGAGGACACACAGTAAGGGACAGCCTGACTCCAGACATCCTTGTAACCCCTAGGCTCTGCTGTTTATGGAACAACACAGAGAGTGGTCAGGGCTTGGCTAAAGGGCCCTGGGATTTCAAAGGCAGGAGCAAGTACTCTGGCGGGGAACAAGGGTGCTGACGTTTCATATCCTGACAACGGATAAACACCGGCAGGACTGCAGACCAGGCTGCTCTGCCGGCCGCTGTATACGGGACCTCCGCTGTATACCGCGAGCCTCCGACAGGCAGTATCCCCAGTTTACGGATCAGCAAACTGAGGCTCAGACAGCACACCGCGTGCTCAAGGCCACAGAGCAGATAAGGTCTCTTCCCTGAGGATAGCCTTATCCCGAGGGGGCTGCAGCAGGGCTCCAGATAGCTCCAGGAAGCTCACCGAGCACGGCCCAGGCTAAGGTGGTCTAAGCAAGCCCCCTGCCCCAGGTGATACAGCGGCCCCTGGGAGACAGGTGTCTCCTCTCCACCCTCCGGAAGGCACCTGCTTTAAAAGGCCCTAAAACCCTAAAATGCTTCCAAGGCAGCCTTATCAGACAGTTGATCCCAATCAGGAAGCTTCCAGGTGCTGTCAGATCAAGGGCCCACCCCATCCCTGAGAGGTGTGCAAACATTCTGCCCTGCCCTGCCCTGCCCTCCCCCCGCCAAGCCTCCTTCCGTTCACCAGCAGGCCGGCAGCCTGGGCTGGTGGGCGCTAACTCAGACTGACTTCACTTCGTTTTGGCCTTTTCCAGTTTCCTGCTGAGGTTTCTCTTTCTCTTTCCTAGTAGTCTCCGCCTGCCCAATGGAAAGACCTGGGAAGTGAGTTAAAAATTACTGATCCCTGGGCTCCAGCTGGATGTATCAAATCTCCAGCAAAGTCAGTCAAGCAGGCCAGGCCACAGGATGGGATGGGGCTTTGGTCAGAGGTGCAGGCCGGGTCCACCACTGCCAGGAGGCCCTCCTGGTCTCACCCCTCCACCCTTAGAGGGAGCAGGGTACCCTCTCCCTTGTCCAGCCCAGGCCTCCTGTCACCAGCCCGTTCTATCATCAGCCCCTTCCTTTATGGGTCTCTCTGCCTGCAGGGGTCCGACCTCCACCGTAAGCTCATAGGTAAGCTCTGGGCAGGCCAAGTTGACCAGCTGCGACCCTGGGCCTTGAGGAGTCCCTGGCAAAGCTGCCCAGACAACCTGCCCCTACCCTGGCTTTGGGGTTGATGCAAAATCCTGATGAAGTGGAGGCGGCCAAAGGCATTAGGAAGGACAACCCCCGCCCCTTGGGAGGGTCTGGGACCATGGCAGGGCAGAGGGAGCTGGCAGTGGGGTCTCAGGACCAACCAAGGATTCAAACCCCCCCAGTGGGAGCCTGGGTATGGGCTTGTGTTTTCACAACTGTTTTGAGAATCTTCTGAAAGCTAAGACCCCACTTCATAGGAAAATCTACTGTCACGGCCAACATTCTAATAATTTCAGGGTGATCCCAGGGTCCCATAACTAAGGCCTGTGGATCCCAGTTGAGAACCCCTCTTCCAATTCTCTGCCATGGTAAGAAGCAAGTATTTTCCCCTGACAGAGCCCTGAAGAGAGAGGCAGAGATGGGGCTCTGGGCCTGCTCACACTTGAGGGGGTCGCCATCCCAAGGCGGGAGCAGTTGGGAGTCTGTGTGCCGGGTTGGGGGAGACACTGAAGTTTGGTTTGTGGACTGAAAAATCTGAATGCCAGAAAGGGGCAGTGAATTAGGACACAGCCATCACCGATCACAGGCACTCACTCCAAGGACGAGGACTTTGGAGGGGCTGAGAACAGCCTCTACACAGATAAGTACCTGACACTTCTTTTTTTTTTGACTCTATTTTTATATTGGGGTATAGCCGATGAATAATGTTGTGATAGTTTCAGGTGGACAGCAAAGGGACTCAGCCATACATAAACATGCATCCACTCTCCCTCAAACTCCCCTCCCATCCAGGCTGTGACGTTACATCGAACAGAGCTCCCCGCGCTACACAGTAGGTCCTTGTCGGTTATCCATTTTAAACAAAGCAGCGGGTACATGTCCATCCCAAACTCCCTAACTATCCCTTCCCCTCCTCCTCCCTCGTCGTGTGCCTGACACTTTGTTTGGGTGTCCCCAGGAATCTCTGAGGAAATGGGAGTCCAGCTCCTTGCCCAGGGCACACACAATGTGCAGGGCTGGGGGATTTGAACCCAGGTCTGACTGTCCAGAAAGGCCGTGCCTTTTCTCTGCCCCACAGGGTCCCGGAAGTTGGCCGCCCTTGTTTCCCACTGAAGTCGGAATCCTTTCTCCCCACCCAGCACCTGACATGAAGGGAGTGCCTGGCGACTCTTTTAAAACATATGGATGGATGGAGGAATAAATGAATAAGTCAACTTGCTTTTGAATTCTACAGCATTCGGGCTTTAAATCTAAGCTCTGATTTCCTGGCTAAGACGAGTACATGAAAGCAGCCTCCTTTAAAAATGAGAAGCAGGAGAAATAAACATAAAAAGAAAACCAATTCTAAATTAATCCCACTGAAGGTCGCTGGATCTCAGATAGGTAATGCCCCAGAGGTGGGCCCAGCAGAGGGCTGGGCTGGGGGTGGGAGAGACAAGACGTGTATGGGGGGAAGGGGCGGGCAGTCTCCCTCGACCCCTGTAAGGAGCGGACTTGCCTGGCACAGAGCTGCCACTGGTCCATTTGAATCCTCAGCTCTGGCTGAACTGATCTCTTTATTATCCCCAAACATCTTCCTGCATTCTGTATCTCTGCTCACATCTGCCCTCTGCTTCTCCCTCTGGGAAGATTTCCTTCATCTCCCCGGCCCTGGGACTCCCTCCTTCGTCTCTGTATCATTCTCCCGACACTTACTGTATAGCACAATATAATGCATTCATTCACTTGCTCACTCCACACTCATTCATTCATTCAGCGGCCCTCAGCTCCTTTCAGGTCAG
This sequence comes from Ovis canadensis, assembly GCF_042477335.2. Taxonomy (NCBI): domain Eukaryota; kingdom Metazoa; phylum Chordata; class Mammalia; order Artiodactyla; family Bovidae; genus Ovis; species Ovis canadensis. The sequence continues at coordinate 249,383,495 of NC_091246.1, forward strand.
GGCACCGGGTGACTGGGTTCAGGTCAGGGCACCGGGTGACTGGGTTCAATTCAGGGCACAGGGAAGATAAAAACCTCAGGACTTCCCTGGCAGACCAGCGATTAGGGCTTCACGCTTGCACTTCAGGGGCCCTGGGTTTGATACCAGGTGGGGGAGACGAAGATCCTGTAGGCCGTCTAGTGTAGCCAAATAATAATAACAATAAAATTTTTAAATTAAAAAAAAATAAATTTAGAAAAGCCCTCTCGTCTCTTGGAGTTTATAGTCTAGTGGGCAAGATGGACACTAAATAAGGAAAGGAACAAGTCTCTGATACCACTTCGGATGGCAGTGGGTATTCTGAAGTACGACAAAACAGGAGGGATGAACATGCCTGAACTGAGCCTGTGTTAGATGAGGTAATCAGGGAAGGCCTCTGGGAGGCAGCATTTGAATGGAGCTCTTTTCACTACTCCTGGGCTTCCCTGGTGGCTCAGAGGATAAAGCATCTGCCCGCAATGCGGGAGCCCCGGGTTCGATCCCTGGGGTTGGGAAGATCCCCTGGAGAAGGAAATGGCAACCCACTCCAGTATTCTTGCCTGGAAAATTCCATGGACAGAGGAGCCTGGTGGGCTACAGCCCATGGGGTCGCAAAGAGTTGGACATGACTGAGCGACTTCACTTTCTTTTTATTACCACCGTGGACACAAAACTGAGCTCCCTTGGGGAGCTCACAGCCTAGCCAAGAACAGACAAGCTGGCCTTTTCTTTACTGTGCAGGACAGGTTCTAGCCCATCTGAACATTCCCACAAGCCAGTGATCTTTCCAAAAACAAATCTGGCCAGGTCCCCCATGGCTCAAGAACCTTCAGTGGCTCCCCAGTCCCCTAAGCATCAAGCCCAAACTTCTCAGCCTAATCACCTTTTGCTGCCGTTAACACCCATCTCCTTCAGATACACCCAAGTATCACACACCAATCATCGCGTCTCTAGGTCTTTACACACGCTGTTCCTTCTTCCAGGCTAAGACTTTGCTTCCTCTAGGTTCCAAAGTCAACCTCTTTAGCTTTTTGGGAACACAGTTCATTAATACGGCAGGTGGCTGAGAAAGTTTCAAGGCAGGGAGAACGGGAAGTAAGAAAATGAGGCAAAGAATAAAGCTATAAATGACAAAGTAACTGGCTTCCACCCTACATGGCTGCTGCTCCCCCAGGTGGCGCACGACTGCCTCCTGGCAGGACCCGGGACACACTTATCACATCGTACTTCGCCAACGGCTTCCCTGTGAGTTTGTCCTGTCTCCCCGCCCGCCCCAGGGCCCAGCACCACTCCAGTTAAACACGCTCCATAAATATTTGGAAACCAAAAGAACGAACGTATGGGGACTTCCCTGGCAGTCTAGTGGTTAAGACTTTGCCTTCCAATGCAACTGGTGCCAGTTCGATCCCTGGTAGCAGAGCTAAGATCCCGTGTGCCTTATGGCCGGAAAATCAAAATGTACAGTGGAAGCAATACTGTAACCAATTCAATAAAGACTTGACAAGTGGTCTATATCAAAAAATCTTAAGGAAAGAAAAGATCAAATGTACAGAGGAGATGGGTTTTCTCTAGACTTCAACTTTTGGCTTCCACCTAGTGGCTGGTCTGGGCCTCCTTGGTGGCTCAGCTGGTAAAGAATCTCCCTGCAATGTGGGAGACCTGGGTTCGATCCCTAGGTTGGGAAGATTCCCTGGAGAAGGGAAGGGCTACTCACTCCAGTATTCTGGCCTGGAGAATTCCATGGACTGTATAGCCCGTGGGGTCGCAAAGAGTCAGACACGACTGAGCGACTTTCATTAGCAGCTGGTCCACCACTGGCCTCTTCTCCTGTTGGACACAACCCTGGGGGTACTACCATCCTCTCAAAACATCCAGATGCTCCAGACTTCCAGATGCTCCAGACTTAGGTTTCCTTTGGGGGGGGGTCTCATGGTTTGGGGAGATACCAAGCTTACCATCCTAACCTAGCCCCCATGCTATGTGCTAAGTCGCTTCGGTCGTGTTTGACTCTTTGCAACCCTAAGAACCATAGCCTGCCAGGCTCCTCTGTCTGTGGGATTCTCCGGGCAAGAATACTGGAGTGGGTTGCCATTTGCTTCTCCGGGGGATCTTCCCCCACCCAGGGGTCGAACCCGCATCTCTTACGTCTCCTGAATTGGCAGGCGGGTTCTTTACCACTAGCGCCACCTGGGAAGCCCAACCTAGCCGTCCTCCCCACCCCCCAAAACTACACACATCCTGTCTCCTCTCTTAAAGGCTGGGAATTTTCTAGACCTTAACGCTCAGGACAGCACGGTTACTACGGGGTAGGAAGAGGGGGATGGGCCAGGAGTGGCGGCTGCACATCCCTGGGTACCAGGAGACCTGAGCGCTGCCCCTCATCACCCCAGGCTTCAGGTCTGCGTCCACAGACTGTCCTGCTCCCGGGAGGCTCCCGTCTCTTCGGGGCTGTGTCATGAGCGGCACTGCCCATCTTCCATCCCCCAGAGGCCACGCAGATCTTCAAGGTGGCTTCTTCCCATCCATTATCTGGTCTGAATCTCACAGACATGCCTGTGAGACAGGCTGGACCAGCGTGATTACCCTCACTTGGCAGATGAGAACACTGAGGCTCAGGGAAGGCAAGGAGGGTGTGTGAGAATCCTAGGAGGCTAGGTCAAACATTCTGAACTCAGGGAAACTGAGCTCCCTGTAGGGCAGGGAGCTGGTCTGGGGGTCCCCGAGTAAGTGAGAAGCCAGGCCTCTGACCTCCACCTCACACCATCTCCTCCTCTGTTAGGCCAGCTCCTTCTTAATGCCTAATGGACTAGACTCCAGAGTATCCAGGGAGCAAAGGAAGAGCCTGAAGCAAGGTTCGGGATGCCCACTGCAGCCCGCCTCCCAGTCTGCCCCCAAGTGGCAGCCCACGCCGCCACGCCCTCCTGGGATATCAGCAGCTGATCAGCCCTGTGTCCAGGGCCCAGGGTCCGCTCTGGCCAGAGCCCACCAGATTCTGACCGCCCCCCGCCAGGGCCAGGCCTGGACAGACGTGGCCCTTCCATCTACCACCCCCCCACCCCGGTAATTAAAAACACACCCAGGGCCTTTTCCAACGCAAGAGGGGCCAATTTTCTTCCCCTCCAGCACCGCTGACTACAACCCAAAGAGCAATATTTATGCCAAGCTCCCCATAATACTGTAAACATCCCAACGTATAGCGGGCCAACGCATGAGTCATTTCCCCAAAGCCAGAGCTAATAAGTGGTACCTCAGCCCTACTCCAGGGAGCTCCCGCCAGCAGCCAGGTCTCAGGGCTGCCCTGCACACCCAGGGCTCGTGGCACCCTGGTGCCCCAGGGGCCCCGCACCGGGAAACCTCAGGCAGCCGTCAAACCCTCCAGGAGCCTGGGGACAGCTGCTTCCGTGCCAGAAACTATGGCTGCCATCCAGGGACACCCCCTCCACCCCCTGAATTGCGGTCACTAGAGCACTCATTACTGAGAGAGAAACTAAAGTTATCGCGTGGGGTCCCCCGACCATCCTTTCCCAGAGTCTTCAGGCTCCACGCCTGGTTCCATCGGGTTATTTTTGGGTTTGGTTTTTCCGGTTTTTTTGAGCTGCAAGAGGGAAAGGGGCTTCGCATCACCCCCAAATGGCCCAAGATGAGGGTACCCCTCGGGCCTAAGGTGGCAGAATCCTGGAGAGGTTAGCCTGTTTAGGGACGAGAAGACCCAGCAAAAGGAACAGAGCACAAGCTTCCCAGACTCCAGACCCCCATTCTATTTTTATCACCCAAGGGCCAAGGCCTGAAGCACTGGCTTTTCTGAGCCTTGGTTTCCCTTTCTAGTAAAAGGAAGTTAAGACTCTAACCCATCTGGATTCCCTGGAAGGCTTATTTTGGGGAATCCAACAAAATTGCTGGTGGGAAAGCACTTCGTAAAGCTTCAAGTACCTTGTCAACTGTGCCGCACGTTGTAAACCACAGTACTTTGCACAGACTGCAAAGTACTTCATAAACTGTAAAGCGGGTTGAAAACTGTAAAGTGCAGTACACATGAGAACCATTATGCACGTTCATTTCTTGCCCCACAGGCTCGGCCATTTCTGGGGGACACACCCAGACCCCACTAACTTTCCCTCCAGAGCAAGCTGGCTCGGGAGGCCGGGCAGCCGCCCTGTTTCCTTGGGGGTCAGGTGGGACCGACACACGAGGCCATGGGGGAGAGGGCCCAGCGACCCTGGCCAAGGCCAACACATGGCAAGAGCATCTGGTCCGGCCCTGGCGGCAGCTGGAGAGTTCCCGGGGCTCCAGCAGCCACGCTGAGCTCTGCCGCCAGCGGGGCGGTGGCCGGCAGGGGTGCCCGGAGACCCCGCGCGGCCCAGAGATGCCCACGGACCCATCCCCCGCGCAGTCCTCCAGGGGAGGGGACCCCATTGTACGCCGCGGGCGATGGGCAGGCACCGGCGCGGGGTGCTGGCGCGCTCACTTCCACTCTGCCAGTCCCCCCTCTTCGGGGCTCCGACCCCATCCTGGGGGCGCGGACCGGGAACCCCCACCCCGGACCACTCGCGGTGCCTGCCTCCCTCCGCTCCCTGCCAAACTTTCCAGCCCCGACTGCGCTCCGGGCCTCCCCACCCCCCGGCCGGCGCCCCTCCACCCGGTGCCGAGCAAGGCCAGGCCGACGCGCAGAGGGGTGCCCGGGCCGGGGGCGGCGAGCGCGCGTGGGCAGCCCCCCGGCCCTGGGCGGCGCTCGCCGGGCTGGCTACAAAGCCTCGGCAAGATGGTCCCTGCGCCTCCTCCTGGCACAGTCAATCAGCGCCCGCCGCTCCCGGGCGCCCGCGGGGCCCGCGCCTCCCGGGGCGGCCGGACACACCTCCCCGTGGCCACCTGCGCCCGGCGCGAGCCCCGGGGCAAACTTTGCGGGGCCGCGGGGCGGAGGTGGGCGCCGGCGGCCGCCAGTGCCCGGCCGCTCCCCGCCCCCATCGCCCGGCCGCCCGCCCGCCCGCTCACCTTCCACGGCGGCGAGCAGCGGCAACAGCAGCAGCGCGGCCCCCAGCCTCCGCAGGGCCATGGCTGCGCTTCCCGGGGCCTCGGGCCGCGGCGCCGCGGGGCCCGGGCGGCCCGGGCGGGAGCGCGCGCCCCGGGCTCGGGGGGCCGGGGGGGAGCGGCGAGGCGCGGCGCACACACAGCCGCCGCCACCGCGCAGCCAGCAGAATGAGCCATCCAGCCCGGGCAGAACGGGGACCCGGGCTCCGCCAGCGCTGGGCGCGGCCCACCTGAGCCGCGAGCGCGGGGGGAGCCCAGCCCGGCCGCGGGCCCCCGCGCGCGCCCCGGCAGCCCCGCCGGCCCGCGCGCGCCCCCGGAGCCCCCAGCCCCTGGCGTCCGCGGGGGCCCCCCGGGGGCCGCGCGCGCGCCGGAGCGCAGAGACGCCCCGTGCCCAGGCCACCGAGAGCCCGGGCTCCCCCCGCGCAGCAGTGGTCTCTCCCGGCGCTGTGGCTCCTCCAGATAAAGCAGCGATTTCAGCCCAAATGTTTCTGAATTTTTATTGAATGCTGCAAAGCCGGAGAGCGTCTGGCGCGGCTGACAGGGGCAGGGAGAGGGGACCCGGGGAGGGGTGGGGGGAGAGGGCGAGGGAAGGGGCTGCCCGAAGCGGGGCGGGCCCTACCTGTCAGGGCCGGGAGGGCCACCCCCTCGCCTCAGCCCTGCAACCCGGGTCCCTGCAGCTCGGAAAGGGACCGAACTGCAATGAATGAGAAAAAAAAAAAAGAGGTGGGGTGGGGGGGAATGTGTGGAGATGGGAACAAAACAGGCGGCTTTCCCAGGCGCTGGGGCTGGGCTGGGGCCTCCGCCTGGGAGAGCCGGCCTTGGCGCTGAGGCTGGGCCCTGGGGTGGGTGGGGTGTGGGGGTCACTCTGGCATGGGTGGGCCGGGCGCTGGCCGGCAGACCCCAGGCCTACTCTTCCTGTCTGGTTCTGAACAAGCCCGCGAGCCCCTCCCTGGACACCCTTCTGTCTGTATACACTGAATTTCTCCCTCTCTGTTCGTCTCGTTCCCAGGGCAGTTCAGGAGTGGTGCAGAGGGCGGGCATCTGGGCAGACCACCCCACCCCTCCGTGGGAGGGAGCTGCGCGTGCCACCGTGGTTTTGTGCTGTGGCTTGTCCCTTCAGGGAGGGCACAACCCCTGGTTCCATCCCTGCTCTGACAGCCTTCATCACCATCATCATTAAGGGCTTTGCTGAGGCCGGATGGTCGGTGAGCTGCAGGGGGGTGGCAGGAATCACCCAGTCAGGGCGTCTGGCCTTTGGGCGCCACACTGATGACAAACGAGACTTCACCAGGAGGTTCCTGCCCCGTGGAGTGGGTGTAAGGGCCCTGCGGAGGGTCACAGGGTTTCAATTCAACCGAAGGCACCCAGACCTCTCCAAACCCTTTGTCCCACGCACTATCAGATTGTCCCAGCGATCCCCTCCCTTCAGATGCACCCGACAGTTCATACCAAGAAAAGGACACCAGAGACTCGGAGACCCCACTGACGGTTTGGAAAAGTGGGGTCATCTTCAGAGGCTTCCAGGGTCCAACTGAAATGGGCCTCATCCTGAAAGTTCCCCAGGAGGAAGGAGGCCAGAAGGGCTGGTGGAGACTGCCTGGGAAGGAGACAGAGCCGAAGGGAGCAGAGAGAGGAAATGAGGTAGGGGGTTGCTCCCTGGAGGCTTCAGACTCCTTGGCCAGGGTCAAAATCCACTGGGGTGTGGCTGGCTTTTATTTTTAGTTCCTGCTTCTCAGCTTTGCAGGGGACCCAGGGTTTGGAGAGCCTGAGCTGGGCCCATCCTGGGGCAAGACTCCCTCTCCTGGGCAAGAGGCTCCAAGCTGCTCTCCTCGCCAGGGTCAGCATCCAGGTGCCTGTGTGCTAAGCGGCTTCAGTCTTTCCGACTCTTTGCGACCCTATGGACCGTAGCCTGCCAGGTTCCTCTGTTCGCGGGATTCTCTAGGCAAGAATACTAGAACGGGTTGCCATGCCCAGACCCAGGGATGAACAGGGGACTTAAGAGAGACGTGCTTCATCCAGGTGAGTTCTTTACCACTAGCGCCACCTGGGAAGCCCTATCTCTTCCCCAAATCAAGAAATATTTTGTGAGCACCTACTATGTGCTGGTTAGATAGCATCACCAACTCAGTGGACATGAATTTGAGCATACTCTGGGAGATAGTGAAGGACAGGGAAGCCTGGTGCGCTGCAGTCTGTGGGGTCGCAAAGAGTTGGACACAGACTTAGTGACTGAACAACAATGAAAGCTATGTGCTAAGGGGGATTCAGCACTTCCGGCCTGTTTCTAGCCCCTGGGACCCTTGCCCCATCTTCCCACCCCAGTGGTACCTCCTTCTCTGATGCCCAATAAAAACAGCAGTGGTATTCATTAAAAACCTGGTACCAGAGTTGGACACAACTGAGCATATGATGAGTACCCCCGGCCCTGGGCTAAGCTTTGCTTTACAGCGTTTATGTTCATCTTTCAACGCGATGAGGTAGGTGCTCACCTTTTCAGGTGATGAAATTGGAGACCAGACGATTTGATCAAGGTCACACAGCAAGTCAGGGTTTTAATTCGACCCCAGGCCCTTCTAACCCCAACACTGATTCCCCCTTGCGCCTTTCATGGACACGAAGAATTCAGGGAGTCATCTGTCAACTTCCCACCTCCCCTTTTCGCAGAAGAGAAAACTGAGTCTGAAAGATGGAAGTGACTCCCTCAACCCTGTATAATTAAATAGGTACCAGTCCAGGGCCTTTAACTGACTAAAAAGAAAAATAGCGATAATAATAAAATAAAGCCCCTTTCTCTCTCATCTTCTCCTGCCTACACATTGTCTTACTCCCTGTTTGGGAGCCCATAGGGTGGCTGGGTTTTGCAGTCTAGCCAGGCCCCTCGTCACTGGTCTCTGTGGCAACTGCCTTCAGCCGTGCCTTTGTCCCAGCTGTGCACTCCACCCGGTTGCCCTCTCCACCCGGTTGCCCTCTCCACCCTAATGGCTTGGATTTGCCCCGCCCTGTGCCCCCCACCAAGAGCTTTAATTGACCTTGGCCTCACCGCCCCCCCAAGACTGTTTGCGCTTGTTATCTGTTTCCTGAAAGATGGTCAGCCCCTCGCAGCCAGCTGAGTACTGGTGTCTCAGCTTGTTTGTTTCTGATCTGCATTTTGTCTCTAGCACCCCTTCAGATTGGGAGCTGCCTGCAGGCAGTGCCCGGACTCTGAACAACATGCACTCAGGGCAGGAGGCCCCAGAGAACCTCTGACCCAGTCCCCTCCTCAGCAGAGGAAGAGGCGGCTTTAAGCCTCATTTGTCTAATGACAACAGCTACTCGCATTTGCAATCACGCTTTAACAGTTTACAAAGCAGCATTCACACCCATCAACTCGACTGATGCTAATTCAACCAGCCCATCCTGCCAGCCAGCCTGGCAGCAGTGGGAACTCCATATCTCAGAAGGGGAAACCGGGGCTCAGAGAGGGCGAAAAAAGTACTTGTCCAAGGGCATATGGCAAATTTGGGGTGCAGCTAGAACTAGGCTTCAGTGACGTGATCTGTGCATGTCACTTTCAATCAAATTCGATTAATAAACATTCATTGGGCCCTTCCTACATGCCAGTTACTGGGGAGGCAGGGTACCCAACTGTGGATCTGCCCGACAAGACCCTGGTCTTCTAGAACCTACATTCTGCTGTGCAAGACCTATGTATGGACAAGATAATTATGATGAATTCTAGGAAGACAGTACCAAAGGTGATGGGACAGTGAGTGGCCGAGAGGAGGGGACTGTGCTAACCAGGGGGATCAACAAGGCCTGTCTGAAAGCTGGATGATGGGAGTCCTGCCTGCAAAAGTGCGGAGGAAGTGTTCCAGGTGGAAGGGTCTGCAAATGCAAAGATTCTGGGGTGGGAATATACAAGGTGCCTTCTAGGAACAGCAGCTGAAGCACAGCAAGCATTGGGAGTGTGGAGGGGATGACGTGGTGGGGGACGAATGTAATTGCATTTTAAGCGCAGTGGGGAGCCATCAAGGATTATACGTAGAGAATGCACCGAGGAAGAAGTATGAGCCTGGTTCAGCAGGGCCTGGGGGCAGCCCGGGTGCCAATCCATGCCACCATCCTCCTGGTCTAGAGTGCTCCCGGCCCCTATACCCTAGACTGAGACTCCAGGGTGTGTCCCAGCCCTCCCCTAACTCTCTGTGTGAGCTTGGGCAGGGCACTCTACCTCCCCGGGCCCCACTTGGCACCAATGAAAATGAGGGCACTGGCCAAGGGGGTTTGTTTGAGGCCACCTTCAGCCCTGACTCCCTTGACGTTGTGGCTTTAGTGGGGCAGCAGGACCTGTGTGCTCATCTCAGCCATGCCCAGGGATGCCACTGCATTCCCTGAGTCCTTCCAACTGGAAACGCCTCCAGGCAGGGCTTCTGGAAGGAAAGTGCTATGCTGAGGAACAGCCTGGAGAGACCTTAGAGGTCATCTCTCAGTGTTTCTAGGTCTGCAGCTCCAATCCCATGCCCCTTCCCTGCTCAAACGCAGGACTGATGAGCGCGCGTGGCCGATTACGATTCAGACTTCACCTGCAGCCGTTGCCAGGCCCGGGAGAGACTGGAGTCGACTCGCCTCAAGTTCTGGTTCTTGCACTAGTTTGCTGTGTGACCTCAGACAAGATCCTTCCCCTCTCTGGGCCTGAAATGGACGTTACAGATCTATGCTTATGAAGCTCAGGGACCAGCACTGTCCAGTAGAATACAATACAAGACCATTATGCAATTTAAAAATTTTCCATCAGCCACATTAAAAAAATAAAAAAACAGGTGAAATGAATTTTAATATATTTATTTAACCCAGTATATAAAAAATATTATCATTTCAACATGTAATTAATGAACTATTTTACCTTTTTTTTGTACTAAGTCTTTGAAGTTTGGTGTGTATTTTATATTTCTTCATCTCTCAGTTTGCACCAGCCACATTTGGAATGCTCAATAACCACATGTAGCAAGTGCAATTGGCTGCCATATTGAATAGCATAGATTCAGACATTGACATCAATAATTACCCAACGAAGTGAAAAGCATCCTTTTATAAAAACAGTTCATTCCTTCCAGAGGCACAGAGAAGGAAGTCAGTACCTCTTCCTAGATATGGAAGGAAAGCTTCCTGGTGGAGGTGACAGTTAAAAGACAAAAAAAAATCTTATTGATGGCTAATATCTTTCTACCTTATGATAAAAGTAGCACACATTCATTGGTAAAAAATAAAGTAGATATAGAAGAGTTAAGAAGGGAAACAAAAACCAACCCATAATTTCCCCAGCCTGAGCGACATTGTTAATGTTCCTATCCATTTCCTTTTAGGCATTCCTAGGCACAAGTATTTTGCACGCAACTATAATCTTACTGTATGCAGAGTTCTATATCCTTCCCCGCCCCCAGCACTGTGGAGCGAGCATCTCTCTGGGTTGTTCAAAACCCTCATGCAACGATACTATTATTGGCTGTATACTCTTCCAGGGGAAACAAAGTGTTAATTGCTCAGTGGTGCCCGACTCTTTGCCACCCCATGAATGGTAGCCCACCAGACAACTCTGTCCATGGGATTCTCCAGGCAAGAATACTGGAGTGGGTTGCCATTTCCTTCTCCAGGGGATCTTTCCCAACCAGGGAATCGAACCCGGGTCTCCTGCACTGCAAGCAGAATCTTTACCGTCTGAGCCGCTAGGGAAGCGGGCGTTCCCGGGGAGGACTGGCCATGAAACCTTGGTGCCTTCCCGCCTCGCCTAAGGGTGCCTGCAAGCCCAGCTCTGCTTTGAATGCCCCGCGGAGCACAGCGGGGGTGGGGATTGGGGCGGGGAACAACCAGGAAGGCCAGGTGCTCGGACCACGCTGTGCCTCTTTCCTCACTGCCAGTCCCTGGGCTTTTGTGACTTGGAGAAGCCTGGGCTGGGCCGTGGCTCCGTGTCGCCAGTCTCCCCACTGCCACCTGGCGGTCCTGGAAGGGAATGCACCCTCCGGGAGCACAGCGCTGCCCAGGGAGCCAATGGCAGGAGGTGCTGGGCTCCTGGGTTTCCATTTTTGACCACTGGGTCTCTGCGTCACTCTGTGACCGGTCTTCCATAGCGCAGGCCATCTGAGTTTTTATTCTGGAGAGGGATTTCCTGCCTGCTTTCATTCGGAAGGGCTGCAGCTTTGAGAGAAAGACTGCCCAGGTTCAAATCCAGCTCTAGCTCTCAGGAGCCCTGTGGCCTTGGAATGCCAGTTCACTTTTCTGTGTCTTGGTTTCCTCGTTTGTAACATGGGATGACAATAGGGTGTATGTCATTGAGTTGGGAAATTGAAATGAGGTCGCACGTGAAATGCTTGGCTTTGAGGCTGGGCCACAGTAAATGCTGGATGTTTTTAACTCCTTGATGTCAGATGGAAACTAATGGCAAAGTATAGAGGGTGGATCTTCTTTAGTTTCATTCCCTTTCTCTAGATCTCTGCTTCTAACCTTCCAACCAAACCCTGGAAGGTTTTCCTGAAACCTGAAATCGCCAGTTGAGCCAATTTCCTGCTCAAAAGTCTTCAGGGGTTCCTGGCTGCTCCCTGCAGTAAATATTAATACAAATGCCCTAGTCTGACATTCAAGACCCTCAAGAACAGGGCCCAACTCACCTTCCCAGGATTGTCTCCCATTGTTTACCTCTAGGTCCCCTCTGCTCCAGCCAAACTGTTTTCCTCAAGACTTTTGGTGCTGTGCTGTGTTCAACGGTGTCTACCTCTTTGCGACCTCATGGTCTACAGCCCAGCAGGCTCCTCTATCCATGGAATTTTCCAGGCAAGAATACTGGAGTTTGTTCCGTTTCCTACTCCAAGGGGTCTTCCAACCCAGGGATTGAACCCATATCTCTTGCATCTCCTGCAGGCTCTTTACCACTGAGCCAGCTGGGAAGCCTGAGACCCTAGGAGCTCCCTCCAGTTTCCCACCTCTGCATTCTTCTCATACTCAGCTTCACTCTGGACCACATTCTCCCCACCTTCCAAAGACCTCATCACATACCACCTCCTCCAGCAATCCTGCTATAGACCTAGCCCTCTCTCTAAAGCTCCCCAGCATGCTAATGGCATATGTGTCAATTGCCTTCATCTTGGATTCTTGTAAATAGCCTCATGGGATGGAGAGACTGTGAGCTTTGGGGCAAAGGGAGGTATGTGTTCATATCCTATGTGCTCTTGAGCAGGGAACATACTCAACCACTTGGAGCCTCAGTTGTTTTTTTTGTTTGTTTTGTTTTGTTTTTCCGTGTAAATGGTCCTAATCCTTACAGGTTTGTTGTAAATGTAGAAGGACAGGACACACACAAAACGCTTGCCACCTGACAGGAAGCCCCTTTGGGGCAGAATGCATCCTGTCCCCCTTGGAGTCCCAGAGGGCCTGGCACATGGGTACTCTAAAAGTGCTTTGCTTTAGTGAATCGAAACCTCTCTCCCATCAGCAGGGAGAAATGTCTTGGTATTGGAAACACACGGTAAAAGGCTACTCAGTGTCTGTGAGCCATGGGAATTACCACCCAGAGCCAGAGTCACTTCCTGGGAGCTGGGAGGGCCTGGATAATCCATCTCCTAGCTGAGGGTCCTAGAAGGTTTGGGGGCGGCCTCTGGCTTGCAGTGAGCAGACTGTCTCCGCAGCCTGTTCACACCCATGATTGCTTTGATCCTTCTAAGAGTCTAATGAGCCTAGCAGCCCTCTCCATATTATTGTGGGGGAAACAGCACCCAAGAGGGGAAGAGACTTTGCTAACTTTGTCACTTAACAGCCTCATGAATGTGGGGCTGGGTGCCAGGGGTCCTGACCCCCAGATAAAAGCCCTTTAGAGACTATAGATATGAGGCGACATTGGATTAAATGTTAGGAGAACCAAGTTCAAATCCCAATGCCGCCATTGACGTTCTGCCCGGCTGTGAGCGGCTGTGTCACTTCCTGACTCTCAGGTTCCTTGTGGCAGGGGGCCCTGTTGGGAGCTGAAAGGAGCCGGGAGATAGCAGTCGCTTCTGTAAACTGTGGAGTGTTATGTCCAGGTAAAAGGTTGTTACAGTTGACTCTGGAGCCTGATAGACGAGGCTTTGATCTCTGCACCACACCGGGAGTACACAGGGTTTTTATGGCTGCTTACCTGCCTGGCCGTTTCCCAATTTGCCTCTCTCCCGGAGTTTGAAAGAGCTGTTTTGATAGGTGCCTGGCAACAGGGGTGCAGCAGGGTGGGGTTGATGGGTTGGTAAGCTGGGTGTGGAGGCACTAAAGGCCACAGGAGAGCTGCCTCCTTCCAAAGAAGCTTAAAGTGGGGTGGATGCTGCGGTTGGGGAAACCCACGGAAAGATAAGGCATTCTTTAAGGACCCTTGTCCATGAAAAGAAAAAGTCATAGAACTAAGCATAGCTGAGCACTCTGGGGTAAGAGTGAAGCCCCATTAGGACAAACAGTGAAGTCCCGCTACAACTGGTTCGTATTTACATCGGACCAGGCACAAGGAGGTATTTCGGAGGCATTGACCAAATGGATGGATGGGTGGATGAAGAGGAAGGAAGACGAAGACAAGCAGGCAGGCTTCCAAGTGGTGGTGACACAGGAGCTCTGACAACTCTCTGGATTATAAGACACGGACTCAGGAGTTTTTGGAAGGACGCACCTGGCAATCAAAACACAGGAAGATCTACTCTGTTATCAGGCCTTAATGGAACCCAGCAAAAGCCTCAGAAGGCCTGAACGTGATCTGTGATTATTCAGAATCTAAGGCATCTCTTATAGCAGAAAGTAAAGAACTAAAGAGCCTCTTGATGAAAGTGAAAGTGGAGAGTGAAAAAGTTGGCTTAAAGCTCAACATTCAGAAAACTAAGATCATGGCATCCGGTCTCATCACTTCATGGGAAATAGATGGGGAAACAGTGGAAACAGTGGCTGATTTTATTTTTCTGGGTTCCAAAATCACTGCGGATGGTGATTGCAGCCATGAAATTAAAACACGCTTCCTCCTTGGAAGGAAAGTTATGACCAACATGGACAGCATATTAAGAAGCAGAGACATTACTTTGCCAACAAAAGTCTGTTTAGTCAAGGTTATGGTTTTTCCAGTAGTCATGTATGGATGTGAGAGTTGGACTATAAAGAAAGCTGAGTGCCTAAGAATTGATGCTTTTGAACTGTGGTATTGGAGAAGACTCTTGAGAGTCCCTTGAACTGCAAGGAGATCCAACCAGTCCATCCTAAAGGAAATCAGTCCTGGGTGTTTATTGGAGGGACTGATGTTGAAGCTGAAACTCCAGTACTTTGGCCACCTGATGCAGAGAGCTGACTCATTTGAAAAGACCCTGATGATGGGAAAGATTGAGAGCAGGAGGAAAAGGGGATGACAGAGGATGAAATGGTTGGATGGCATCACCAACACAATGGAGATGGGTTTGGGTGGACTCCAGGAGTTGGTGATGCACAGGGAGGCCTGGCGTGCTGCGGTTCATGGGGTCACAAAGAATCGGACACAACTGAGCAACTGAACTGAACTGAAGGCATCTCTAACCACTGAGATGACGACAGTAATAACATTGGCTGCCAGGGGCTGTGCTGAGCATTTCATGCATGTTGTCTCATTCGCCCCTGGAGAGATCCTCTCAGGATGCTCTAAGGAGGCTTCCGTGCCCTTTCTTCTCTCTGCAGGTTGCTCTGTTCTGCATGCGCACCCTGATGGCCCTAGTGTGCCTCTCGGCAGGAGACTGGGATTGGTCCAGCCAGCATCTCTGTCTGGTATGGGTACAGCACTCATACCACCCCATGGGCCCCTGGTCAGGCCAAAATCCTCTGCCCTTGGGTCTCATGGGAGAGGAAGCAGCTCTGTCCAGGGTCTCGGGGGGTTGGGGCAATGTCAGGACGAGAACTCAGGTCTCTTGGCACTTTTCTGTCCCTGCGCCTGGATGGAACAGCTATCTGGGGTCCAGAAGAGGTTCTGAGAAGAGGGATGGAGAAGGGGCTGGCGGTAGTGGGCTCAAACTTTCCAGTCTTCTCTTGGACAGACTGTTCCTGAGAAGAGGATTTCAGCATGACGTGCCCCAGTACAAGCGTTCGCTGTTGGTGACGACCGGGACCCTAGAACTTTTAAATCTGGAAGAGGCTGATGTCAGCTTCTGCACCCCTCTCCTTTTATAAATGAAGAAACCGAGTCTCAGAGAAGGAAAGTGACTAACTCAAGGTCAGCCAGCCAGTTAGTGGGCGACAGCAGTGAGATATTCCCTGGGCTATAGAGCCGACTTGGCAATTGGCCTCAGACTTCCAAGCATGGAGCTGGGACACGGGGCTCAAGGGGAGTCCAAAGAGACTGGGCAGGTGGTTTTCATCTTTCTTGGACCATCTCGAAGGCTGTGCGGAGCTCAGCACTGTAACTGCCTGAGATGGCATTGGAAAGCAGCCAGCTTGTCAATTCTACCCATTAACTAATAGTCTATTATTTTCCTCTGGGATTAATTTTTAAATGCAAATGGCATGTTTTATCACACAATTGAACACTTAACATCCACCGATGGCTGATCTCTGATCAGGGGCCAGGCCTTCCTTCCTCCAGTGGCTCAGGGGGCTTAGGCAGGCCCAGGGGAACACAGGAATGAGGGGACACAAGAGAGCAGGTTCACACCTCTTGTCTCTGAATTCCAGTTCCTCACCATACCCATGATCTATATGGGAGGGGCGAGCAGGATGGATGGCGTGGGGGATGTGGCTGAAAATCAGGAGCCAGTTTTCCTCGACCAAGATATTTTCCTCCACTAATTAATATCACAAAGGGAAGCTGGGTCTGCATTGGCTTGTGGGGATTATGCAAATGAAGCCATGGAAAGGGAGATTTCTGAGCTCCCTGGTTATTCTGGCCTCTGGTAGATTCTGTCAAGGAAACACCCCCCAAGGCCATGGCTGGGACTAGGGCCATGGGGGAGGCATTTGGAGGGACCCTGACTCATCAGACCCTAGACAGCATATTAAAAAGCAGAGACATTACTTTGCCAACAAAGGTCCGTCTAGTCAGGGCTATGGTTTTTCCAGTGGTCATGTATGGACGTGAGAGTTGGACTGTGAAGAAAGCTGAGCATCAAAGAATTGATGCTTTTGAACTGTGGTGTTGGAGAAGACTCTTGAGAGTCCCTTGGACTGCAAGGAGATCCAACCAGTCCATCCTAAAGGAAATCAGTCCTGAATATTCATTGGAAGGACTGATATTGAAGCTGAAACGCCAATACTTTGGCCACCTGATGTGAAGAACTGACTCATTGGAAAAGACTCTGATGCTGGGAAAGATTGAAGGCAGGAGGAGAAGGGGGATGACAGAGGATGAGATGGTTGGATGGCATCACCGACTCAATGGACATGAATCTGAGAAAGCTTGGGTAGTTGGTGATGGACAGGGAGGCCTGACATACTGCAGTCCATGGCGTCACAAGGAGTCTGACACGACTGAGCAACTGAACTGAACTGAACTGACTTATCAGTGCCCAGCTAGGGGCCAGAACTTCTAGAGGGAGTCGGAGGGTAGGTTTTCCTACCTGAGAGGATCTCGGACTGGTCTCTGTATGGGAACAGAGCCATAGAATGAAAATGAAAGTGAAAGTCGTTCAATCGTGTCCGACTCTTTGCGACCCCATGGACTATACAGTCCATGGAATTCTCTAGGCCAGAATACTGGAGTAGGTAGCCTTTCCCTTCTCCAGGTTGAGATCTTCCCAACCCAGGGATAGAACCCAGGTCTTCCACATTGCGGGCGGATTCTTTACCTGCTGAGCCACAAGGGAGGCCCGAGTCATAGAACCCAGAGCTTAGATTTTTCCTCTTTTTTTTTCTGGTTGTACCACACGGCATGCAGAACATCCCCGATCAGGGATCGAACCCACATGCCTGCAATGGAAACACAAATCCTTAGCCACTGAGCCACCGGGGAAGTCCAAGCTTAGTTCTTCTTCTCTAAGGAGACAGAGGCGTGAGAAAGAGGCTGAGGCCTTTGGAGTCAGAACTGAGTTCAAATCCCTGTTCTGCTGCTTGCTGGCTGTGTGACCCTGGGTGAGTTGTTTCACCCCAAGCCTCAGTCTCCTCATCTGTGAAATGGGGCCACAGAGAGCACCCTCTTGGAGCTGACGTAAGGACTGAATGAGATAAAGTCCACTAACTGCCCAGAAGGCTCAATACTGCCAACGCTGCCTCCTCTTCCACCTGCTTCATGTGGGATGACTGTCACAATAGTTCATGTAACATAATAGTATTAGTAATAAAATAATACTATAACATCAAACTATATGTATGCACACACACACACACACACACACACACTTGTGTATATATAACAGTGCAAAATAAGGTAACAGTGAACACTTGAAGAGAACCTGCAAGAGCTGAGGACTGTTCTGAGCTCTTTATACCCATCAGTTCATTTAAGGTTCACCACAACCCTACGAGGTAAGGAGCAATATACCCATTTTACGGATGAGGAAACTGAGGTAAGTTAAGAAACTTACTGAGGGTCACACAGCTGTGAATGGTCAAGCCAGGATGACAAGCTGGTTCCTGAGTGTGGGCTGTGCCATCTCCTCACCCTCCTCTGTGGAGGGAGAAGGATGGTAGGTACCTTGGGGTCAGGAGACCTGGAGGCCAGACCTGACTTTGCCTGAGAGTGTAGAGGCTGGGCATTCTGATCTGGGCTCCCCAGGAGAGTGTGTGTCAGAAGGTACGCTGCCTCTGAGCGTAGCCTGGCTGGTCAGGGGCCTTGTTACCAGCTGTGTAGCTGCCACTGGAGGGCCCTGTCATTCATCAGGTTTGATTTGCTCATTTTACAGTTGGGAAACTGAGGCCAGAGCGGGAATGGCACCCGCCAAAGATTGCCGAGAGAGTTATGAGCAGGTCTCCTCTCTCCCAGCCCACAGCTTTCTTACCCCCGCACCCCCACTCACCAAAGGGAGAATTTCTAAACTGCCTCACGGACTGAAATGTTTGGTGAGCCTGAGACATGAGCTCTGAGCTTGACCCGGGGGGGAGGGGGGCCGACTCGAAAGCTGAACAGCCTTCGTGCTTGTCTGACCACAGAGTGAGGCCAGGTCAGAGGGAAGCTCTAGGTCAGATGTAGGGGAAAGGGTTGGGGGCGAGGGCAGAGAATAAACAGACCCTGGTCTCTGCCCTTCAGGAGCTCACAGTCTGGTGCAGAAATCAGACCTGTAACAGTGACAGCCACCACCACTGCACGTGGCCTGCATCGGGAGTTCGCCCCGCAGCATTCATTATGCCAAAGGCTTGTACCCAGTCTCTTTATGAATCTTCACAATATTTTTAATTGGTGCTATGTCAAAATAATAGTTAGGATATATTGGGTTAAATAAAATATTTTGTTAGAATTAATGTGTCTATTTATTTTGGCTTTCTTTAATGTAGCTGCCAGGGAATTTAAAATAACACACGTGACTTGTCTTATCTCTCTGTTGGAGCTGCTGCTCTAAATCAGTGCTGTCCAATAGAACCTTCTTCAGTGACGCAGGTGTTCCATCCTGCTTGATCCAGTTGGGTAGCCACTAAGTCCGATGCTGCGATGGAGAACTTGAAATATGGCTATTGTGACTAAGAAAGTGAATTTTTAATTTGACTTAATTTACATTTGAATTTAAGTACCTGGACCACATATTTAAAAAGCAGAGATATTCCTTTGCCAACAAAGGTCTGTATAGTCAAAGCTATGGTTTTTCCAGTAGTCATGCATGGATGTGAGAGTTGGACCAAAGAGAAGGCTGAGCGCTGAGGAACTGATACTTTTGTACTGTGGTGTTGGAGAAGATTCTTGAGAGTCCCTTGGACTGGAAGGAGATCCAGCCAGTCAATCCTAAAGGAAATCAGTCCTGAATATTCATTGGAGGGACTGATGCTGAAGCTGAAACTCCGAGAGTTTGGCCACCTGATGTGAAGAACCAACTCATTAAAAAAGACCCTGATGCTGGGAAAGATTGAAGGCAGGAGAAGCAGATGACAGAGGATGAGATGGTTGGATGGCATCATCAACTCAATGGACATGAGTTTGAGCAAGTTCCGAGAGATGATAAAGAACAGGGAAGCCTGGCGTGCTGCAGTCCAGGGGGCTGCAAAGCGTCGGACACGACTGAGCAACTGAACAGTAATCACACATGGCTAGTGGCTAGCACAGCTCCAGACAGTTATGCTTTTCTGCCCCATGAAGACAATTAGGCCCCACGGGGCGTCACAGGCATTCCGATAGCTGTGTTGATACTAGGTATCGGGGGCACAAAAAGGACTTCAGTGGGTATTAGTGTCTGGAAACAAAGACTCAGAGAGGTTTAGACATCACCCAGTGGCACACAGCTTGGAGGTAGTAGAGACTTAGTTTGGCCACAGGGGAAACTCTCCAAGCCCCAGACTTGTCCTCAAAATTTGCTGCCTCCTTGGCTGGGGTACTGTCACCTAGGAACCCCTCCAAGGCTAACACTGGCTGCACCACCCCATCCCAAAGCCCATCCAGTCCCCCATCACCCTGCCAGAAACCCTCAGACATGGCCACCTGCATCAGTGTGTCCTCTGGTGCTGTCGACACCTGCCCAGTCTCTCTCTGTCACCCCTCCCCTGCCCTCATCCCCTGCACTTCGTGCTCGAAGGCCTGCCATACCTCATCATGTACCGTGTCTCCTGCAAGCTCGCCAGACCCCTCCCATCCTGTCCCACCCTCTCTTTCTGGAAGAGTTGCCGCCCTTGCCCATGGTCTGCTAGATTTCTATGGCTTCTCAGATTTCCTGGTACTTCTGAATGCAGAGCTTGAACTCCCATCCTGTGTGGAAGCAACATGAGAGGTAGCCAGGCTGGTTGCTGTCCTACCAGCGGGCAGGCTTCCAGCCCTGCTCTGCCACCAGCGTCTGCTTGACTCTAGGTAAGTCACTTCTCTCTGAGCCTTTTTCCTTACCTGCAAGATGGGACTAATGACACCACAGAGTTCTTATGAACATTAAATTCAGCAAAGAATGCAAAGAACCCTGCTAACTGTCAAACGAAGTACAAACATGGGAAATAATCATGGCACTCACAATGAATGCTTACTTACCAGATCCTCTGCTAAGCAGGTTCATGCTGTCAAAAAATGTCTCCAAATTCTAAGCTCCTCTTACCTTCAGGAGGTGGAAACTAATTCCCTCCTCTTGAAGGTGGCCTGGGCTTAGTGACTTGCTTCTAACTAATACAATAGAGGAGAAGTGACGATGCGTGTCTTCGGAGACTTGGCCATAAAGAAAGCACTGTGGCTTTCTCCTCTTGCTTGGATCACTCACTCTGTGCAGAGTTAGCTGCCATGTGTTGAGGACACTCAAGTACTTGTCGGGACACCCAGGTGATAAGGAGCGAAGGCCTCCTGCAAGTAGCCAGCAAGGGTCTGAGGCTGCTGCCAACAGCCACATGAAGGAGCCAGCTGGGAAGCAGATTCTCCAGCCCCAGTCAAACCTTCGGATGAATGCAGCCCCTTTGCATTCTGACTACAGGCTGGCAAGACACCCTGAGCCAGAACCACCCCGCAATGCCAGTGACCCACAGACCCTGGGCAGTAATAAGTGTTTGTTATTTTAAGCCATGAAGTTTGGGGGATAATTTGTCACACAGTAATAGATAACTAAAACACACGCATAATCTCATTTAACTCTCATAACATTAGGATGTAGGTATTGTTATCCCTACTTTATGGAGGGAAAAACCAAGGCTCAGACAGGAGATGACATTTGCCTAAGGCCACTCAGTAAGGCTGCAGTGAACTCAAGCAAGACCTCAGTCCGGGTCCGTTTGAATTAAAAGCTGGTCAGTGTGGAACCACGTGCCAGACATCTCCTAGAGGTGCTCCAATGACTGAATACAGGTCTTTCTAGCTCCACTAGGAGCTGGTACACTCCCAAGAACAGGGATTATAAATTACATAGCTTGGCCGAATCCACACACCTAGCAATCAGTAGGTGCTCATTAAAAAAAATTAATTTATATTTATGTATTTGTTTATTTGGCTGGGCTGGGTCTCGGTTGCATCACACACGATCTTGGATCCTCGGTGAGGCTTCTGGGATCTTTGTTTGCGGCACTGGAACTCTTAGCTGCAGCACGTGTGATCTAGCTCCCCCACCAGGGATCAAACCTGTGGCCCCTGCATTGGGAGCGTGGAGTCTTAGCCGGGGGATCACCAGGGAAGTCCCAGTAGGTGCTCATTAACTGCGTGTTCGAATGGGAGAGACAAAGCATTTGGATTACTTGTGGCCCTGGGCAGATCCCTTGGCCAAATCCATCCAAACATTTGTGGGGTCCAGGGCAAGATACAAATGCGGCTCTGCACACTATATATCTAAATCAAGCTAATCAATAGTAAGCAAATTATGGCAACTATATGTTCATTATAACAAAACACAAAATACATGTAAAGCGATGGTTTTTACATGAGTGCAAGTCAGCCAAGCAGTAACGATGCCTACACATGCCTCAGCTGTCTCTTGATCGGCTGATGATGTTCGAGTGAGTGATAAAATAAAGACAGACATGTTCATAAGTTATTACGCATTCATCCTGTCAAATCTGTTTTCCCTGCCTTTATCTCGGCAAAAATCCATAATTGCGTTGTGATAATCAAGATTTTCTTATAATTTCTGTTCTGTTTCTAGTCACATGAAATTAGACAACCTTTCTCAAGTCATTGTATTTCTCAGATAGTTCTAATTAATTTTAATTGGCGAACACTTGCTTTGTTGAGGATGTAGGAAGAAATTGTCAATACTACTCTAAAAGCAATATTTAGATTAGGAAATGAGCTGTGAGTTTCACATAGCAAGCTTAAATGTGGTAACGGGATTGCATAGATAAATTATGATTATTGTGGAAAATATTACAAACTCTCTTAAGTTCTTCATATAAATCGTATCACATATACGATTGAATTTTGCTGTCTCTTAAAGCAATATCTAAATCTAACACTCAGATGAGTGATCGGTGTCACGCTCTAAGCTTGTTACATCCACACCAGCTTTAAATACGGATTATTTGATATTGCAGAATGTTCTCCAGCTGCCCTATGCGACTCTTTTGGATTATATGCGCTTTTTTTGAGTACCTCTGGAGCCACAGACTGGAACATGAAAAGAGGCAAGGGAATGGACGCTGGGTACCACTGGGAATTTACTGCGTTTGTGCTAAGAGGAGAAGGTGATGGCACCCCACTCCAGTACTCTTGCCTGGAAAATCCCACGGACGGAGGAGCCTGGTAGGCTGCAGTCCATGGGGGGTCTCGAAGAGTTGAACTTGACTGAGCAACTTCCCTTTCACTTTTCACTTTCATGCATTGGAGAAGGAAATGGCAACCCACTCCAGTGTTCTTGCCTGGAGAATCCCAGGACGGGGGAGCCTCGTGGGCTGCTGTCTATGGGGTCGCACAGAGTCAGACACGAGTGAAGCGACTTAGCAACAGCAGCAGTGCTAAGAGGAAGGATCTAACAAGTCAACTGATTTGTCTTTCCTCTTAACAAAGAGCAAGGGCTTTTCTTTCATTAAAAAAAAAATTATTTATTTACTTGGCTGCACTGGGTCTTAGCTGTGGCACATGGGATCTTCAGCCTTCATTGTAGCTCCTGGAATATTCACCGTGGCGTGTGAGCTCTTGGTTGCAGCGTGTTGGATCTAGTTCCCTGACCAGGGATTGGACTTGGGCCCCCTATTTTGGGAGCCTCAGCCACTGGACCACCAGGGAGGCTCCTGAGCAGAGGTTTTTCCTGCACTGTTTGAAGCCTCCCTATCTTCCAAAGCAGGACTCATCGGCAATGTCAGCACCCCTACACTCCACAAGCGCCAGTGGATTTGGAGGCAGTCGAGTTTTGTGCTGAGGACACAGCAAAGGATGAACAGCATTTCCCTTCCTTCCCTGGGGCCTGAACAGTGTCAGGGCCCAAACAGTCACGGGAATGTGCTGTGACGGTTGACCGAGGCTCCAGGTTTCCTCAATAAATTGTTTGCATTGTGACACACAGGCCTCCAGATGACTCGTGTGTGGCCCGGTGGGCCGTGGCTGGTGCGTGAGCTGTGCAGAATCGGAGGGCGTCGCCAGACTTCCATCCCTATCTAGAATTGCTGCATCCGACCTCATGTTCATTTTTGGAGTCATTCATCTTTTTGTAATTATTTTATAAAATGTACTAAGGCAAATACAGCATGTTTCTCTCATTTCCTGGACAATTTTAGTACTGTTGCTTTATGAAGCATCAACTGTCACTTCCAAATAGAACTTTATGTATTGGCATCTATAGCCCTGCAAGTTATGAGATTTTTCTTATTGTGGTAAAAAAAAATCATAACATAAAATTTACCATCTTAACCATTTTTAAATGAACAGTTCAGTAGTGTAAAGTATATTCACAGGGTTGTGAAACAAATCTCTTGTAGACTGCAAAATGGTAACTCTGTGTCCTTTAAACAACTCGCCATCCCCTTTCCCCCTCATCCCCCCAATCAGACTCCCAGCCCCTGGGAACCACCCTTTACTTTCTCTTTCTTTCTTTTTTGAAAGATTTTTTTTTTTTTGATGTGGACCATTTTTAAAGTCTTTGTTGAATGTATTACAATATTGTTTCTGTATTTGTTCTGATCTTTTGGCCATGAGGCGTGTGGGGTCTTATTCCCTAACCCCAGATCAAACATGCGTCCTTTTCATTGAAAAGTGAAGCCTTAACCACTGGACTACCCGGGAAGTCTCTACTTTCTGTTTTTATGAATTAGATGCCTTACTAGTAATAATTTATTTTTACTGTCTTTTATAAAAGGTTCGGTCTGCGATGGATTGGAAGTGGACTGGAAGTTTTAAAAGCCAAATGGTCTTGTGCGATAGATAGTTTGAGAGCAGCAGCTCAGTCGCCTCTAAAGGCATATCTTGCTTTTTATGGATTCAGTTGATTATTTTATTATCTCACTTCATCTTACATTTTTCTGTATAGATTTCATAAATACAGTTTTTATTGCCTTACATAGGTAAAGAAAGTAGAGGGAAGGTAGAAACAAATACATGTAGTTGAGCTTGGTCCTAAAGGCATTTCTGATTTGCTTTGCTGGACCTCCATTCCCTCGAGTGTAGAAAGGGGAGATGAAGCAGCCATGCTCTGAAGCCTCTGCAGCCACATTGGCCTGGAATGCTCTGGTTGTTGGAATTCTTCGTGTTGGGACTGGCCGTCCAGCTGGGCAGCTGGCCTCTGTCCCCCCGGCCCTGCTCCAAGTCCCATTTCACACCCTGGGGACATTTTGTCTCTGCTGACACCTGGCTTCCTGCCTCTGCAGTCACAGAAGGGTCTTCTCATGGGTGACACACTCGGGCAACTTCCATTGCTCACATCCTGGCCAAAGGTCCACAGCATTTCCACATCACACCCACATCCCTCTTTGGTTGACTGTCACTCTTGTTTTCCATGATTCACACCAGGGCTGAGGGGGACAAGTTAATGTTGATGGGGACACAACCAGGGAGGGGCCCCGTATTCTAGAATTTCAGAGCTGAAAGGAACTGGATTCTATTTTATAAGTAATACATACTCACTGCAAAACAACTCTAAAAGGATATAAGCTTTTGAATCACCCTTAATCCCAGCACCCAATAATAACCATCTCTAACATTTAGTGAATATTTTGCTTGTTTTTTAACATATATTTTAAAGCAACAACACTGATAGGAATGCGCTACCTATTGTTTATCATCTGCTTTCCCCAGTCAGTATTTTTCTGCATCATATCTGCACTGTGTATCATCAGTTTGAGTGGTTACAGAATTATTCCATTGTGTATATCTTTGGCAATTGCCAGTGTCCTTTGACACCTGTCTTTGCCTCTCTCTTTCTTTCTCTCATTATTATAAACAATGAACAGCATTCAGTGTTTTCATTGTTTCCTTACAATAAAATCCTAGAAGTGGAGTTTTCTAGGCCAAAGGGTATGCACATCATACTTACAAGATTTTGTCTGTAGGATTTGACGGTACTGACTAACAGTGCCTCAAAAGTATCAGGACTGCACATTTCAGTTCATGCCTACTGACACTGGGTATTATTGCTTTTTATTTTGCTGTTTTAATTTATGTTTCTTTGTAAGATGTTGGACATGTTTTCCTTACTGATCAGTTACACTGAAACATTTTGGAGCTAGTCTATCTAGCCCTTTACTTTCACAGCTATGAAAACAGGGGAAGAGCTTCTTCCACAAGCAAATTAGGGACAGACCAGAATGGTAACCAAGCAGGTGATGTCCAGGTGAGGAAGTTTCCCATGATTCTGGGGTCCCTGGAATTGACAGAGGGAGATTCAGGGTTAGGAATGGAGATTAGAAGATGACCCTCCTGTCCACAACAAGTAAGTCCTCCCATCCAAACCTCAGTCTTCTCACCTGTAATTGAGGAGCTTGAATGAGTCAATTGCTCAGATCTTCCTCAGCTCTAAGATTAAGGTTACCTGCTATCTCCAAGTTCCTTCCTATTTCTAACAGTTATAATGAAAATCTTACATGTGCATAGCCCCTTTACAAAACGTTTCTGTGAAATAGAGGGGAGGTCTTGTCTTTAACGCCATCTCATGCATGTGTGCGTGCTAAGTCGCTTCAGTCGTGTCCAACTCTTTGCCACCCTATGGACTGTAGCCCACTAGGGTCCTCTCTCCATGGGATCTCCAGGCAAGAATACTGGAGTGGGTGGCCAGGCCCTACTCCAGGGGGTCTTCCTGACCCAGGGATCAAACCTGCGTCTCCTGCATTTCAGGCAGATTCTTTACCACTGAGCCACTGGAGAAGCCCTGACACCATCTCACAAATGAGAAATGGAGGCTCACAGAGCTTAAATAGCTTACTCTGTCAGAACCACTCCCCCTTAGACAGATCCCCTGGCCACCTTTGGAAATGCCTTCCAGCAAGACAGCCACCTTTAAACTTGTCCTACGTAGGAATTCTGAACTCACCAATAATATCTGTCCACCTGCCACGGGCTTTTCATTTAGCGGCAAAATTCACTAAGCACCTACCAAGTGCCAGGCTCTGTGCCAGGGGCGGGGCGTACAGAGATGAGGGAGCAGCTTGCACTCTGGTAAGAGAGATGCACCAAGGCAAACCTGAACGGAGCTCTGAAAGGGGGCAGCATGACAGTGCTGGGGGAACAGGGGAGACTAGAGGCATCAGGGCAGGCTTCCTGGAGGAAGTGAGACCCGACTGATCCTGAAGAGACAATAGATTAAGGAGGAAAAAGAGGGTTTGGGGGGCAATAGCATGGGCAGAGATCTGGAGACGAAAGAGGGAATACAACCTTCAGGGAACGTTCAACAGGCAACACAGTATGGATTCAGTCCAGCAGACTGAGAAGACTTTAAAAATACTTATTATTTCATTTCAAAGTAATGGTAATAAACTCATCACATGTTAAAATAAATAATACATTTTTTTATGAAAGATAACTGTATTTTCCAAAATAGAAACATTTAGTGGATAGAGTGTCACTGTTTCACATTTTTGCAGAATTCTTTTTCTTTGTTTGTGATGTCTTCGTTTTTTCAAAAAAATTTATTTATTTTATTTCTTGGTTGTGCTGGATCTTCGTTGCTTTGTGCGGGCTTTCTCTAGTTGCAGCGAGCTGGGGTTACTCCTCACTGTGGTGCTCAGGCGTCTCACTGTGGTGGCTTCTCCTGTTGTGGAGAACAGGCTCTAGGCACTTGGTCTTTTGCATCACACAGGCTCAGTAGTTGTGGCTCACAGGCCCTAGAGCATGGGCTCAGTAGATGTGGCGCACGGGGCTCGTTGCTCCATGGCACAGGGAATCTTCCTGGGCCAGGGATCGAACCCATGCCCTCTGCACTGGCAGGCAGATTCATATCCACTGCGCCACCAGAGAAGTCCACAGATCTGTTTCAGTTCAGTTCAGTTCAGTCACTCAGTCCTGTCTGACTCTTTACGACCTCGTGGACTGCAGCACACCAGGCCTCCCTGTCCATCACCAACTCCTGGAGTTTACTCAAACTCACGTCCATTAAGTTGGTGATGCCATCCAGCCATCTCATCCTCTGTTGTCCCCTTCTCCTCCTGCCCTCAATCTTTCCCAGCATCAGAGTCTTTTCCAATGACTCAGTGCTTCGCATTAGGTGGCCAAACTGTTGGGAGTTTCAGCTTCAACATCAGTCCTTCCAGTGAATATTCAGGACTGATTTCCTTTAGGATGGACTGGTTTGATCTCCTTGCAGTTCAAGGGACTCTCAAGAGTCTTCTCCAACACCACAGTTCAAAAGCATCAGTCCTTTGGCGCTCAGCTTTCTTTATAGTCTAGCTCTCACATCCATACATGACTACTGGAAAAACCATAGCTTTGACTAGACTGAACTTTGTTGGTAAAGTAAGGTCTCTGCTTTTACTCAATATGACTGGCTTATTTTCATGAAAAAAAGTGTCGACCTCGCCAACTCCCTGAAAGGGGCTCCCAGAGCCCAAGGTGAGGAGGGTAAATTGGCTGAGTGGGCCTTGGAGGCCAGGTTTTGAGCTGCCAAGGGGCCTGAAGGGGAGGGACAGGCTCCAGGGGTGTTGGTGGGGCTGAGAGGCGGGGCCAGGGGCGTGGTTTTGGCTGCAGGGCTAGGAGGCAGGCTCTAGCTCCAGCTCCAGCTCCAGCTCCAGCTCCAGCTCCAGCTCAGGTGCCCAGGCTCTGGTGGAGGAGGGTTTGGGGAGGAGATGGTAAATCGCGTCTGGAGCTACTTGAGTGTGAAATGTCTGTGGACCCCACGTGCAGCACCCAGAGACTGGCTCCTGGGCTGCGGACGGGATGACTTGGTCAGGAAAGGAGCCCATCACTGAGCACAGGGCTGCCAGGACCCGGGAAGGTCCCCGAGGTGGGTGCACTGCCTGCCTCCCGCCCCCCACTGCTGTGAGACCGACGGGGAGCCGGGAAGGGGTGTGTGGCCTGCAGGCTGTGCACTAGCTCGGCAGGAGCCAATTGATGGGGGTGGGAGTCTGTCTCCTCCCAGCCTTGCTGAGCAAACACTGTGATCCAAGCCAGCTCCAAGGAGGAGCAGCCAAGGAGAGGCTTAGCGAGGGCTCAGCCCAGAGGGGAACTGGGGACATGTGAGGAGCGGGTGGCTGGATGCCCAGGAGCTGGGTGGGAGTTCTAGGGGGGTGCACAAGATGCCCAGATGGGGGGAGATTCAGGGGAGCGGCACGTTCAAGGCTTCAGTAGTACAGTATTGGGGTCCCCGAAGATGCTCTGCTGTGTTTTGACAGTCTGGACAGCCTGCCAGGTAGAGGCAGGTTCTAGGCCAGAGGACTGCAATGTGGGCTCTTCCACATCAAGCCACAGACCCGACCTCAGTGCTGCGCTCTGATACCGTTCTGGGAGTTCTCATGTCTGATCTGGGTTGCAAGAACACCAGTCCCAGGCGGCTCTGGTCCTTTCACAGGCAACCGGGGGGTGAGCACTGCGCATGTGCTAGCGGCACCCCGGCAGGGCTGGATCCAGGCCCTCCAACTACGCCGGCAGTCACCAGTCTCTTCCCTCTGCTTTCCTCCTCAAGCACTTGATCCCCAAGTCCTCTGCCCACGTGTTGGCAAGATGGCTTCCTGGATAGCAAGCCCAGTAGAAAGATGGCTCCTTTCCCCCTAAACCCACGTAATTCCGGGGTAGATTCTCATTGGCCTGACATGAGTCACACACCCATTTTTGAACCAATCACTGCTGCCATAAGGAGAATGGCTTATGTTGATTGGCCAGGCCTGGGATGTGTACCCACAGCTTAGAGTGGGAGGTGGGATGGATGAACCCCTCTCAAATTGCCTAGATAGAGTGAGGAACCCAGAGGTCCCCAAAGGAAAAGCACAGGGCTGCTGCCAGAGGAAGGGGCTGGACCTTATAGAGGTGAGAGCCCTTTCCCCTAGGGTGGACACCCCTGGAGTTAAGAGCCTTCCTCCTATAGAAGTAATGAGTGCCAAGCCCCTCAACATGTAGTATGATATTGGGGTCCCCACGTTAGCCCTTGGGGATCAGTTGGACTTGGCTTCTACCCCCTGGCTGGGTGACCTCCCGTGAGTTATTTTTCTTCTCTGTGCCTCAGTTTCCTCCTCTGTAAAATGGGATGAATCATTAAAAGAAGAGGAGAGGGCACAGAGAAGGGGTCACGTGAGGACAGAGGTAGATTGGACTGATGCAGTCTTGAACCAAGAAATGCCAGGTGCCATCACGAGCTGGAAGAGACAAGAAAGGATTCTTTCCTAGAGTCTTCGGAAGACTCAGCATCCTGCCACACTTTGATTTCAGACTTCTGGCCTCCAGAACTCTGAGATGATAAATTTTTGTTGTCTGAAGTCACCCAGTTTGTGGCAGTTTGTTGCAGCAGCCCTGGGAGACTAATACACCATCTGAAATGATTTTATTTATTTATGTGTTTATTCTCCATCCTTCCCCCCAAGGGATCAGTTCCATGAGACCATGCAGTGTCTATTTTTGTCACTGCTGTGCCCCTAGCGTTTGGAACAATATCTGTTGCATAGCAGACGCTCATGAAATATTTGGTCAAATCAAAGAATGGGTAATTGCTTAACACTTCAACCAGCACTTTCAAAGCACCTTGTCTCAGACTGGCCCTAAAATGCTGTTCTAGCCAGGCCCTTCCACCCCCACTTCCCAGACTTTTGGCTTTTGACAAATGGTTCCAGGGACAGGCCATGTCCTCATTCCCTTCTTATCCCCAGAGACACACATGTATACATACTATTCCTACGTGGGCAGCACAACACAGTGGTGATGAGCTTGGAGGTGTGGGGAACCCAGACATGGTTTAAAATCTGGCCCTGGCTTGCCCTGTGGCACTGCTTAGGCCCCTTCCCTCTCAGTTTTCTCCTCTGGAAAATGGGTATAGGAGTCTCATCCTTTCAGTGCCTGGAACACAGTAAGTGCTCAATGAGTAGCAGCTGTAGTCAACTCTCCTGGGACATCCTGTCTTTTTCCCACAAGGCTGGCCTGAGTCCCTCCCTCCTGCAGGAAGCCCTCCCAGACCACCTCTGTGCTGGCTCGAGCTCTCCCCAGCTCAGACTCTCTGAATGGCTCCCTTGCCGCTTGGCGCCATCTGCCTGGGATCATTAATTCTCTTTTTGTGCATACGTGGCCCGTCTCCCTGGCTGCCTCAGCCGTTGGCCATGTTTTAATGAGGATTTCTCTTTGTGAATAAAGAAGCAGGCCTTTGATCTCCCTTCTGGAATCGCTTGTCTTTGATAATCTGCACCGAGTAACCACTGAGAGCCAGGCCAGAATTCGAGCCCGCACACTGCTGCCTCTTGCTATCGGACCCTTGGCAGGTGGCCTCCCTTCTCCCAGCCTCAGTTTCCCCAAAAGTACAAAGGGCCCTTGCAAAGCAAACATTCTGTTGTATGTAAATGGGGCAATCCACAGATTCAGCCACATGACCCCCTAGCCCCGGTTTCTTTAGTAATGTCCCTTTCTTAAACTTCAACTACAAATCTGTAGTTTATGTTCCACTCACTGATGAAGAAAAATAAGGCCTAGAGAAGAAAAGTCGCGTGCCCAGCACCCTTAGCCAGTTACGGGACAGAGGAGGGATTTGAATCCAGGTTGTCTGACTCCCAGTGACCTCAAGGCCAAAAGTTAACTAGGAATGAACGTTGTGGTCATCTGATGACCCCTTGGGGTGAATCCGAATAGGGATCCACAGGCCCACCCTGCTCTGCAGGGGGCAGTCTGAGAGCTCTGGGCAGGGGTTGACCAGAGGGCTGAAACGGGGGTTGCTGGGGGGCTCAAGGCTGGGGAAGTTTGTGGGGGGAGGGGTGGGAGAGACAAGATTTGGAGGAGGGACCATTTTCAAAGGTGAGTAAAGTTCTTACGAAGCTCCTCAAGTCACTCCGTGACTCCGGTTCTTGGGAACGGGAACGTGCGTGGGGCCATGTCCATCCTGCGCTCTGGCCGTGCGTGCAGAGAGGGACGGAGGCTCCCGGGGAGACAGGGATCACCTAGACCTGGCCCGGATGATGAGCTGGCCCTGACCATGACCCCATGCCCCCGAGCGGGGATACTGTCAACGGGGAAGCCCCCAGGAGAGCCCCTGGTGCATGGAGAGGGACGCACAGAGGGGAAAGTGCGTCCAGGGCTGGGGTGGGGCCAGGAGACCAACGCAGAGAGATAGTAAGAGCATGAGAAAGAGATGCTCAGAGAGAGAAAGAGACTGAGAAACGGAGAGCGAGTGCAGAAAAGATGAGAGGGAGGGCGTAGGAGGCTGGAGGAGAGAGAGGAGGAAACCGCAGGCTCACTTACCGCTTCCGCTTCCGAGAGGAGTCCAGCTGCTTCCAGATCCTGGGACTAGGAGGGGCGGAGGGCTCACTCAGGCCACCTGGCACTCTGCGTGGCTCCTTGGTGGGCAGGGCAGGGAGGGAGGCTGGTGGGAATTCAGGGCCAGATCCCCTCGAGGGAGGGAACACGGTGGCTGGGGCCTGGGCTATGATCAGTGGCTGGGTGATCTTCAGGGAGGTCCCAGCCTCCTTCCTGAGCCTCAGTTTAGGCACCTGTAAGGGGGTCAGAGTTGGCCTGTGTGTGTCTGTGTGTGTGTATGTAGGAGTCGGCATCTGGGTTCTGATATTCTGAATTCTACTACACCTAGGCTCTGGGCCTCACATGGGGCATGGGGGACAGGGGCAGCTGATTTGTAGTTCCCCTCCCTGGAAGGGGTTCAACCTAGGCCCCAGCTGCTGCCTCCCTCCTGCTGATCCCTGCCCCTTCCTCACTGCACCAGACAAACCCCAACCATGGAAAAAAATGAGTGTTTGGGGCCAGCCATTCATAGACGGAAACTCACCGTTTCCTCCTCTTCCTGTTCTGGGATCCATTCTGCTCTGGGCTATCTAATACCATAATTGGCCACCTACTATGTGCCAGGTCTGAGCTCGAGTTTTAATTGATTATCTTATCAAACCTTCAGAATTACCCTCTTCACAGATCCCCATTTAAGGAGGAGGAAAGGAAGACTCCAAGGGTAACGTGGCCAGCCCATGTTAAGTTGTAAGGATCCCGTGGTTAGAAGCCAGAAGGTGGCAGAGCCAGGCCTGCTGAGTCTAAAGACCCACTCTTCCCCAGCAGCACCCCAACTCTGGACTACAGGACGAGCAGTTGAGAGGTGAATTCAGGTCCCCATTCAGCTATTATCCTTAAGCCAGTCACCTCTTCACTCTGAGCCTCAGTTTCTTTATAAGTAAAATGGGACAAATATTATCTGTCTACACTTTGAAGTGGGCTCCCCGATGGCTCAGCAGTAAAGAATCTACCTGCACTGTAGCAGATGCAAGAGACATGTGTTCACTCCCTGGGTTGGGAAAGTCCCCTGGAGGAGGAAATGGCAACCTACTCCAGTATTCTTGCCTAGAAAATTTCATGGACAAAGGAACCTGGTGGGCTACAGTCCAATGTTGCAAAGAGTTGGACATGATTGAAGCAACTTAGCATGCAGACATGAACTTGGCATTCTAAACGACTGTAACGGGACTTCCCTGGTGGTCCAGAATCCGCCTTGCAATGCAGGGGATGCAGGTTTGATTCCTGGTTGCGGAACTAGGATCCCACATGCCATGGGTTGACTGGGCCAGCCTGCTGCACCCGGAGAGTCTGTAGACCTCAAAGAAACATCATCCTCCATGATGCAACAAAGACCCCGCATGCTGCAACCAAGACCTGATGCAGCCAAAGAAATAAATATTTGAAAATAAATTTTAAAATGACTATGACTTAATCAACTGAATGCTTGCAACAACCCTATGAGGTAGTTAATCTTATGGCCATTTTCCAGATGAAGATCTTGAGGCTCATAGATGCTGATTTGTCCAAGGTCGCGCATAGTAAGTTATGAGGGTTGGGACCAGAAAGCAGAATGGAGCTAGGACTTTAACTGGTCTGTGATGGTGAAGTTAAAATGAAAGTTGCTCGGTCATGCCCAAGTCTTTGCGACTCCACGGACTGTAACCTGCCAGCTTTCTCTCTGTCCATGGAGTTCTCCGGGCAAGAGGAGTGGAGTGGGTAGCCGTTCCCTTCTCCAGGGGATCTTCCCAACCCAGGGATCGATCCTGGGTCTCTCGCATTGAAGGCAGATTCTTTACCACCTGAGCCACCACGGGCGCTCTACCTGGTCTGTGGCCTTGGGCAAATCACCTTCTGCTTCTGGGCCGCAGTTTCCCCATGTGTCCAAGGGCTGTAGTAAGAAATGGAGATGGTCGTCGAGTCCTGGTGCAGAGAGGCTCGGCAAACTTCAGAGCCACCTGGGTGAATGAGTTTAGATTCAGCCCAGAGCTGAGATCCCAGCTCTGCCATGAAGCAGCTGGGTGACTTGGCCGAGCTGAGCCCACTCAGAAAATGGGGTGCTGCAAGAAAAAGATAAGGGATGGACGTAAAGGGGTCCACTGAGGGCCTGGAGCTGGAGAGAGGGCCCTGGAGAGGACCCAGTCCCTCCCCCTCCCATCTCTTGTCCCAGCCAGGCGCAGGGGTATGGGAAGGGAAGGCGCGGGGCAGGAGGGGATTAGCCCAGGGTCCCCCTCCTGGGGCGGCGCTTTTAACTGTGTTCTCCCCCTGGGATCAGCCTTGCCCCCTCCCAGGCCCCAGGCCAGGCCTGTGTTTGCCGTGGGGATCTGGGCTGGCCAGGCCGGGCTTTTATTCCCCAGCAGCTTTTGCTTGCTTTCTGCGGCGGGCCAGCGCCAGCTCTGCCCGGCTCCCCGGGAGCAGATGGATCCCAGTGGGAAAGCGCACAGCAGGTCCTAAGAGGATTGGTGCCTTTTTCCCACCCTTTGTGCTGCTCCCCACGGTGGCCCGCGCCCGGACCACAAAGGCCGCTTGTTTGGCTGCTTCTAGGGGTGCAGCAGGGGTTGCCGCTGCGCCCTTGGAGACGTCGGCACCCCCGTGTGAGCAGGAGGGCTGGGAGAACCCAGGCTCCAAGCAGGGCAGGAAGTTCTGAGCCACAGGCTGCACCCCAGGGGCTCACTGGGGAGATGCCTCAGGCAGTCTGGAGGGGGCCAGGCCCAGATTTTGATGGCCAACCAGGCTTTGCTTCCAGGACTCCCATCACCTGGCAAAACTCCCTGTGATCTTGAAAATGTGGTATCCCTTTCTTGCTTGCTTAGTCCAAGTGACTGTGTGGACCAGGAGGACCCGGGAAAAGGAAGGTGGAGGCCAAGAGAAACCGGCGGGACGTAGCAAACTGAAGACTGGAGACCCAGGAATAGCCTCATTTGAGGCTAGGCTCCAAGTGAGAGGTGAAAGAGAAAAGGACAGGAATGATCTTGCCAGTGAGTTTACTTAAAAAGATAATTGTTGGGGCTTCTCTGGTGGACCAGTGGCTAAGACTCCATGTTCCCAATGCAGAAGGCCCAGGTTCCATCCAGGTCAGGGAACCAGATCCCACGTATTGCAACTAAGCATTTGGATGCCACAGTGAAAGATCCCGTGTGCCACAACTCAGACCAGGTGCAACCAAATAAAGAAATTGGCTAATCAATTTAAAAAATTGTTGATTGAGTGCCTCCTCTCTGGTGGGTGCTGAGCAGACAGAGAAATAAGCTGAGATTCTGCTCTGAGGGTTCTCAGTGTACTCGGGGGACAGATTTGTATGTAACAGGCTCTAGACCTGGGTTTCTCAGTTTGGGCACTACTGAGGTGTTGTTGTTGTTGTTCAGTGGCCCAGTTGTATTTGACTCTTGGCAGCCCCATGGACTGCAGCACGCCAGGCTTCCCTGTCCTTCACTATATCCTGCAGTTTGCTCAAACTCATGTCCACTGAGTCAGTGATGCCACTCAACCATCTCACCCTCTGCCTCCCCCTTCTCCTTTTGTCTTCAGTCTTTCCCAGCATCAGGGTCTTTTCCAGTGAGTGGGCTCTTTGCGTCAGATGGCCAGAGGATTGGAGCTTCAGCATCAGCTCTTCCAATAATATTCAGGGCTGATCTCCTTTAGGATGGACTGGTGTGACTCCCTCGCTGTCCAAGGGGCTTTCAAAACTGGCATGTTGGGACTTCTAATTCCTTGGTGTGGGGGCTGTCATGAGAAAGTGGTAGGATGTTTAACCGTTTCCTTGGTGTCTCCCTGCACTAGCACCCCCTCCCCACTGCTATGAAAAATAAATAAAAATGTCTCCAGACATTGCCAGAAGTCCTCCAGGGGCAAAATCACCTTGGATGAGAGCCACTGGTCTAGACTACAATCCCACTCGTGTGTTTGTTCCTTCTTGCAACACGTGTTTAGAGATCTGAGTGTGTGCTGGATGCTGCTCTAGGGCCTGGGGGTTCAGCCCTAGAGTTCTAGGTGTTGCGTTCAGGCCCATTGTGATGGCCTGCTGGAGGAGGGAGTGAAATAGTTCATGCAGGGCTGAAACGGGGTGCCAGGGTGACCCAAGGCTCTTGGAGGAGGTGGCATTTAGCCAGGCCTGGAAGGATGAATAGAAGGGACTGGAACAGAGAAGGTGGAGAAGAGGACATCAGAAGAGGACCTTGCAGGCTGCCTAGGACAGAGTAGCCATCCTGCTTGTGTTCCGCAGAGGTTCACAGAGGACCTGCTGTATTGGGGCATCTTCTAGGGATACTGATGGACCACAAGAGACCCCGTCCGGCATGCAAAGGGTTCAGGGCATCCGAAGAAGTGTCTCCACCCTGTCTGGAGGCTGCAGAGGCATCTGGAAGGGTTGCTCAGAGAAGGAGAGGCAGTCGCCAAATCTTGAGTCTTAGCAGGCAGAAGCTAGGCAGACAGGGTGGTGGGAGGGGGAGATGGAGGGTGAGGAAAAGCTCCTGCCCGGGCCATGGAGCCTGAGAATGCCCAAGGCCTTGAGGGCACTGCTAGGGCACTGCTAGGGCAAGAGTGCCCCATTCTGACGGTGGTGGGGAGAGGAAGACAAGGCTGGAGCGAGAGGCAGGGGAGAAAGGCTTGGTTATAAAGACCTGGCCTTACCTGCGGGTGCTGGGGAGCCACAGAGGGCATGCGAGCAGGGGTGACTTGTCTTAGAAAAGTCGCTGTGGCTACACTGAGGAGACTGGGCGTCAGGGAGCAGAATGAGAAGCAGGGGGACAGTGGGAGAGGTGCAGGGGTGAGATCAAGGCGGCAGGGGCTGGAGCTGGGGGACACGGTTGCCATGGACACTTAGGAGGTGAAACATGAGGATACGGGCTTGAACGCAGGGCTGAGGGAGCTGGAGGCAGCACCAGGACAGATTATGGGTGTCTAAGCACAGCCCTGGAACCAGCCAGCAGATAGAAGACCAGGCAGAGAAAGATAGACCTGTGTATCTCAGGATGCAAATTACTTTTGAAACTTTGCTCTCATGCATCATCTTTAAATATTAATAACCGACATTTTTTTTAAGAGCTTAATGCCGCGCCAGGCACTGTTCTAAGCACTTTGTGTGTGTTAACTCGTTAAGCCCTCGAAACAGACTTATGAGGGAGATAATTTTTACCATCTTCATTTTGCTGAGAAAGAACGGAGGTACGGAGAGAGTAAGTAACTTGCCTGAGGATATACAGCAAGCGAGTGGGCGAGCCAGGATTTGAATTCAGGCAGTTCAGTTCTCCCAGAGTCTGTGCTATCTACTGCCAAAATGTAGAGTTTGTTTAAAGTCTGCTGAACTTCAGCTATTGATAAATCCCCGTAACCTTCCCTAGTGGCTCAGATAGTAATGAGTCTGCCTGCAATGCAGGGGACCCGGCATCCATCCCTGGGTCAGGAAGATCCCTTGGAGAAGGAAATGGCAGCCCACTCCAGTATTCTTGCCTGGGGAAATCCCATGGACAAAGGAGCCTGGTGGGCTACAGTCCATGGGGTTCCAAAGAGTTGGACACAACTGAGTAACTAACATTTTTCACCTTCTGTAACCTTAATATAAAGGTTAAAAAGAGAGAGAGATTACATTTAACAGGTTGTGGTAGAGGATGGGAACTGGAAAAGCACCTGGGCTCTCCATGCTGACACCGGGCGGCAGTGTGCCCACAGGGGGAGCCGTGTCAGAGGCCACACCCGGTTTGTTTGGGTGCTGAATTTATGGAACCCCAGGCCAGGGTGATGAGCACTTGCTAAAACAGGCCTTGCTAATTATGAAACTGTGTCCTCTGTTAGACTGGAAGGAGTGAGGCAAGGCTCCCGGAGTCCAGGCTGCAGGCTCTGGCCCCGAGGACTGTGACTGTAGGTGCTTGGGAGGGGGCTTGCCAGACCCCATCCCCACAGCTTCTCCAGTTCCCTAGACGACCAGCATTCGGCATTTGTGAAACAGCTGGTGGGAGACAGGGGTGGGGTGAGATGCTCTGCAAACAGGGGCTGCACCCATGACCCCGACCTTCTAATCCCAGGGCTTAACTGACTTCATTAACTCCAGGGGGCTCCTGAAAGAGCCCCCGTATCATTCTCTGCCAAACCCATCTTCCTGAAAGTCCCAGGCCTGAGAGCTGTGCGGGAAAGCCTCTCGCCTTGGAGGTGGGGGCCCTGGCGGGTGCACCCTCGCCGGGCGGGTGACAGGGCAGGGCCGGCCCCGCCCCCTGTCCGCCTGAAGGGCCGCGAGGGAGAAAACTGGGTGAAAGCGGAGCATGCCGGGTAGCCTGGCCAGGAGCTCAGCCGTCCAGCCCCCGCCCCCCACTGCGGTTGCCATGACAACCGAGTTGGGGGGAGGAAGGAGGCGAGGAGAGACCACTAGCCCCTCAAACAATGGGAACCTATTCCAGGTCACCCTTGGCCTTGTCCTAAGGGCCTTGGGGAAGCCAGGAGTTCTGAATTCCTCATAGCCTGCAGGATCGGCGTCTGGGGGAGCAGTCCCGCGGCTTAGGTCAGGTCTGGGGAACCCAGAATGATGCGGGGGGTGGTCACAGATGGGTTTTCTTTCTTTGGAAAATCCAACCCTTTTTCCTGGGCTCTCTGACACCCACTGTAGGCTAATGTCAGATGAAGTTTGGTTCATATTCTGAGTGCCTCTTCCTCCCTACCCCCACCCCCCACTGAAGAACTTGACCTTGTAGTGGGAGGTGAGCAGCGGGCGCGGGGAGGAGGCGGCAGTCGCTTTGGGGACAGGCCAAATATTTTATGAGTAATTTAATATCTGGAGCACGAACCACTGAGCAGAGAACCCGTCAGCTGCCCGGAGCAAGAAGCAGGTCTGGTCCTCATAATGCGTGGGAGAGGGTGGGAGACTGACAGGGATGGCCCGGGGCCTCAGGAAAGTTAACCCATTGAGGGCCCCAGAGCGAAGCAGGAGGGCACAGGGCGGGCTTCCGCTCCGGGTGTGCCCGCCGTGGAATAGCTGTGGGCTGAGCGCTTGAGCTCAGATGGGAGAGTGCACACTGGGGAAGAGGCGCTGGCTTTGAGACCCACGGACCTGAGCTTGACTCCTGCTAAGTCAAGTCATACAGGACCAGTGACTCCATTTGTCTGAGCCTTAGTTTCTTCACCTGTAAAATGAGGATGATCATTGATGGAACCTGCATCACAGGTGACAAGAAAGACAAGAATTCAGCGTGGTACACGGGACACCGCAGGTGCTCAATAAAGAGACCTTCCCCCTCAACTCCGATGCCCCCGTGAAGCTCACAGCAGCTCTCTGGAGCTCCCAAGCCTCCTTTCAGGGGGTGTCCCCACGACCCACCTGACTAGGTCATGGGACATGGACTAAGAGAGCGTGGCCCTTGAGCTGTTCTCTTGAGGTGTCGATGATGAAGAGTCATTTAATGAGCACCTGGTGTGTCCAGGCTCTCTGCTAGCTTCTGACTCCCTGACTTCCTCTTCTCCGGAGTGGGGCCTGGAGGGCGCTTGTCACGTTCCACACCACCATGGGTGTGTCTTCCTCCAGACACCGGCTTTCAGACCCCCTTGGGGTTTCTGGGGAGGAGTCCTGTCCAGACTGATGGCCTAGCAGGGGCGCCCGCAGGCCCTAGACTCAGATTTGGGTCAGATTCCCAGTTCAGCCACTTTCAGGGGAGCTCTCCATCACTCTGGGCCTTTATTTCCTCATCTGCAAAACATGATTAATCAAAACGTTTCCTCGTCAAGAGGCTGTTACAATGAATGGAAGCTCATGCGGTACAGAAGCTAGCTGAGAGCCCGGTACACACTAGCTGCTCATTAAATGAGTTTTCATCGCTGATGCTTCAAGAGAACAGGGCCACGCTGGCTTAGTCCGTGTCCCAGCTCTGTCTTAGCCAACTTATGTAACCTCCCTGTACCTCAGTTTCCATATCCATGAAATCGGTTTAATAACAGCACCTGCCTCATGGGACTCAAACACGTTAAGATATAGAAAGTGCTTGGAATGGAGTCTGGAGCAAAGGAGGAGCAGAGCCAATACCAGCTGCTATCCTTCTCTTCTTCTGAGGTTAAGGAGCAGTCAGTGAGTCTCCACTTCCCTCCCCTCACCCTGCCATTCCTGGGCCTGGCATGCGGGTCCCATCTTTGGTGTTTGGGGCTGCAGCCTGGTGAGCTCGCTTCCCGCTCTGGGTTTTTCCTTCAGCCTGGCTGGGGTACTCCAAGAGCGTCCAGGGGCTTCACCCCCCAACACGTCTCTGCCCTTTGGTTAATCATTAAACCACCCCTCTCCCACAGCCCAGTCCCGACCACTCTTTCACTTCCTGGAAGAGATTTCGAGGTCCCTGAGTCGAGATGACCCAGAGATTCCCCTGGTCCAACCCTTCTCATGTTACAGACGGGGAAACTGAGGCTCAGGAGGGAAAGCCAGGGACGTCCCTGGTGGTCCTTTGGTTAAGAATCCGCCTTCCAATGCAGCGGGTGCAGGTTTGATCCCTGGTTGGGAACTAAGATCCCACAAGCCTTGGGGCAACTAGGTCTTGAGTTGCAACAAAGACTCAGTGTAGCCAAAAAATAAAAGTGAGATGGAGACTTTAAAAAAAAGGAGGAGGGGGAACCACACACAAATGGCTGCTCAGGCCAGAACTTGAGCCAAGGTCTCTAGCTCCCTGTCCAGGGCTCTTGCTCTGCACCGACTTGATTTTGGAAGCGCCTGGCCGTAACTGGTGCTCAGTCCAGAGAGGGGCTGGGACTGAAATCTAGGCCCCAGGAGCATCTAGAATCTCAGTAGTTCTATGCCTTGACCACCAGGGCTAGCAAAGACCTGAGCAGCAGGCTTGTGTCTCATGGCAGAGCTCAGGAAGATAGGACCTGGCCAGGCCTGGGATCACCCCACCACCTGTTATAGTCCCAAAGAGTAGAGTCACTTAGCTGAAGTCACAGTGAGTCAATGACTCTGGAAACAGCACACCCTCATCCTACTCTGCCCGTATTAACTCTTTAATGTCCTTTCACTAAGAATCTCAAAGTCTTACCGCTTGAATCCAATTCACAGGACATTCTTTGAGCATCTCTGCAGACCAAGTATGCAGCTCCATTCCCCATCGTCTATGCCGGATACCATACAAACATTATCCTTTTCTTCTTAATAGCCCTCAGCGCACAGATTATGGGTTTTGGTTTTTTGTTAACAAGTGAGAAAAAAAGGCTCAAAGGGCCTGAGTGACTCCAGGTCACACAATTACTGGCCTGGTCAGGGGGCAGACTGTCTCCCCGCCACCCCTTGCAGACCCTGTACTGGTTTCCAGCCCCGAGAAACAGGAGGAATGAAGACACGTTTTTCAGATCTCCTCCGGAAACCAGCTGGGGCAGTCCCGGCAAGGCTGACATTTATGTCCTGCCTTTAATCACATTAGCTGACGTGTTCCAAACAAGGTCTGCACATTACTTTTTAACGAGGGCCCAGCTGTCTCTCCCAAGGAAACCTGTGCCTATGGGGAGGGCTGCCCAGAGAGATGTGAACTCAGGAACCAGAGCCTGAAGCCCACTCCACGGGACAGCCCACACGCCGGCTGCAAACCCAGGCTGGGGGCAGGTACAGAAGTTTGTCCTAAGATGGGCTCAGGACTCATCTGTGTGCAAAGCTTGTCTGCCTCTTGCAGCTTCTCCGAACCCCGCAACAGCCAATAATCTCATTTTTCAGATGAGGATGCTCATAGTTGTTGTGGGTCTACTGTGTATCAGGTGTGGCAAGCGGTTCTTGATAAAAACCACTCTTTTTAAAAAAGATTTTTTTTTTCTTGTGTGGCAGAAGTCTTATTACAGTGAAAAGGGGCAGAGAAAGCTTCTGACAAAAATATCAGAAGGGGGATGGAGAGTGCCTCCCTCTTTTTTCAAAAGATTTTTTTATGTTGACTCTTTTTAAAGGCTTTATTGAATTTGTTACAAGATTGCCTCTGTTTTATGTTTTGGCTTTTTGGCCAGGAGGTGTGTGGGATCTTCCCGACCGGGGAATGAACCAGCACCCCTTGCTGTGTTGGAAGATGGAGTTTTAACCACTGGACTGCCAAGGAATTTCCCCCAAGTCACTCTTGGTGGTGTGCGTATCACACACCAGGTGGGCATTTTACAGGCACTAGCTCATCTAGCATTCGCACCAATACTAGCTGATACAGCTCCATCTTGCCGCCGAGGAAACAAAAGCTCAGGGTCGAGCTGACTTCCTCGCCCCACGGTCACCCAGCCAGAATGTGGCAAAGCTGGGCCGGGACAAAGTGGGGCTCTTGTGAGAAGCCAATGAGGGAAGGCTCGTAAAGCATCGGGCACGGTGCCTGATGCCCGGTAGGCGCTCTCTAAACTGTGCCTCTCCTGCCCTCTTTCACCGTCAGCTTGTCTGCATTCTCCCTGCTCCCCCAGATGCTGTAAGAGCTTGTAGGGACAAATACATGGCAAGATGGCACAGGTGAGGAGAATCTGCAAAAAACACTGGGAAAGTAGGGTGGGGAGGCAAGAAGATCTGGAATGGAAGCGAGGACAGAGGCTCCCAAGAAAACATGTTCCATCGGATGTGCCCACTCTCTGCTGGTGCATCGCGTGGGAGCCACTA
The DNA here is from genome assembly GCF_042477335.2 of Ovis canadensis. NCBI lineage: Eukaryota > Metazoa > Chordata > Mammalia > Artiodactyla > Bovidae > Ovis > Ovis canadensis. The sequence goes on from NC_091246.1 coordinate 249,425,434, forward strand.
GGGGCTCAGCTCTCTTTGCGTCATTGAGGAATAAGCCCCAGTCTCATTACCTCTGAGTGAGGGTGATAAGCCCTCATCGGGGCTGGCGAGGGGGGTAGCCCATTAAATGGGCCAGTGTCTGTGTGACATTCATGATCTCAGCTAAGTTTCTCCCACCTTCCTGTCTTTTTCCCTTGGACATGCCAGGTCTTCCCAAGGAAACAGTCCCATGGGCTTAGGAAACATGATCGCATTGCCTTTCATTCTCGGCAGGACCTGATTCTGACATTGTTCCTACCTTGCCTTTCTCCCTTCCCTTCAACAGCTATTTACTGGCCTAGTATTATTGGCATCTGTCTCCAAACCCTGTACTCTCTGGAGTAAGAAAGATTTACTGATTAATTTGTTAACAAACACACATTTGATTTCATTCATTCATCTGATAAGCACGAGTCTTCCAGGCTCTCTGACCTGTGACATGTCTGTTTCTAGCCTCCTTTGTTCCCTTAGGGCCCTGGCTACTGTCTGTACAGGTGAGGATACTGGATAAGTGAGGTGTGATGGGGGATTTGCGCACTTGTGTTCTTCCTGATCAGTGACCTGGTAATAAATTTTCTTTCTTTCCCTATGGGGAGCACAAGCCCTCCTAGGTTCCTGATCAGTACACTTGGGGAGGGCCTGAGAATCTCTGTCGCAAGGCAAGGCTAATGCGGCTGATCTAGTGCAAATCTTTCCTTCTGTGGGGAAGTCTGAGGCTCAGAGAGGTATAGTGCTTTGTCTGAGGTCAAACAGTGAGTCGGATTCTGAGGCCGGCATGGAGCTAGGAGCTCTTGACTTCTCATCCAGGGTGCTTTCTGCTCTGCCAGGTCCCCTCGCTGTGGGTGTCCCTGCTTGGGTGGGCCCTGCTGGATTTCTTGAACAAACACCCTTTTCTCTTGCATCTGGCCAACAGGATTGTCTATGAGAATCCCTCCTGGCTACATGCAAAAATAAACGCAGCTCTCAGCCTGCTCTGAGAGGAGGGCGTGTATTTGTGTGTGTGTGTTGGGTCGTGAGGGCGGGGGGTAAAGGAAGGGCACCTGGTGCCCGTTGTCAGTAGGAAACCAGAAAGGCGGGCATGTAGAGGAGAGATGGGAGCTGGGCCTGCAGTGCTCAGAGCCAAGGGGTGCTCGGCGTCAGGGAGATGGACCCTCCGCCCTTTGCCCTTGCCTGTGTCTGCCCGTGAACTCGCTCAGCATCACCGTCAGAACATCATCACATCACCATGACGGCAACAATAACAACAAGAGATTCGTCACCGAGCGCTTGCCAGCTCCCAGCTCCTGTACTAACTGCCGCCAGTGGTCAAGAGAATTCCAGTTGACAGCGGATCAACAGGCTGAACCAGGGCCCCTAACCCTGCCACTTAAAGGGTGGTCCCTAGTCCAGCAGCATCAGCTTCCCCAGGGATCTTGTTAGAAAAACAGACTCTCAGGTGCCACCCCAGGCCTGCTGCACTTGAAGACACATTTTATCAAGACTTTGGATGGGTTTTGAGCGCGTGAGAGTTTGAGCGGTCTTGCAGTATCACAGTACCCCAGTTCCAATGACAACTCACCAGCAGTAACTATAGCCAATACCTGTGGAGAACTCTCTGTGTCGGGGGCTCTGCCCATAGAATCCCATTTAGCCCTCATTAGCTTTCGAGGGTGTCTACGATCATCACCCTCAGGGTACAGATTGAGGAAACAGGAACAGGTACAGACAGAGAAGCGGTAACGGTAGCAGTAAATGAAGTGATCAGCCTGTGCGTGGCGAGGTGGGATCTGAATGCAGCTGCTCGGTCCTTCCGATTGCTGAGCCCCCAGCCTTTCCTCCCTCACTGTGTTTCCCATCTTGTGTAGGTCCCAGCAGACAAGAAGCTTGTCTTCCCTTCTTCCCTCAACCCCATCGGGCTCATGGATACTTGTGGGAGGAGGCTGGGCTACTACTGGTCATGGCTTTCATGTCCACCAGCTCAGCCTTCTCACTGGAGGCAGAGGGCACCCTGCATGGGAATCACCTGGGGTGTTTAGGAAAGTGTGGATTCCTGGGCCTCCAGGTCCTACAGAATCAGAAGTCCTAGGAGAGGGAGCTAGATACCAGCAGATTTCCGGGGGATTTCATCACCCATGGCAGTTAGAGACCCGGTGCCTTTGGTCACTCAGGGTAGGAACCGCAATGTCCATTTTACAGCCCAAGACAATGAGGCCTAGAGAGTTTTCCTGTCAACGCCCCCAGGTTGGAACCTAGCAGGAACCTAACCTAATGGAATGTGGACTGGCTTGGGAATCAGGCAATTCTGCATCCAAGTTCCTGCTCTTCTCTTTCCAGGCCTAGAACCACAGTTGGGTCTAAAGCAGAATGGCAGGTCCAGCCCAGAGATGGTGTGGCTTGCTAGCTAAGAATGGTTTTATATTTCTAAATGGCTGAAAACAACAATCAGGAGAAAAATATTTTGTGACATGAATATTAGGTAAAATTCTAATCCCAGCGTCCTTAATGACTGATTGGAACAGAGTCACGCTCACTTGTTTTTATCTTGTCTGTAGGCTGTTTTCACGCTACAGGGCAGAGTTGAGAAGTATAGCAGAGATTGTATAGCCCCCAAGCCTAAAGTAATTCCTATTGGGTTCTTTACAGAAAAGGTTTGGCAGCCCCTAGTACATAGAAGTGGTTCTCAGACTTCAGCCGCATCGTAATCACCTGGAAGGCTTGTTTGAAAATACAGAATGCAGGGCCCTATCCCCAGACTTCCTGATTCACTCAGTCTGGGATGGGGACTGAGAATCTGTATTTCTAACAAGCTCCCAGCTGATGCTGATGCTGGAACCGCGCTTTAAGGACCCTGGTTTAGAGGAACTTGGGTCTTCAAAGCTGACCCTCAGCCCCCCTCCAGAAGCTCACAGCCTTCCCAGGGAGCAGGATGCACTTGGGGAGAAGGGAGGGAGGAGGCAGGAGCTTCAGGTCCCATCTCAGCCGCCTGCCAGCTCCTCTTCTAAGCCGTCCTTCTCCTGGTATCTGCTCCCCCCTGGTGGCAGCAAGCCTAGAGCTGGCCTGGCTTGTTCAGCCTCGACAGCCCATCCTTCCATTTGGAAACACATCTCAGAGATTTCAAAGTTTACATATCCTTTCCCCAGGGAGTCCACCTCTAGGAATTTAATTCAAGAGAAGAATCACGGCTGCATAACAGCATGCAAATTGCATCATTTGTCTGTAAGGGGATGACACAGGAGAACAGGGAAGTCACTTGACATGCTCGCATAGTTGGTACAAATGTTCAGGCAGGATTTGATCTGAAGTCTGTCTGACTCAAGAACCAGTGGCCCCAGCTGCCACCCCACACAGCCCCACCAGGGTCTCTTGCCTGCTCCGGGGAGCAGTGACTCTGCAGCCAAACTGCCCTGTGTTGAATCCTTGTTGTGTTACTTACTAGTGTGTTATGTCAGGCAAGCCATGCCACTGCTCCACGCCGCCGAGACCCCCTCTGTAAAAGGGGGACACGATTGTAAAATTCACCAAGTGTCAGGCACTCTGAGAGCTGTTATTATTACTTATCAAGCCCTTGCCTTCCTTCTTTGCTTTTACCCTCCTTTCCCTTCCTTAAGTGGCTCAAAGCTTTTTGGTCCTTGGGAGGGACTGGGCTGGACGCGGAGAAGCAAGGATAGGGTACCAAGGTGCCTGCCAGGTGGCAGACCTGATAGGGCTGCCCACGCCACGCTGGGAACTGCCCTGCCCACCCTGCAGTCTAGGCAGGAGGGCACAGAGTGTAACACGTGGTTCCCTGGGTTCCATGGAACACGTGGTTCCCTGGATCCACGTCCTAAATTTTCTGTGTGGCATGGGCAAGTAACACCCCCCCGTGAGCCTCAACATTCTTATCTACAGAATGGGAACAATTAAATTAGGAGAGTGGTTCTTTAAGTGTGGTCCTCAGGCAGTAGCAGCAGCAGCATGTGGGAACTCTCAGGAAATGCCAGTTCTAAGAAGCCCTCCTGGTGATTGTGATGCCTGCTGACATTTGAGAACCACAGAATTAGAAGATTTGCTCCTTAGGCTTGTTGTAACTAGTGCAGGGGAGAATATTTGCTGGGCATTTAGGTCAATAATCATGAACTATTATTATTTCTGAAAAATATTTACTTGCCTGTGCCAGCTCTTAGTTGAGACATGTAGGACCTAGTGTCCTGACCAGGGATTGAACCCGGGCCCCCTGAATTGGGAACGTGGAGTCTTAGCCATTGGACGCCCAGGGATGTCCCCTGAACCACTATTATAGGCCTGCTCCTTCTTGGCCTCAGCTGATTGGGCAAGGAGTGTCCTTGTTCCAAGCTGGGTCAATCAGATTATCCCCTCTCCTGGAACTGGGGATTGGGGGTGTTAGTCTCTGTATTACTTCCTCCAGGGGTATGGGCTGACTTGGCAGTCAAGGCTGTCATTGGGGGCATGCATTTCTCTCCATTTGCCTAACAGTTAAGAGGACCAGTCTGCAGAGTGAGGCTCAGATCCAAGAGCTCTCAGAGGAAACCCCAGTCAGGCTCGCATGTCACCGAGACTGGGCTGTCCCACCTGCTCCTGGCTCCTGTAGGGGAACTCTGGTTTCTCCTGATAAGCCTGTTGTTTCGTACTTTATGTTTCTAGGAGGTTTCTCGGAAGCCTGGAAACTGAAAGGACTCTGGCATGTTGAGGGTTATGAGTCAGGGTCAAAGTGGCTACATGAAGGTCAAGGCGCACAGGTCCAAGGAGATCACTCCCCTTCCTTCCCCTGTCCAACCATTAGCCCATCCAGGAGATCTGAGTTTCAACCCCATCCCCTCTGAGAAGGGGCGCAGGGGAAAAGGCAGGTCCGGACAGTGAGGGAATAGGCGAAGTCCCGAGACCCATCTAGGGTCACCTCTAGAATTCCCCATTATTCTTGGTTTTGGTTCCTGTTTGATGAAACCTCAGCTGTTCCCCTGGAGAGCTGAAGAAGTGAACCCTCCCCAGGGGGTGGGAGAGAGCAATAACAAAGGTGAGGGGTTTAGATATATTCATGCTCGTGTAAAGCAAGGTATGTTTGACTGCAGTGGGCATGACTAAACACACAGTGAGAGTCCCGAGTTTCTGGCGGATCTGGAATCAGAGTGGGGAGGCCCAGAGGGGCACTGTTCAGAGTGCTGTTGTTGAGGGGATGCTGGTGGAGGATATGCGGCAGGGTCAGGGTTTATGGGTCAGAAGTCAGAGGAGTGTGGGTCTTGCAGGAGAGGCAGCCGGCCTGAGGCAGCACCAGAGACAAGCTCTGCTGTTACCTTGGCCGTGGCTGACTTTGCCTGGATCCTTGTGGCCGGTTGGGAGGCCCTAAACATGTGTGACCGGCAGCCAGATCGGCCCTTGGGGTGAAGGGTGGCCATGTGCAGACAGACCCAATGGTAGAAGCTTGAGAACATGGACCCTGGGGTCCGATGTGCTCAGATGAGAGGCTGGGAGACTGCAGAAGGGAATTCCAACAGGAGAGGGTATCAAGACCTTCTAGAACTAACAACACCCAAGAAAGATGTCCTTTTCCCTTCTTCCCTCAACCCCATATGGCTCATGGATCCTTGTGGGAGGAGGCTGGGCTACTACTGGTCACGGCTTTCATTTTCCACCAGCTCAGCCTTCTCACTGGAGACAGAGGGCACCCTGCATGGGAATCACCTGGGGTGCTTGAGGAAAGTGTGGATTCCTGGGCCTCCAGGTCCTACAGAATCAGAGCCCTAGGAGGGGGAAGCTAGACACAGGCACATTTCCAGGGGATTTCGTCACCCATGGCAGTTAGAGACCCGGTGCCTTTGGTCACTCAGGGTAGGAACCGCAATGTCCATTTTACAGCCCAAGACAATGAGGCCCAGAGAGTTTTCCTGTCAACGCCCCCAGGTTGGAACCTAGCAGGAACCTAACCTAATGGAATGTGGACTGGCTTGGGAATCAGGCAATTCTGCATCCAAGTTCCTGCTCTTCTCTTTCCAGGCCTAGAACCACAGTTGGGTCTAAAGCAGAATGGCAAGTCCAGCCCAGAGATGGTGTGGCTTGCTAGCTAAGAATGGTTTTATATTTCTAAATGGCTGAAAACAACAATCAGGAGAAAAATATTTTGTGACATGAATATTAGGTAAAATTCTAATCCCAGCGTCCTTAATGACTGATTGGAACAGAGTCACGCTCACTTGTTTTTATCTTGTCTGTGGGCTGTTTTCACACTACAGGGCAGAGTTGAGAAGTACAGTAGAGATTGTATAGCCCTCAAACCTAAAGTAATTCCTATTGGGTTCTTTACAGAAAAGGAATGCAGAAGAATGAAGCCAAGAAACACCTGGAATAACAGGCAAATTTGGCCTGGGAGTACAGAATGAAGCAGAGCAAAGGCTAATAGAGTTTTACCAAGAGAATGCACTGGTCATACCAAACACCCTTTTCCAACAACACAAGAGAAGACTCTACACATGGACATCACCAGATGATCAACACCGAAATCAGACTGATTATATCCTTTGCTGCCAAAGATGGGGAAGCTCCATACAGTCAGCAAAAATAAGACTGGGAGCTGACTGTGGCTCAGATCATGAACTCCTTTTTGCCAAATTCATACTTAAATTGAAGAAAGTAGGGAAAACCACTAGACCATTCAGCTATGACCTAAATCAAATCCCTTACAATTATACAGTGGAAGTGACAGATAAATTCAAGGGATTAGATCTGATAGACATAGTGCCTGATGAGCTATGGACAGAGGTTCATGACATTGTATGGGAGACAGGGATCAAGACCATCCCCAAGAAAAAGAAATGCAAAAAAGCAAAATGGCTATCTGAGGAGGCCTTATAAATAGCTCTGAAAAGAAGAGAAGCAAAAAGCAAAGGAGAAAAGAGAAGATATACCCATCTGAATGCAGAGTTCCAAAGAGTAGCATGGAGAGATAAGAAAGCCTTCTGCAGTGATCAGTGCAAAGAAATAGAGGAAAACCATAGAATGGGAAAGACTAGATATCTCTTCAAGAAAATTAGAGATACCAAGGGAACATTTCATGTAAAGATGGGCTCAATAAAGGACAGAAATGGTATGGATCTAACAGAAGCAGAAGCTATTAAGAAGCAGCAAGAATACACAGAAAAACTGTACAAAAAACTTCACGACCCAGATAATCATAATGGTATGATTACTAACATAGAGCCAGACATTCTGGAATGTGAAGTCAAGTGGGCCTTAGGAAGCATCTCTACAAATGAAACTAGTGGAGGTGATGGAATTCCAGTTGAGCTATTTCAAATCCTAAAAGATGATGCTGTGAAAGTGCTGCACTCAATATGCCAGCAAATTTGTAAAAGTCAGCAGTGGTCACAGGACTGGAAGTGGTCAGTTTTCATTCCAATCCCAAAGGCAATGCCAAAGAATGCTCAAACTACCGCACAATTGCATTCATCTCACATGCTAGTAAAGTAATGCTTAAAATTCTCCATGCCAGGCTTCAACAGTATGTGAACTGTGAACCTCCAGGTGTTCAAGCTGGCTTTAGAAAAGGCAGAGGAACCAGAGATCAAATTGCCAACATCTGTTGGATTATCAAAAAAGCAAGAGAGTTCCAGAAAATCATCTATTTCTGCTTTATTGACTATGCCAACGCCTTTGACTGTGTGGATCACAATAAACTGTGGAAAATTCTTCAAGAGATGGGAATACCAGACCACTTGACCTGCCTCTTGAGAAATCTGTATGCAGGTCAGGAAGCAACAATTAGAACTGGACATGGAACAACAGACTGGTTCCAAATAGGAAAAGGAGTCCGTCAAGGCTGTATATTGTCACCCTGCTTATTTAACTTATACACAGAGTACATCATGAGAAACGCTGGGCTGGAGGAAGCACAAGCTGGAATCAAGATTGCCGGGAGAAATATCAATAACCTCAGATATGCAGATGACACTACCTTTATGGCAGAAAGTGAAGAAGAACTAAAGAGCCTCTTGATGAAAGTGAAAGAGGAGAATGAAAACGTTGGCTTAAAGCTCAATGTTCAGAAAACTAAGATCATGACATCCAGTTTCATCACTTCATGGGAAATAGATGGGGAAACAGTGGAAACAGTGACAGACTTTATTTTTGGGGGCTCCAAAATCACTGCAGATGGTGACTGCAGCCATGAAATTAAAAGACAGTTACTCTTTGGAAGAAAAGCTCTGACCAACCTAGACAGCATATTCAAAAGCAGAGACATTACTTTGCCAACAAAGGTCCGTCTAGTCAAAGCTATGGTTTTTCCAGTAGTCATGTATGGATGTGAGAAAGTCATGTATGAAAGAAAGCTGAGCACTGAAGAATTGATGCTTTTGAACTGTGATGTTGGAGAAGACTCTTGAGAGTCCCTTGGACTGCAAGGAGATGCAACTAGTCCATCCTAAAGGAAATCAGTCCTGAATATTCATTGGAAGGACTGATGCTGAAGCTGAAACTCCAATACTTTGGCCACCTGATGCAAAGAGCTAACTCATTGGAAAAGACCCCGATGCTAGGAAAGATTGAGGGCGGGAGGAGAAGGGGACGACAGAGGATGAGATTGTTGGATGGCATCACCAACTCAATGGACACAAGTTTGAGCAAGCTCCGGGAGCTGGTGATGGACAGGGAGGCCTAGAGTGCTGCAGTCCATGGAGCTGTTAAGAGTCAGACAGGACTGAGTGACTGAACTGAACTGAACTGAACTGAACCTAACTGAGCTGAAGTGCCTTAAATCCCTCCTGCCTCTGGACAGGATAGGTTGAGAGTCTTGGTGGGTGGGGCTAGTATGAGGGGTTGCAGAGAGCAGGCGCAGGGCTGGGAGGGGTTCAGCGATGAGCAGGGTAAGGGGCTCACAGCTTAGCCCAGGAGATGGGGTGAGCATGAGTAAAGGCTAGATGAAGGCAGTGTGTGCTCAGACCTGAAAAACTGAGGACTGGGATTAGAGAGGTCCGACGAGTAGGGGCTGTGAGAGCTGAAATGGTCCACTCTTAGGGAGAAGGTGTGACTTGAATGAGGTTTAAAAGGATGGTTAGATAGGTGGAGTGAAAGGGGAACGTAAGATCACTGAGGCAGGAGAGCTTGCATCTTGCCTAGAGGTTAGGAAGGGCCCAGCTGGTCTGGAGTGAAGATATTCTTTATCCAGGAGAGGCGAGATTGGGACTAGAGGGTCAATTCATAGAGAGGCTTGAATGCCAGGCCCATGGGCAGGCATTATGTCCAGTTGGCCGTGGGGAGCCATCGAATGTTACTGAGCAGAGGAGCCATTGAATGTTACGTGTTCTAACTGGATGGCTGAGCCTGAGTCAGGCTGGGAAGATAGTGGGAGGGAGAGCATGTGAGGAGAATCAGAAGGGGAAGGATTGTGATCCCAAGGTCAGGTAAGACTACGGAACGGCTCTTTGGCTCTTTGGGTGGAGGCATGTAGCGTTACATGCAGAAAGCCCCTCTAGGGTCCTAGATGTCTTGTCTCGAAAGAGCTCTCAGGTCATCAGTGGACAGACCTGCCTCCCAGCTCATCTGTGGGATTGAGAGCAATCCCTTCACCCCTGCAAGTCCTCAGTTTTCTCCTCTGTGAATTGGGCATGATTTAGCCTGTTTTCAAGGATGAGTGTGGGGATTAATGAGAGAAGGAAGAAAGGGTCTAGTCCAGTGTTTGGAGCACATAGGTGCTCCGCAGATGGTGTTCCCTCCCCATCTCCCATTGTGTGGCTGGCACAGAGCTGGACACAAAGCCTGGCCCTCCAGTCACCACCAATTAGATAGAGCTTCTGCTCTCAGAAAGGGAAGTTCGGACTTCCCTGATAGCTCAGTTGGTAAAGAATCTGCCTGCAATGCCAGAGACCCTGGTTCGATCCCTGGGTCGGGAAGATCCGCTGGAGAAGGGAAAGGCTACCCACTCCAGTATTCTGGCCTAGAGAACTCCATGGACTGTATGGTCCATGGGGTCGCAAAGAGTTGGACACGACTGAGCAACTTCCACTCACTCTGCTTTCAGAGGCCATTTATTATTCAATCATTCAGAGTCATTTCAGAGGTCATTTATTGTTCCATCATTCAACCAGCATTCAAGCAACATTTCCAAGCACCTACTATGTACTACTTGTGGGGACACAGAGTTGAATTAGACCACTGTCCCTTGGGCTGGGAAACTTTATTAACTCATCCATTCAGCATGCCCGTGGAGCCCTCCTGTGCGCTTTGGCTGGGATATGGGGGGTGGTGTTGGGGAGAAAGAGAGCTTGGCTGGTGGGGGCGGGGGTGAATCGGCCCCACAGATTACACCTCTGCATCAGGGAAGAGCAGGAACCCGGAGAAGATGCTGTTGGCGCCTTCGATGCCCACCAGGGCATTCTTTTCGGTGGCCTGCAGGAAAACGGTCTCCTCCTTCTCTAGCTTGAGCACAATGCTGCCCGTAGTGACCTGGAAGGTGTTCTGGACATAGTCGCAGAAGGTGACCACTTTCTGGGGCTCTGCCTGGCCCCGCATGAGGTCCACACACAGCTGCCCTCGGGAGCTGGCATGGTAGGTGAAGAAGTAGAGCCCGGGCACCTTGCACGTGAACTTGCCGCTCCGAGCCTGGTAGTTATCGTTGGTGTTGGTGATAATGTGGTCAAAGCGGATGGGCTGGCCAGGTCTCAGGTGGTGGTTGATGGTGCGTGAGGCCGAGAAGGCAATTTTCTGCGTGGCCCTGTAGTCTCCCGATTCACCCTTGGGGCCGCGGGCTCCGGGAGGCCCTGGGACACCCTTGGGCCCAATGGGGCCCTTGGGGCCGACTTTTCCTGGCATCCCAGGAAACCCTGGGTCCCCCTTCTGGCCATTCTCGTTGAGGTGGCTAACTTGCCCTGGAAGCCCTGGAAAAGCAGAGATGAGATAAATGAGGGGGCCAGAGATGAATGGGGACTGGAAGGAGCTGGGCTGGGAGGCAGGGAGCCTGACTGGGTAGCCTCAGACAGGCCCCTGCTTCCCTCTGGGCCTCTGCGTCCCGTCTGTGAACACGAGGATGGGCAGGCCTGCAAGCCTCCTTCCAGAAAGCCCCGCTTTCCACATTTGGGATGTGCTTGGTGATAATGGGGGCCAAGGGCCGTCAGGGTGGGGAGTGGTGTCTTGCTGAACCTAGAAGTGGGCATTCGAACCTTTCTCACTCCACCACTCCAAACCCCTCCTTGGTTTGGCACAAGATATAAAGCCTTCTCTTCCAGGAGAGCGGCAGAGTCTGGTTGCTGTGAATGCGGGCTCAGGGCCAGGCAGGCGAGTTTCCCACATCCCCTCTGCCGTTCTCAGTCGTGTCCCCTTGACTGACTCACATTGCCCAAGGCTCAGCTTTATCATCTGGAAAATGGGGATGATGTATTTTGCGGGCTCGTGAGGATTTGCTGAAATTGTGTGATGAGAGCAGCTGGCTGTGGTTAAATGGATGTGTGAATTACATACATCACACGGGGGGTTGGAGGGGCAGGCAGCTTCATTAAACCCACTGACAACTCTGCAAAAGAGCACCATCCTCATCTTACAGGTGAGGAAAGAGCAGTGCCGAGGGCTGAAGCCGCCTACCCTGGAGGCACCCAGGACTCTGTGGCCACCGTGGATTTAGTGGTAAGACAGCCAAGGTTTGGCCTCAGCCTCAACATTGACTGGGCCTCCCCAGTGGCTCAGACAGTAAAAAAAACCTGCCTGCAATGCGGGAGACCAGGGTTCAGTCCCTGGGTGGGGAAGATCCCCTGGAGAAGGAGATGGTAACCCACTCCGTTATTCTTGCCTGGAAAATTCCATGGACAGAGGAGCCTGGTGGGCTACAGTCCATAGGATCGCAGAGTCGGGACACGACTGAGACTAACACTTCACTTTCAACATTTACTGGGCTCCCCTGGGCAAGTCAGTAGCCTTTCTGGACATCAGTTTTCCCACCTGTAAAGTGGGAATCAGAATCCCTTCCTTGCAAGGTTACTGTGAAGGGCTCAGCAAGCTGATGGCTTTGCAAGTGTTTTGTGCTCTCTAAGGAGGGCCGCTGACTTGGGAGGTGGCTGATGGGGCCTTGGGGAGTGACTCTCGTGCATTCCCAGTGTCCACAGTACCTTTCTCTCCCTTCGTCCCTGGAGTCCCAGGCTTGCCATCGGGGCCTGGTTTCCCGGGAATGCCCGGGATGCCAGGGATGGACGGCCCGATGCAGTTGCTCTGGGCCCAAGAGACACGGAGCAGATTCAGGAGCAGCAGCACCAGCACGCTGCCCCGAGGGATCTTCATCGCGGCCCTGTCTCAGCTGCTCCCTGTTGGGGGACAAGACGATGTGATTGGTCTTGGCCATTCATTCCTTCACTTGCTCCTGTTCCCTGAGTGTCTCATCCACCAGACCCTGTTCTGGGTGCTGGGGATGCCGTGATGAGCAAGACAGATTTGGTCCCGGCCTTCATGGAGTTAGACACAGGTCAACACGCAAGTCAATGGAACTGGTCATATGCTGTGGGGAGCGCTCTGGCTGAAATGAAATGAAAGGGGGCCCCGAGGGCTGGTTTTGTGAGGGGCGTTCTCCTGCCAGAAACTTTTTCTAGACAAGGGAGGCATCTCTGAGAAGTGATGTTTAGGCTGAGACCCAAAGGATCAGACAGGGCTGGGGCAGGAATGTTCCAGGAGGAAAAGACAGAAGGCAAAGGCCCAGAGGCCACACAGTGTCTGGAGTGTTGAGAACCGACAGGGAGGTCAGGGTCTTGATTGCTGTGGTTTGATATTTCGGTCCAAGGGTTCTCAGTCATTAGAGTTTCTGAATTCGGGCAGCCTGTGCTTCTTCCAGTTATATCCTCAGAGCACCCCTGCACGGAAGAACCAATGTTTCTACACTGAAGAGGAAACTGAGGTTCAGAGAGGTCAAGTCACTTGCTCAGGGTCACACAGGAAGGACTGCAGCCAGGGCTGAACCCAGGCTTGTGTGGCGCTGAAGCCAGTGACCTTGCCAGCATAGCAGGCCACCTCTTCCGGCAGAATATTCTCAGGTCCCTCCAAAGGCTCTGGGCCCTGGTGAGAATCCTGGGGAATGAGACAGAAACCCCGGGGCATCTTGAGCTTGTCAGCGTGGCCAATGCCCATGGCATCACTTCTCAGGACAGAAGGGACCTTAAAACTCATCTCGTCCAACCTTTAGCTTCTTCCTTCTTAAAAACGGAGTTGATATTCTTGTAACAAAAATTTAACCTTTTAAAGTGAGCATTTCAGCACATCCACAGCATTGTATAACCCTCTCCTCTGTCTATTTCCAAAGTATTTCCATCAATTCAAGAACCCTCAAATAACAGTCTGTACTCGCTAGTCAGTTACCTCCAAATCCCCCTCCCCGCTTCAGTCCCTGGCAACCCACTCCTCTGCTTTCTGACTCTATGGATTTACCTGTTCTGGATATTTCATAGAAGTAGAATTGTATATGCTATGTAGCATTTTGTGTCTGACATTTCATTTAGCATAATGTTTCTGAGGTTCATCTACATTGTAGCACGGATCAGTATCTCATTCCTTCTTAATGGCTGAATAATATTCCACTGTATGGACATATTACATCTTGTTAATCCACTTATTATCGATGGGCATTTGGGAAGTTTCCACCTTTTGCTCATTGTGAATAGCACTGCCGTGAGCATTCACATACAAGAATTTGTCTGAATACTTATTTTTAATTCTTGGGTATATCCTTAGTGGAATTACTAGGTCTTATGGTAATCCTGTGTTTAACTTCTTGAGGAACCCTCAGGTTATTGTTAAGTCTCCTCAACAGCATCTCTGCCCAGGCCTTTTCCCATCCAGCGCTTGTACCATCTCAGTGATGGGAAGCTCATTACCTTCTGAGGCAGCCCATTCCACCTTTGCCCATATCCAATTTCTCCCCATCTTTCATGGCTCCTGTCAAAGCCTTTCTCTTCCAGGAAGCCTTCCCTCATTACCCCTCAGCCCACAAAAGCTGGGCACTCTCCTGCTCTTAGACAGGCGAGCAGAGTGGTCCCAGCCCATCTCCCAGGATAACCATGAGGACCCAGGCAAGGCCATGGCTGGGAAAGAGTCACGGGGTTTGGGGGCTCTAGTTCAGACCTATAGCTGCTGTTGTCTGATCCTCACAGCACTCTGGAGAAGTGGGTTGTGATTATTTTCCCATCTTGCAGATGAGGACACTGATATGTAAACATTAGGAAACAACCCTTTCTAAATTGCCCAGTGAGTTGGTTAATGGCAGGGCTGTGGTCAGGCTGTGGTCTTCTTTGCCTAACAGTGCCTGTGCCAACACAGAATTTGGCACTTGGAGGCCTTCCTGAGACCAGAAAAACCTGCTGATTTGGGCTTGTGTGCTCAGAAAATCAGCCCCAGCCCCCTTGGTCTGGTCCTGATCAGTTCATGGCTCAGACTCCTGAGTGAGGCTGGAAGCTGTGCTGGGTACCAGGCAAAGAGGGACTGCAAAGATGGACGTGACCAGGGCCACGAGTGACCAGCTTGGGCTCTGTCATGCTCCCAAGAGAGGCTGACATTCTATTTATCTTGCCAGAGGTTTTACAAACGACATTTTGACAACCTTAATAATCAATGCATTGGGCACTTAGCAGGTGCCAGGCTCTGTGCCAAATGCTTTACAGGTCATTCTTTCATTTAATTTGCTCCTTACAGCAGCCCCCTGAGAAAGCACCCCTGCTTTTTGATTTCACAGATGAAGAAACTGGGCAGTGGAGAGACTGGGAACCTTGATCAAGGTCACACAGCCATACGTGGCTGGGATTCAAACCCACTTCCACTGGGTTTAAACCCCATGGGGTGTTTCATTAAGAGGCCTTTCTGCACGCACGCTCAGTTGCTTAGTCCTGTCTGACTCTTTGCGACCCCGTGGACCGTAGCCCACCAGGCTCCTCTGTCCATGGGATTCTCCAGGCAGGAATACTGGAGTGGGCTGCCATGCCCTCCTCCAGGGGATCCTCCCGACCAAGAGATCGAACCCGCATTTCTTGTGGCTCTTGCATTGTAGGCAGATTCTTTGCTGCTCAGCCACTGAGAAAGCCCAGAGGCCTCTCTACCTGGGGGTTAAAACACAGGCTTTGGAGCCAAACGGCCTGAAACAAGGAGCTACAGCATGGCCTGTGCAGTGCTGGAGGCGGGGCCAGTGTTCCGTGATGGCTGTTATTATCATTATCATTAGTGCTGCTGTTGTTGGGGGTGTCACCAAAGGTGAGAGGCCTGGAGGGTCACAAGGAGAGGAACACTGCTCCCAAGAGGGTCCAAACCAGGCTTCTGCTCCTTCTTAGCTATGGGCCTTAGGCAAGTGGCTTCTCTCTGGACCCAGTTTCTCCTTCTGTAAAATGGGGATAATCCTGACTTCTGCCTAATCTCTGCTGAGCTTTCTCATCAGACTGCAAGGAAATAAGAGAAGGCAGGCGTCAGAGAAATTGCTGGGTGGACGGAGGGGGTCCGGGGTCCTGATTTCACCTCAGCCTCTGACATGCCCTGAACCAGGCAGCATGCTAAGCAGTGACTGACGGGGTCGGTGGGAGGACAGATGAGTTAGGGCTCACAATAGCCTGGCGTATTGTAGATGCTTAATGAATATTAGCTATTTTAAAATTATCAGCATCATCTGGGAATCCCCAAGTTTCAAGACACCGCAGAAGATGCTTGGAAAACTAAAGAAAGAATTTGGTCCCTTTGGGAGGCTGGGCTCAGGGAGGGGGTCTGTCAGATGCAGGCGGCGCAGGAGTAGGGGGAGATCTGGTTGGCTGCTAGGGTGGTGGGGTAGGGGTAGCGGTTGATGATGAGACTCAGGTCTCTTGGGGAAGCTGGAGGTGGGGTGGGGAAATGGGGTGATCTGGGTTCTGGCCTATTTCAGGGGCCATTGAATCTTAGACTTGGGCCAAGACTTAACCCTCAGCAGGTCTGACCACCCTCTGCCTTCAGCATCCATCACCACCATCAGCCTCACCCCTCACATCTTTCCTGGCATCATCCATCTCCTCCAGCTCCAACAGCCCCTTTCCCCCTGACTTGGAGTCAGGCCAGTTGGACCTTGAACTCCCCTTCTGCTGCTACCTTGCCACATGACTTCAGGAAAGTACCTTAACCTCCCTGAGCCTTTGGCAAAGTTCTTTTCCACCTGACAGGGCTGCCAGAGGATTACATGAGATGGAGCCTAGAAGGATCTCGGTCTCTAGCACGGTGCCTGACCGACCGCACACCCTCCTGCACAAGCAGAGTTGAGTTGTGTCAACGCTAACTAATAACTCATCGCAACTCCACCTGCCATCATCCCACCTCCTCCTTGAAAGAGGCTAGCGGAGCTCTCTCACCAGACTGCGAGGAAATAGGAGAAGGCAGGTGTCAGAGAAAGGCTGGGTGGGCAGAGGGGATTCTGGGTTCTGGTTTCACCTCTGCCTCTGACATACCCTGAGCCAGGCAGTGTGCTAAGCAGAGGCTGAGCTGATCTCCTTTAGGGCTCACAGCACCCCTGAAGGGTTCTGTTATTCCCCGAGAGGATCCAGGGTGAGAGGGGTTATGTCACTTGGGCCAGATCACCAGCTCCTGAGACGCAGAAGCGGGGCTCAGCTCCAGTCTCGGTGACCCCAGAGCCTTTACTCTGATGCCTCCCCATTACCCGGGGCCCCAGGTAGCAGCAGACTCTTGAGCTGACCTCCCAGAGGAATTGATTCCTGAGGTCTGGGATGGGGTGCAGGAACCCTCAGAGTCCAACCCTCCAAGTGGCTCAGAGACAGAGGATGTGGGGCCCTGTATGCAGGAAGCACCACCCTCCGGCATACTGGTCCTGCCAGCCTGTCCCCCTATTGCTAGGCCCCGTCCTCACCTGGGAGCCTGTGTCCTCTGAGGCTGCTGGGCTGGGCAGAGTGGGACCGGGTGCCGGGAGCCTCCTGCTCTCCGTCCAAAGTGGAAGTCTCATTCCTCAGAGATGAGAGGGGCCTCTCCCTGACGGCACTCTCCGCGGGCCTGGCAGGCCAGCCTCCTTCCTTGTTGACCCCACTCTCATGCTTTCTGCTGTCGTCAGGCAGTTTCAGGTCCCATTTCTGCAATCGGGAGGGGTTTACTGTAAATAGGATGGGTGGGTGGCCAGTTTGGTTTCGCCAGCTCAGCAGCTGTTGGGGGGACTAGGGTGTTCCAGGGGAATGTCCACAGTGGTTGGGGGGAGCACCTGCCACGGCCCCTGACCTCATGAACTCCTGCAGGAACTGTGGTGTTCCTCCAAGAAATGGAGATGTGGCCAGCCTGCTGCCCGAGGGCTGCGTTTGCAGTCAGAAACCCTGATTCAGATTCTGGCTCTGCCACTTAGCAGCTAAACATCTGTTGCTGTTTAGTTGCTTCAGTCCTGTCTGACTCTTTGCAACCCCATGGACTGTAGCCCACCAGGCTCCTCTGTTCATGCGATTCTCCAGGCAAGAATACTGGAGTGGGTTGCCATTTCCTTTTCCAGGAGATCTTCCCGACCCAGGGGTCGAACCCTCATCTCCTGCATTGCAGGAGGATTTTAGTGGCTGTATTTACAGAATTAGGATTCCAAAGAAAATGAGTTTTTTTTTGTTGTTGTTGTTTAGTTGCTAAGTCGTGTCTGACTCTTTGTGACCCCATGGACTGTAGCCCACCAGGATCCTCTGTCCATGGAATTTCCCAGGCAAGGCCCAAGGATCCAACCTGCATCTCCTGCATTGGCAGGCAGGTTCTTTACCCCCGAGCCACCAGCGAACCCTAGGGAGCCCCAGTTTCCTCTGCTGTGAGATGGGACCACAATCGCACTTGCTTTCCAGGTTGCACAGGGTGCTGCGGAGCTCAGACGGGACAGTGGAGGAGAAAGAGGTGGGTCAGCTGTAAAGCGCAGTGCAGGGTTAATCGTTAGTATCAAGCTGTGTCCCAGGCGCCCCCTTTCTGGGCTCATCTCTTCTGCTTTGCTTCTCTTCTACAGCCCTGCTCTTTTTTTGTTCTCGGAAAGTAATCTAATAATGAAAAGTGAATTGTAAGTGTGGTAATTATTTATTTATATCCCTTCCTCTTCTTCCAGTGGACCTGATCCTGTTGCTTGTTGATCCTGGCATCATAGGATTCCAGGAGAGCAGGACTTGGAGGTCACCCCAGCCATTGCTGTTCATGTTGTATATGAGGAAACTGAGGCCCAGAGGGGAGAAAGTTATCATTCAACAAATATTTATCATGAGCCTCTACGTATACTGGAGATGGAGCCACAAGCAAATCAGCCCTGGGTCTGGCCCCCAAGGAATGTCTCTTCTACCAGGGGAGACTGGTATTAAACATCAGTTCAGTTCAATCACTTGGTCATGTCCGACTCTTTGTGATCCCATGGACTGCAGCATGACAGGTCT
Source organism: Ovis canadensis (assembly GCF_042477335.2). Classification (NCBI taxonomy): domain Eukaryota; kingdom Metazoa; phylum Chordata; class Mammalia; order Artiodactyla; family Bovidae; genus Ovis; species Ovis canadensis. The sequence goes on from NC_091246.1 coordinate 249,443,775, forward strand.
CCCTGTCCATTACCAACTCCTGGAGTTTATTCAAACTCATGTCCATTGAGTTGGTGATGCCATCCAACCATCTCATTCTCTGTCATCCCCTTCTGCTCCCGCCTTCAATCTTTCCCAGCATCAATCTTTCCCAGCATCAGTCTTTTCAAATGAGTCAGCTCTTTGCATCAGGTGGCCAAAGTATTGGAGTTTCAGCTTCAGCATCAGTCCTTCCAATGAATATTCAGGACTGATTTCCTTTAGGATGAAATGGTTGGATCTCCTTGCAGTCCAAGGGACTCTCCAACTTTTTGAAACCCCATGGCCTAAAGAGTCCATGGAATTCTCCAGGCCAGAATACTGGAGTGGGTAGCCTTTCCCTTCTGCAGGGGATCTTCCCAACCCAGGAATCAAACCCAGGTCTCCTGCATTGCAGGTGGATTCTTTACCAGCTGAGCCACAAGAGAAGCCCAAGAATACTAGAGTGGGAAGCTTATTCTTTCTCCAGTGGATCTTCCTGACCCAGGAATCGAACTGGGATCTCTTGCGTTGCAGGCAGATTCTTTACCAACTGAGCTATCAGGGAAGCCCTGGTATTAAACGTTAAGGGGCACAATGGTTTCACTGCTTCTGTGAAGAATGTCACAAGCAGTGGCTACTGGAACCCGTGCCTCATCCTCGTGGCAGATCAGGACTCAGAGCCAGGCATCCCTGGTGCTGAGATGCAAGCCCTCTCACTGAGGCTGCATCCAAGGTAACATGAGGCCCCTCTCAGGGATGCTTGCCCAGCAAGTTCCAGGAGCTGCCATAGGTTGGGAGGGCTCTCTCGACATCGGTGCTTGGAGGTAGAAAATCATTTCGCTTGTGGATGCTGCTTGATGGAAACGAAGTATTTGCTGTAGTGGGTGAGAGACTCATTTGATAAAACCCAAGGGCCTCTGGGCCCAACCAAATATAGACCCTCCAGTAATTTGGTGGCTGGTGACAATGGGAAAAGTGAACTTGAACTTGAGGTAGACACAGAAGGAGCCTAGAATAGGAAGCAGCATGGTTTGGGGCCAGGAGGGTTGGAATTGGCCCCCTGCAAGTTTGAATCCCAGGCCTACCTCTTTCTAGCTATGTGGCCTCAGGCAGCTTCCCCCCATATGAACCAGGGACCTGGGCATCTACCTCCTGGAGTGGTTGTAGGGGGCCAGTGAGGTAGCCCTGCATGTCCAAGGCTTAGCTGAGCACCCAGCCCTTGGTAGGCACCAATGCAAAGTTGAGAGTAGTATCATTTCTCTGAAGAGAAGACAGAAATCTTGGAGCCTGTATGCACAAAAGCCATGCCTGGATTGGAAGTCAGGAGCTAGGGAGACCCTTGGCCCCTGAGTGAGAGCCAGCTGGTCTCATGTATGCGTACCTGCTAAGTTGCTTCAGTTGTGTCAGACTCTTTGTGACCCCATGGACTGCAGCCCACCAGGCTCCTCTGTCCATGGGGATTCTCCAGGCAAGAATACTGGAGTGGGTTGCCATGGCCTCCTCCAGGGGATCTTCCCAACCCAGAGCTTGAACCCAGGTCTCCCGCATTGCAGACAGATTCTTCACTGTCTAAGCCACCAGGGAAGCCCAAGAATACTGGAGTGGGTTGCCTTGCCCTGCTCCAGGGGATCGTTCTGATTCAGGGATGGAACCTGCATCTCATGCCTCCTGCATTGGCAGGCAGATTCTTTACCACCAGTACCACCTGGGAAGCCCAGCTGGTCTTTGACTTCGGGCCTTCCCTGATGGTGCAGTGGTTAAGAACCTGCCTTCTGATGCAGGGGACGTGGGTTCAGCCTCTGCTCTGGGAACTAAGGTCCCATGTGCTGCAGGGTAACTAAACCCATGTGTCAGAACTACTGAAGCCCACTGCCCTGGAGCCCAAGAGAAGCTGTTGCAATGCCCCCTCGCTGCAACTAGAGAGCAGCCCCCCTCGCTGCAACTAGAGAGCTGCCCCCTCGCTGTAACTAGAGAAAACTGCACACAGCAAAGAGGACCTGGCACAGCCAATAGATAAATCAATCTTTAGACAAAAGTCACTCACTTTCCTCCCTGGTAGAGAGGGATTGATGGAAAAGAAGCCTAAGAGCCCCCCACACCCCGTGGTCTTAAAAGAGGCCCCCTGCCCCCTGGGATGCCTCATTCCAGCTCCTCTCCCACCCTTGCCTGTGCCCTTGAAAGCCCTCACCAGCTCCCCTAAGCCCAGCAGACAAGCTGGTGTTTTTCAAAGGCCGGTCCCTCCTGACAAAGAGAGAGCAACAAGAAAACAATTATGGAAAATAGAAACGGCACCAAAATGGTCGCTTCCAAAGTACAGGTCTCTGATCTGACTCCGTGGCCTACATGAACGGTGTATTGATTTTTTAAACAAAAGAGAAACGAGAAGAAAGATGTATCACTTGAGGCACTGCCGGGCAGACCGCTGAGTGGCTGCTGGAGGCTCACTGTGAGTGGACTGGCCCCATGACCTCTGCCTTGTCCCTGCCAGAGGCTCTCAGACCCTGTGGAGCAGCCTGGGTTCCTGGGCTCTGGCCTCTGTTATTTGTGTGTGTGTCTTCTTCTCTCTTTCTTTCTCATCTGGCCCGTTTCCCATGCCCTCCTATGCATGAGCCAGGTGTGTATCAAATGGACCTGCCCTCTAGGACGCTCATGGTCCAGCAGGGAGGCAGACTTATAGGGAAATAAGTGCATAAAAGCCAACTGGAGGACGATATCTGTTCAATTCGCCTGGCAAACCGCCTGCCCACCCACATCTCTGTCCTCCCCAAACCTGTCTTTTGGTATGACCATATTTATTTGTGAAATCCAAAAAAAGAAAAAGATTAAGCTCAGAAAAAAAAAAAATCATGTTTGTGGTTCCCAAGGGCAGAGAACCGGTGGAAGGAAATACAGAATAAAGGTTGTCGAAAGGTACAAGCTTCCAGTTATAAGATAAACACAAACCATGTAATGTATAACAAAAACTTATACACCACAACAGCAAATACCAAATTGTGGTATGGACCAAGGAACTGAATAGACATTTATCCAAAAAATATGTACAAATGACCAATAAGTTCATGACATGTTATTCAACATTTTTAAAGCTATAATGAACAAGGGGACCAAAATTAGCACAGCTGTAGGATATTACAAAAGTTGTTAAGGGAGTAAGCCCTAAGAATATTCATCATCACAAGAAAAAAAATTTTTGGTAATCATTTCATAATATATGTAAATCATATCATTACACTGCACAGTTCAAATTTTGATATCCTAAAACAGGAAGAAATTTAAAAGGTAAAAATGCAAAACGTTCAAAGAGGACAAGCCACTACTGTTTTACTTTTAGAATTATTTTATTAAATCTTAAATGTACAACAGCTTCTTAACTCTACACATGAAATACGTTTCTTAAGAAGAATGATATTAGTCTTAGTCTCCCTTGATTCTGGCTAACAGTTTTTCAAAACTTCGAGAAAAATCTTGAAAAAGGTTTCCCGTGTCAACCGAATCTTGGAAATGGGACATTATCAAAGAAGGGATGATTCTGCACTCTTCCAGAGACCGCTGGAAAGGCAGAACATTTCAAAAGCTAAAAAACCAGCTCAGAAGCATTTTCTTTAAGTCTTTCCTCCACAGGAAGATAGCGCTCGTACATGGCTGAGCCCACTCACAAAGTGGCTTCGGTACTAGCTCGGGGGTCTTCTGCCGTGCCGCTGCGCATCTGTGCGTGGCTGAGGTGAGCGCTCCCTTAGCACTGTTACCTTGATCATCCGCAGCCCCTCCCTTCCCTCCGGGCGGTAATTCCCTCCTCTGTACACAGTCAAGCCCACGGCCACTGAGAAGGCCCCCAGCGCCTTGTCTCTCCACAGCCCCCACGTCCACTACTGCCTCCTGGACCGTGGTTTCCTCCAGTATACGACCCGCCCGTGTTCCTGCTCTCTCTCAGCTTTCCACTCTTCAGTAAATCGTACCTAGAAGGTTTCTGCTTCTGATTGCCTGAATCGCTGACATTGCGACTTGTGTGACTTCCTCCTCCATAGCCGTCACAACGGGCTCTGAAGCCCTCATCTTGGTAGCCGTCTGCAGACCCTCCACCACCGCATCCTCCCCGTCCTCCCCCGTAACCAGGCCTGAGCCCCCAGCTGCCACCTCCAGCTCTTCCTCCGTACCCGTGAGAGCCATCCCCAAGCTGACACCCTCTTCCATACCCACTGGCTCCTCCTCTGAAGTTCCTTCCTCGTCCTGCTCCCACATTTCCACCAACACCATGAAAATACCCCAAACCAACATCGCCTCCTCCTCGACTTCTGAAATGTTGGCCTTCTTGCCTCTCTTGTCTAGACAAGGCCTTTCTTACTTCTGCACGATGACCATCGATGGTATGATTTTTCTGCAACACGATCTTATCCACGGGATCATGGTCCTCAAAAGTAATAAATCCGAAGCCTCTTTTCTTGCCAGACTGTCCATCAGTAACTATCTCAATGGCGCTGATTTTTCCGTACTTCTCAAAGTAATCTCTAAGATGACGTTCCTCTGTGTCTTCTGTGATTCCGCCGACAAACAGCTTCTTCACAGTGACGAGAGCCCCCCGCTTTCCATGGTCTTCTCTTGGGACAGCGCGTTTGGGCGTAACCATCTTCCCATCAATGAAATGAGGTCTGGCCGCCATGGCGGCATCCAGCTCAGCCATGGAAGAGAATGTGATGAAACCAAATCTTCTTGATTTTTGGCTGGCAGGGTCCCTTATTAACACACAGTCTGTAAGATATCCCCACTGCTGGTAATAGTTCCACAGACTTTCTTCTGTGGTCTCAGAGCTCAAGTCACCGATAAACAGTTTACGGAATTGTTCTTTTTCTCTCTTACTCCTCTCCGAAGGAACAGATTGTGAAGCTTTCTTCATCACCGGCTTACTAGCCTCAGCCATTTTTCCGATGCAGAGGAGGGTGAGAGAGATCTCAGGGGGCTAGCAGGGGCTGAACTGGGTCCCCACGCTATGATGAGAACCTGCACCTAGCCCGTCCTGACCCTGGGGTGCGAGCCTCCACTGCCCTCCACGGGAACTCAACACTGCTGCTACTGCCTCTGGAGTCTCTGTGGCCCTTGAATCAACCTTGAGTAGCTTTCAGGTTTTCAGAATAGGTTGATTGGTGAAACAGGTTGATGCAGGTTCGTCTGGTTCCAAGAGCTCTTCTGTGACTCACTCCTGAGATGAAAGACAGCCTGGAGCTTGCTGGAAATAGTAGTCTTCTCAAACTTCTATAACAGGTCTGAGTCCAGAGATCTGCTTTTTGTTTTGTAAATAAATCCGCAAGTAATTTTGCTGCACATGCAGATTCGGAAACCTGGGCTCTAACAAGTCATGCGTCTGTGGTCCAAGTCGGTGGAGGATGCTGTGGGGACACGAAGGGAAGAATCAGAGAAGGCTTCATGGAGGAGGTGATCCTTGTGTTGATTCCTGACAGCTGAATGTGTATTATCTAAGTGGATTGTGTGAGTGGGGCAGGAGCTCTCCAGAATGAAGGAACACCATGGGTAAAGCTCTGGAGGTATGAGACAGCAGCTTTCAGGAGCAAAGAGGCAAAGTGGATGGAGGTGGGTGGAAAGCTGGGCTCTAGCCTCCACTGTTAAGGCTCACCTTGAACCTCTGTGAGCCCCACAGGGCCTTGCAGAACCAAGCTGAGACCCCAGCCGGGCTGTGGCGGCTCTCCCTGGCCTGGGTGAGTCTCATGTCTCATTGGGCTCTGAGGCCAGAGCCACAATCTGGGCAGCAAAGTTACACTTTTTATCTCTTTGAACCTGAGCTGTCAACCCCTTGCGGTCGGCACAGTGAAAGTGCGGCAGTTCACACCCAGCTTCCTGGTTCTCCAACAAGATGACCCAGCTGGGCCCACCCTTAGGAATCTCACAGTGAAGCCCAGATGGCTTATGGGAAGCCATGGTTTTGGATAATCTCCTGGGGGCCCCCAGAGTCTCAGTTATTTGGGGGGAAATCAGACTCCAAGAGTCAGATCCTCCCTCACCCATCCATGCCCACCCAGAGCATAGTTATGAATGTTAAATGATTTAATAGGCGGGTTAGCATCACACCTGGTGCACAGTAAGTGTTCAATAAATGTTAGCTGTTACGATTTTCTTGACTCATTCACTCGCCCTGCTTTCAGTCACTCATTTACGCACTATTCATTCATGCATTCACCCCAGTGCATTCATTAATTCAGCACAAATTCATAGCACATCGTGTCTGCGTCTGCGCTGCGCCCACCTGAGCCCCAAACCCCTCTTGTGATGGGTGCTCCAGAAATTCAACAGGGATCAGCATAGGATGGGAATTCAAACACATTCCCGTTCACCTGTGAGCATGGATATCTTTAAGACAGCAGTGCCTCTCACATGAGCAAGTGACAGCAGACACCCCCTTGGGGACCCCTTGCGGCCTTTCGGTCACATTTCAGCAGCTCTCTCCCAAATGGCCGAATGGTGCCAAGCATCTCAGCCTTGGCACCAAGCTTTACTGATGCCTGAATCTGGAGGCCACAGATGGCTGTGACAGGCGCGAAGTGGGAGATGAAGGGAATCGCTTTTTAGGGAATCGGCAGTGAGGATTCAGAGCCGTGCATAGCTGTTGATTTAGTTATTTATTTATGTGCCTCCTGCCTCTTCCCAGACTTGGAGAGCACTAACCAGAGGAGGAGGGAGAGAACTCAGGACAGGAGGGTAGGGTGGGCTTCCTGGAGGAGGCGGCGTCCATTGGTGGCAAGAGGGGCCTGAGCGTCGATGCTGCACAGCGGGGAAGCTGCGGGAGACGGGGCGGCCCCCGGGGGCCCAGCGCAGACCTGCCCACCCTAGTCAGGGAAGAGCAGGAAGCCGGAGAAGATGCTGTCAGAGCCTTCTGTGCCCACCATGCCGTTGTAGTCGTTGACCGCCAGCCACACCTGCTGGCCTTCCTGCAGCCGCAGCAGCACGCCGCCCGAGCTGACCTGCTTGCTGCTGGTCATGTGGTCGCAGAAGGTGGCCACCTTGAAGCCGTTGCGGTAGAGCAGCACGCACAGGTTGGACGTGTGCGACGTGTGGAAGACGAAGTAGTAGAAGCCCGGGACTTGGCAGGTGAATTTGCCCGTATCCTTGTCGAAGTGCCCCTGTGGGTTGGTGATGACCTCGTTGAACTTGACCAGGCCGTTGGCCTCCGGGAACTGGCCAGTCTGCCGTGTGACCGAGAACACCGACTGGTGCTTCTGCTTGTACCTGCCCTCCACACCCGGCTCCCCGGGGGGGCCCACGGTGCCGGGAGCCCCCGGAATCCCTGGGGTCCCCATGGGACCGTTTTTCCCAGGATAGCCAGGCATGCCGGGGTCTCCCTTCTGGCCCTTGGGTCCTCGGGTCCCAGGGGTAGCTGGGATTCCTGGGGAGAGAGCAGGTGGGAAGGCAGTGAAGGGGCAGGCGATGGGAAGAGGGACCCGACGGTCCTCCAGGGGCCACCCACCAGGGTTTTGTCCCTGGACTCTCCTTCCCTGAGATGGCGGCCTATCCACCTGGGAGCACTGTGCAGAGAGTAGGAGGGGAGGGAGACCTTGGTTCAAATCCTGCCTCCCCTTGGTCTTGCCCTCTAACCTTGGCTAAGGCTTGGTCCTAACTCTCAGCCTCGGTCCCCACATTTGTGATGGAGAGGGTAGGACCAGGAGGCTCAGGAGGTGTCAGAGCCGGGCTGGATCTCAGAGACTGTGCCAGAGGCCATGACTGTTAGCCCACAGACACCACTTAGCCTCAGATACCTCCTCACCGAGAAGTCTACGAAGATGGGTCAGAGGCAGATTTTCTGGAAAGCTCCTAAAACTTAAACTTTAGGCCCCATTAACTTGCACTGACCCCGTCATGGTCCTTTGGGTAATTTTATATAAGTTTTTCAACTTTTTATGTTGAAATAATGACAAATTCACAAGAAGTTGCCAAAAAAAAAAAAAAAAGGATGAGGAAGTCTTATGTATTCTTTACCCAGTTTTCCCCAGTCTTGCAGAACTGAAGAATGAAATCAAAATTGAGACACTGACCACAGCTCCTCTTTTACACGCACTGTTTGTGTGTGCGGTTCTAACACAGTTTTGTAGTATATGGAGGTTTGTGTAAACACCCTCCCCCCTGCATCAAATGTATCCGTAATTTTGTACTATTTTTCTTAAAGAGGGTCCTCAGTATTTGATAAGATTCAGAGCTCCACAAAACTGCTTTCTATGTCTGAGCTGGAACCACTCAGGCCAGCTTAGCACATGGGGTCCACCAGAGGGAGAATTCCAGGCTGCCTCTCTCCAACCCCTCGACCCCCTCTCAGCCCAATTCAGCCCCTCTGACAGCTGGCTCAGCTCAATTTCCTTCAAGTTACGGATGGGGAAACTGAGGCCAGAGACCTGCCCAAGGCCATGCCACTGGTAGGAGGTGGGGTCAGGACTCAAAAAATCAAGTCTGGCTGAGTCCCAGTCCAAGTGTCTGATGCTTGTTGCCGCCCTGGTTATCAGAGCTTCTGTGAGCTTCTTCTCCCCTTGTCCAAACCATACTCATCTTTCAGGGCCTGACTCCAGTCTCCTCTTCCAGGAAGCCCTCTCTGACCACCCCTGCTGGCCGTCGTGGCTGTTTCCCCTTCTGACTGCCTTTACGGTGGGTGTTGGTGGAAACACACTGTAACAGAATTCTCTGCAACTGGTGAGCCACTTGGATCCCAGGTTAGAAGAGAATCAGAACCCAGCAGACCTGGGCTTCAGGCTGTGCGATCCTGGGCAGGTGACCTCCCCTCCCAGAGCCTCCATTCGCCCAGGTGAGATAAAGGCATAATGGAAGGGATCCCCCCGGGGTGGCTAGCAGAGCGGGGTGGGAGCACGGGTGTGCTGGGCACCTCATGGGTAGTGCTCTGAAATGTCAGGTCTCGGGGGTGGCCATCAGCAACGCTGAGCAAGCCTGTGCCTCTTTCTTCAGGCAGTTGGGGTGGACACGCCCGTGGGGAGGGCAGCCTGGGAGGCAGTGGATGGTAGTGGCGGGAGGCTGTGGCCTCGGGAGTCCAACAGGATCCCAGTGTGTGACTTCGGGCCAGTGGCTCAATCTCCCAGAACCTCAGCTTCGGCATTTGTAAAAAGGGGGTAAACCACATCTTCAAAGGATTTTGGTCTCAGCTTTCTCATTTGTAAAATAGAGTTAGTTTTTTCTACCCCTAAAGATGAATCTGTGGAGAGCACTTGGAACCTGTGTCTGGCACAAATTAGGAGCTTGGTGCCCATCAACCACCCTGGGCAGTGAGATAGCCAAAGGCAGTGGTGAAGTTCAGGGTCCTGGAAAAATGGCAGATCTGGGGGCTTCCTTTGACTCAGGCTGAATTGGAGGATTTCTTCTGGAATGTTGGTATAATTCCACTCTCTTTCTAGGAGGGCAAGTGACAGTGGGAAATTCCTGAGGACATCCTCCTCCACTGGTCTCCCTCACCCAACGCCTCTGCCACCTCCGTCACCTCTGCCCAGCCCCGCCCCAGCCTCCTTCACACCCACTCTGGACACACTCCCCCCCCAGATGTGTGCCCACCACCAGACTAGGTGCCCCCAGACTCCAGCTCTCACCCAGTACCCAGCGCCCATTCAGGTCCTCAGCCCTCTTCACTCATGCTGGGGCTTGCCTGCGAATCTCTGGCAGATGGTTCTGTGACTGCGACCCTGACTCCTCACTCCCCACCCTTCCAACTACCCAGAGCCCTAGGGAGGGAGGGGAGCACACGCCCCTGATAAAGACAGGGATGACAAGAGCAGCAATGACCGGAGTCTGCACTTATGGATACCTACCACATGCTGTTTTCTATTTAATCTCATTAATCGTCACAGCACCCCTGTGCAACAACTGCTGCCATCTCCCCATTTTACAGATGAGGAAACTGAGGCACTGGGAGGCTACATAAGTTGGGCAAGTACACACAGCAGGTAGGGGGTGGGGAAGCAGTGGGGCTGGGACTTGAACCCTGGCCATCTGGGCTATAGTCACTGGGGACCACGTTAGAGGGCAAGTTGCGGAAGTGTTGGAATAGAACAATAGCGAAGTGTTTTAGAAGCTTGCCAAAGATTTCGCCTGGATTATCTCCTGGGACCCTCCCCACCACCTTCTCAGACAGGCACTCTAGGTCTCTCCTTGATATCAGATGGGAAATCTGAGGGGCCAAGAGGTGAAATAGGGAGACTTGAGGCCTGGGCTCTGAGGGGAGAGGGGGCAGACCTGCCACAAGGGTTAAAACTCGGCCATGGGAGCGGGTGTGGGCAAAGGGACCACCCTCCTCACCACCAAGCCGCTGTCCACCTTCCCTGAGTTGGTCCCGGATGGACAGTCCAAGCCCTGCCCTCAGGCCCCAGGTGGCCTCTCCCTGCCAGGCCAGCAGACTCACCTGGTTCACCCTTGGGCCCTGGCAGTCCGTCATACCCATCCTTCCCGGGGGCCCCGGGCAGGCCCGGCATCCCGGGGATCCCATAGCAGTGTGTGCCCGTCTGGCCCCCGAGTGTCCGTGCCAGCAGCAGCAGCAGGTTTAATACCAGGAGGGGCCAGGCGCCGGGCCCCATGTCCACCTGGGGAAGGAGCTGGATGGGGAGAAAGCTGAGCTGGCCTCTGGCCCACCCTCCTCACCCTCTCTCTCCCCAGGGGGCCATAATTCTCAGCCCTCGGGGGCCGACTCCCCTTCCCTGGCCCCTCTCCTCTGGGGGCCACCCGATGGATGGGGAGTGGGGCCCCTGCTTCAAGCTCAGGCCCCTGGCTCAGCAGAAACAGGGATCTTCCTTCCCGTTCCAAGTCAGGCTGTCCCTGAGGGCACGTGTCAGGAGGTGGCAGTGGGGAAATGCTGCCATCTGCCCTCACCTGGACAGGTGGGAGGTGTCCGGTCTGGTCACGGAGAGGTCCTCGGACTGGCTTCCCCTCTCCAAGGCTGGAGGATGCTGTGTCAGAGTGGACCCAGCCAGGAGGACCCGGAGCAGACTGGGCAGCTCCCTCTCCACCTCCCCCCAAAACCACATCCCCTTTCCCATAATTTTTCCTGACTTAGCACTTTATCCTGGGTGCTGAGCTAGGCTGACCAGTGATACCCCTGTGTGCCCCCTGGGTCTTGAGTGTCTGAAATGAGGAAATGATCACTTCCTTGGATCTGGTGAAGGGTGTGTGTGTGTGTGTGTGTGTGTGTGTCAGTGTGTGTATGAACCTCAGCTGCCTGGGCAGGCTTCTAGAGTCAAGTTCAGCCCAGCGAATGCCCATCCCTGTTGGCTGCCGTTTACTGTGTCTGAGACAGCTATTTCACGAGATTCACAGGAGCAAGCTATAACCCTCCTCTTTACAGATGAGGAAACTGAGGCTGAGGAAAGTGAAACCCTTGTCCAAAGCTGCACAAGTGAGTGGTTTCTTGGGTCCAAACCCTTGCCCTGACCGCTTCATAGCTGTCCCCAGAAACAAGTCTTGTATGCACTTGTCAAATGGCAGGTTTTATCTTAGAAATGTCCACACTGTGCGTGCTAAGTCACTTCAGTTGTGTCCGACTCTGCGACCCCATGACTCTAGCCCACCAGGCTCCTCTAGCCACGAGGATTCTCCAGGCAAGAATACTGGAGTGGGTTGCCGTGCCTTCCCGACCCAGGGATTGAACCCACGTCCCTTATGTTTCTTGCATTGGCGGGTAGGTTCTTTACCACAAGGGCCTCCTGGGAAGCCCGACTTTCCATATGCCCCCTCCCATTTGCCCTACTTGAGGGTGCACTCAGAGGGGGCGAGCTTTGATAGAAGGCAGCCTGCTGTGGCAGACAGACTCCTCTGGGGTCTCCTTTCAGCCCTGCTGCTCCCTTGCCTGGAGGCCTTCAGCAAAGCACTGGTGGCTCTAGGCCTCAGTCTTCCCATCTGTATATTGGGGTGGGGTGGGGGAGGGGAGGCCCAGGCTTTGTGTGTTGGCATTTCTTCCTCTGCTGGGGCCCCGGGTGAACCTACCTTCCCTGCCAGCTCCACCTTCCTCACCTCCATCCCCAGCACCCCACCTCTGCTCTCAGAGCCTATCATGGCTGGCTAGGGGTTGCCAGTCGGGGCCAGGCTGGCAGAGCTGAGAGAGGTCCATTATCCCCTTCTCATGAGAAATTTCGGGGAAGGAGGAGGTAATGGGCAGTAGAGTGTTCCAGCCCTGACCCTGTGCCTGCCATTCATTTAAGTGAGTGGTTTGACTTCCCCAAGTGTCGATTTCTGCTCTGTAAGTGGGGTTTCCAGGAGCTTCCATGCAGGGCAGGGCTAATGCACACGCCGTGCCTAGCCCTGTGCGAGTAATGAGCTGAGTTCGGAAGGCCACCCCTGCCTCATTCAGGGCCTGTCTCCCCAGCTGGCCCTCCACCCTGTGGCTCTGGGCTGCAGAGTGTGCAGCAAGAGCGAGAATGTGAGGGCACTTGGCCCTGGAATTCTCAGGAGGGTGGAGGGCTGGGGAGAGCAGAAAGGAAGGCCGCAGCATCGTGAGGGCTTGGGGGACCCGCCAGAGGGCATCCAGGGCCCCTGCCTGTCTTCAGCCCTCACCTCCTCTGCGCCTGGTCCAGCTTGTCCAGCAGGTGGCAGCCTCTGCCCGTGCGCGGCCCTCCCTCGCCCTGCCCGCCTGGCCAGCTGGACTCTGCTGGGTCCCCTCCTCTTGGAGGGGCCATGATCTGCCTCAGCAAAGAGGAGTGGCTGTGGATGGAATTTAGGGTACAAGGCATTGGTGTACCCCCCTGCACCCACCATTTTTACAACCAAGTCTCCAGCTTCTTATGGGACTTCCACCCCGATGGTGTCTGTGAACCCCGTTGCGATGAGAGAAGCCCTCCTGTCTGGGGTGAGGCAGAGTTCAAATCCAGGCCCTGCCACTTTCTGCCACTGGGCCTTGGGTAGATGCCTCTGTCCTCTGAGCCTCAGGTTCCTCATTTGTTTTGTTAGGATTAAATGCATTGATGGTTATGAGATGTCCAGCACACAGTAGGGGCTCACAGATCTGTTTTGCTTCCCAGTCAATGCGTGTGTGTGTCCCAGGCTCGGGGGGAAACCAGGGCAGAGTGGAGGCCAGAGGGGAGCTGAAGAGTCTCTGCAGCCCCACTCTCTTCTTCATGATCCCCCAAGACTGTTGATGGGGCCAGACAGCCCCCCAGAGAGTCCCAAGTGTGTGGGGAAGGCGGTGGGGTCGGTGGGCTGTGGGTGCGTGAGGACTCCAAGGTCAACGCTCGAGAGAACGAGGGTGTTTCCAAGGTGCGCGCACGTGGGAGGGTGAGGCGTGAGTGTGCACCTGTGTGTCAGGGCTGTGTCTGGGACACGTGTGAGTGAGAGCACTACTGATGGTCGAAGGGGGTGCCCGGAGAGTCAGCGGCGGGGTGTGCGGGTATGGCCCTGTGTATCCCTTAGTGTGTCTGCGGGTTTGAAGGCATAAGTAGTGTGTGCAGGAGTGTGCCCTGCAAGTCTCAGGGAGTGGGTGTGTGGGTGAGGAGTGAATGAGTCTCGGTCCAGGAATGTGGGTCCACGTGCGTCTCAGGAAGTGTGTGTGAGTGTGTGATGTGTTTACACGTGAGTATGAGCAGCACAGAGGTAAAGCTGGCTTCTTTTGGAGAAAAGCGCAGGGCATGTCCAGGACTGAACTTCTGGTCTCCTTATCCTTCTCACGCACAGAGGACACAGTGGGGCTTTTGCTTCTCAGCAGCACCCGGACAGGCCAAGTGGGGCTCTGGGAATGGGCCAAGAACATTCCAGACCCTCCAAGGCCCCAGTGCAAACGGGATGCATGCCCAGCCTCCACGCCTGCTGGGGTAGAAGTCCAGAGCTGGACTCAGGACACCTGGCAGAGAGGACTTTTGGATGCCCTTGGCTCAAGTGCTCCCTGTCTCTGAGCCCCTGCCTTTCTGGTTCAGCCTTGGAAGCCATGTGTCAGGCGTGTGCCTGTGGAGGCTGGCGAGGGGAGCAGGTAAACGCGCATGTTTGGGCATCAGCAGGACCTGGGGTCAACCCGCCCTCTCCCCTTACATGCTGCTGCTGCTGCTAAGCTGCTTCAGTTGTGTCTGACTGTGCGACCTCACAGATGGCAGCCCACCAGGCTTCTCCATCCCTGGGATTCTCCAGGCAAGAACACTGGAGTGGGTTGCCATTTCCTTCTCCAATTCATGCATGCAAGCTAAGTCACTTCAGTTGTGTCTGACGCTGTGTGACCCCATGGACAGCAGCCCACCAGGCTCCTCTGTCCACAGGATTCTCCAGGCAAGAATACTGGAGCAGGTTGCCATGTCCTTCCCCGCCTTACATGCTAACCTTGGGCTTTAAATTTTCATTAACACTTACTCAGTTTCATTATCTGTAAAATGGGGTCAATCATAATACCCACTCAGAGTTCAACTGTAAAGACTAAACAAAATACAATTAAGGCTAAAATGTATGTGTGTGGGCTCAGTCGCTCAGTCATGTCTGACTCTTTGCGACCCCATGGACTGTAGCCCGCCAGGCTCCTCTGTCCATGAGATGCTCCAGGCAAGAATACTGGAGTGGGCTGCCATGCCCTCCTCCAGGGGATCTTCCCAACCCAGGGATTGAACCCAGGTCTCCCACATTGCAGGCACATTCTTTACAGTCTGAGCCACCTGGGAAGCCCCTTATTAATGCACCAAGAACTCCTCTGCAGTTTTCATGTATCAAGTCATTTAATCTTCCCAACAACACTTCCCTGGTGGCTTAGACGGTAAAGCATCTGCCCGCAATGCTGGAGACCTGGGTTCGATCTCAGGGTTGGAAAGATCCCCTGGAGAAGGAGATGGCACCCCACTCCAGTACTCTTGCCTGGAAAATCCCACGGATGGAGGAGTCTGGTAGGCTGCAGTCCGTGGGGTCGCAGAGTCGGACATGACTGAGCGACTTCACTTCACTTCACTTCAACAATGCATTGAGGTGTGTGCCATCAGTATTCCCACTTTGCAGATCAGGAAATAGATTCACCAAAGTAACGTAAAATGAACATAACTGGATTTAAGCAAATGGTGGCCCAGGATTTGAGCCCAGGCTGATGAGGCTCCCAGGACCTCCTAAATACATGCTGTAAAATGCTAAATATGGGCCTGCCTTGTAAGCACTTAAATAACTGTTGTCATTCTTCAGCCTCCCTCCCAATGCCCGAGGTAACCAGTGAACTTCAGGCTCAGCAGATGTGGATTCAGATATTTATTCCAGGAAGAGTTCCAAGACATGATCTCCGTTCAGGCAGCTAAAGCAGCAGAACCCCCGCTTGATGGGGCAGAGCAGAGATGGCCAGAGAGGTGGAGTGAGTGGGCCAGGATGCAGACGCCACGGTGGGGACTGGGGGGCGGGGGAGTCTTCCCTGCTCAAGCAGATGGGAAGATGAGGAAGCCGCTGAAGATGCTATCGGCCTCTTGGCCGTGGTAAATGCGGCCCTTACTGACATCTTTTTCAATCCAGACCTGGTCTCCCCGCTGGAGATGCAGTACCGTGCTCCCAGACACCACCTGCAAGAGTCCCTTGCTGTTGAAGTCACAGAAGCCCAAGGGCTGGATCTGGTCCCTCCGAGAGGACCTAATGGACAGGCAGATGTCCCACTGGGACACCACCTGGAAGGTGAAATAGTAGTAGCCTGGGACAGAGCAGCGGAACCTGCCCGTGTTGCTCTGGTACACATTCTCCTGGTTGGTGATGACCTCTCCGAAGACGACCACGTTGTCTCTCGTCAGAGGGTTCGGTCTCACGGCCGAGAAGGCTGGCCGCGGCTGGTCCTTGATGTTTCCGGGGGTGCCTTTGGTGCCCTTCAGCCCCGGGAGGCCAGGGGGCCCCATGGGACCAGAGGGTCCTGGGTAGCCCATTCTGCCTGGACTTCCAGGGGGTCCAGGGTCGCCCTGGTCTCCTTTAAGGCCGCGGATGCCCGTCTGGATGGTAGGGGCCCCTGTAGGGAGAAAGGTCAGGTTGGGAGCGAGAGTCTGGTAGCCTCCAGACCTCAGGGAGGTGGCTGGGGGCCCGAATAGCTGTGGGATAAGAGGGTAGGGGAGTGTCTGGGCCTGATTGATTCCGACTGGTTCTGTGTGACCTTGGACAAGTGTCTCGACCTCTCTGAGCCCCAGCTTGTTTGTCTACAAAATGAAGAGAAATTGAACAGACACTTGGGGAAGGATCAGGTTCTGGGAAAAGGCAGTCCCCTGGCTTCACTGCACTCCTGCCCACAGCTGGGCACTCCCAGTCCCCCGCCAGGCCATTGACCCCGACTTCTTCCGATTCAGGGACTGCCTGTAGGATGCCCGGGTGCAGATCTGCAAATGCCTGGGCAGATCTTTCCGGTGGTCTATGGACTGGGAGCCTCGGGGTGATTACATGAGACCATCTTTTCCAGCTCTGGTCTTGCCCTCCTCCCTTTTCCTTCACCCTTGGCCTTTTTTCTAGAATATGAGAGTTTCTGAAGCTTGAGGGGGCTGGGAAGGGGGAAGCAGGGAGAGACGTGCAGGGAAGCTGGAGGCAAAAAGGACAGTTGTTATGGATTGATTCCTCTCCACATGCTAGGTGGGGTCTTTCTCCCTTTTACAGATGAGGCAACTGAGGCTCAGAGAGGGTGAGTAACTCACTCGAGGTCACACAGCAAGACAAGGGCTCTCAAATCTAGAGACTAGGGCATTCGTCTTTCTGGTGATTGAACAAAGACCGAGGCTGGGCACAGCTTTAGGACCTTTCGTAGGCCTTGCTTGAAGTGGCCTACTCTCCAGAGGGGGACAGCAAGGCCAAAGAAAGAGGATGTGGCAGTTAAGGGGGATTCAGAGAGGCCCTGGAGGCCTGTGTACATGACCTTGGGAGAAGGCTAGGCCCTGGGACCAAGCACAGACTGGAGGGGCTTCATGTGGGGGCCCAGGGGGACTCCTCTGTTTCTCACCGCCACCCTGAGCCACCACCTCCAGAAGGCCAGCCCCGGCCCAGGAATGCGGGACTGGGGTCCTGTGGGAGGGCTTACCCGGCTCCCCTTGCTCCCCCTTGAGGCCCGGCCGTCCGGGTCGGCCAGGTATTCCTGCGCTCCCGTTAATCCCGTCCGGGGCTCGGCACACGTCCTGGGTCACAGAGGAGGCCAGGGAGATGGCCAGCACGCTGATCACCAGCCAGCCCCAGGGGGCTTCCATGGTCCCACTGTGGAGACAAGGGCAGGGCCTGGGCGGGCTGGACGTCACACACTCGTGCACACCCAACTCACACCTTGAACCGCGCCCCGCCCCCCCACCGTGACATCTGTATATGTCCCTGACCGTTGCACTCATACCCCACCCAGGGCCTTTGAAGTCCACCCTCCACCCAGCTCCAAGGACCCCCCAGCATACACACAGAACCACAGACTCACACAGATTGAAACACACACAACCAAACATACCCATAGGGTTACACAGACACACGAGCACAGCTTTCAGCCTTCACACACCTATACAACACAATAAGCAAACGTAAAAGCCCACCACACACCCCTGGACAGGCCGACGGACACACTCCCTCCCTCACTTACCTGGACACAGTTGTATACTCCCTACAGGGGATCGGTTCCTTTGAATAAATATCTGTTTAGCGCCCGCTCCCTGTTTAATGAACACTCTCTTGCCCAGATGGCAGAGGTGTACATCCACACCGGAATTCACCAACACCTGAGGCACCCCTCTGCTCCCTCCCCCACACACGTGGTCCTCTTAGCACCCACTGGAGGACAGACAGCTGACTGTCCCCTGCTGGCCCCCTCTGAGGGACCCCTCTGTTGGGCTCTGACACCCCAGCCTTTTCCCAGCCTCTTGTGTTTTGGTGGGGGGCCAGGATCCAGGAATTCTGGTTAGAGCTGGTGGCTCTGTGGCTACCTCCCCCACTCCCTCCAAGCCTCTGGAGTTAAGGTCCCCCCATTTACTTGTTCTGGGTCCTAGATCACTGCCCTCCAGCCCTGTCCTGGCACAGAACCAGCTAGCAGCACTCTCCCTCCCTCCCTGCCCGGTCCAGTCTCCTGGGCCACCTCCCCTGGCTCATTAAATGTCACAGACGCCTTCCCCACCCAGTGGTGGCCTCACCTGCGTCCAATCTTCAACGCACTGGATACTCTGGTCCTTCACGCAGGGACCCCGTGGGACACCCAGCAGGGCGGTGCTGGCCTGGGGCCAAGTTTCACATCCCTTCCCACTTCTTCTCCTTCCCCGGAACCACCCTGGGGGCCAGAGGCCAGCAAGGGACATTTTGAGCAGACCTCAGCAAAACTGGAACATGGGACATCCTACCCCAGCCACAGCTGGCGCAAGCGCAGGGACAGCGAGGCGGGAGGCTGCCGGGATGGGGGCGGAGGAGGGGTTCCTGGGCGGGGCAGTGGACTCCTGGAGGCACAGAGCAGCAGGGTAGAAGGAACCTTCTCTCAAATCAGTGACTTGTAAGACTTTTTCACGATCACGGAAGCAGCCCGTGTTTGTTGCCAAAAGCTTGGAAATACAGAAAAGCACAGGGAAACAAGGAGAGTGACGCAATGGTGAGAGGCTGGGTCATCAGCTTTCTAGACTCCCACTTCCTCGCTGCATGTCCCTGGAACTGTACTTAGCTTCCTGGGGTCTCAGTCATTTTTTTGGTTGTCGTTCATAAGCCGGAAGCAACAGATTCTACTTTGCTGAACAGTATAAAGGTTTAGTGATGTAATACACATACAAAACGCGGGACACTTAATAATCAGCTTCCATCAACATTTAAAAATCAAAAAATAAAAATCAGTAATAAACGCCCATCCAGAGAACTGCTGTCACCATCTGGAGGAATCGCCCAGGCTTGCTCGCGGTCACCGACGGGGGGCTCGCTGCCTGTCAGCCTAGCTCCCTTTGTCGCTGCCGGCCCAAGAGCGCCTTTCTTTAGATCGTGCTTCTGTCTCCCCCAGAGCGGAGGCCAGCGTGTTCAGGCCTGGGCTGGCTGCCGCATCTTTCTGCTTCTTCCCACGGCCGTGCTTTGTCATTGTCCGTTGCTTTCTTTCCTTTTCCAGAGGGAGGGGGAGAGGGCGAGGAGGAGGAGGAGGGGGAGGGTTGTTGCACCTGGGCAGGTGAAGACAGTCTAGGACCAGGGTTTCCAAGCCTTTGGGACTCCCTTTTCCTTGCAATCTTGTGTGAGAGATGATGTCACTCAACAAGTACAGGTGGGGATGCTCTGGCTTAAGGGTGGGGGCCCAGAGCTCCTACCGCCAGCCCCTTTCGGGCTCCTCAGGATTCAGGGGTTCAGGGGAGCTAGTGCCTCTCTCTGAGCTTGCGTAAGCCGCATCACTTCTCTGGACTTCAAGTTTCTTTACCTGTAAAATAGGGATGATACAGTCCCTTTGGGGGGTTGCCAAGGGATTATATGAATACATAAGGAAGTTTGGGTTTCCCAGGTGGTGCTAGTGGTAAAGAACCCACCAACCAACGTAGGAGACACAAGAGGTGAGGGTTTGATCCCTGGATCAGGAAGATCCCCTTGAGTTGGGCATGGCAACCCACTCCAGTATTCTTGCCTGAAGAATCCCAAGGACAGTGGAGACTGGCAGGCTGCAGTCCATAGGGTCGCAATGAGTTGGACATGACCGAAGTGACTTAGCATGCATGCACACACACAAGGAAGTTTATGCTGTCAAATACTACATTAAAATAAGTCATCATTATAAATAATATCTGTGTGACCTTGGGCAAGTTGCCTAACCTCTCTGAACCTCCCTTTCTCAAGAAGAGGGAGAAGATGAGGGAGAAAGCAGGGAGGTTGGTCTGTAACATCCCTTCCAGCATCGTCTTCTTTGATTGCATTGTGTCAATCTTGCTTCCCTGCAAGAGGCGTTAGAAATACTGCGTCAGAGCCAGAACGGTCGGCCGGATTGCTCCCATTTTACAGATGAAGAAACTGAAGATCAGAACTAGAAAGACTTTCCCAAGATCATATAGCAAATGACAGAGTTGGCATGAGGAAAAAACAAATACTATGAAAGGCTTCTCAGAGTACAACTTTCAAAATATTAAATGCACAATTCACGTAGAAATATACAGTGAGGGGCTCCCCTGGCAGTGCAGTGGCCGAGACCCTGCGCTCCCCATGCAGGGGGCCTGGGTTCCATGGCGGTCAGGGAACTAGATCCCACCTGCTGCAACTGAGATCAAAGATCCCAAGGGCTGCAACTAAGGCCCAATGCAGCCAAATAAATACATAAATATTTTTTAAAAAGAAATACATAGGGAGCATGTGTTTTCTTTCGCAGTTTATAAACGAAGGAACAAAGCTTGTTCAATGAAAGATGTGAGAAAAAAAAATTATATATACCTCATTAGGGTGAGAGAGATTCAGTGAAAATAACAACAACAACAAAAAAAACCCCCAAGAATTCTGGAATATTCATAGGTTGCTAAGGTAGTTACAAAACTGGTTAATGCTCTTTAGGGCAATAAAATCATCATGTTGGTGTTACCTACTCTACTGGAAAGAAATCATTTGCATCTCTACCAGACAAAAATAATTGGCAACTTATCAGTTTTCTACCAGCTACCAGCTATCTTTACAGAGCCTGGGCCCTAATCAATAGTAAATAATAAGTCAAGCAAAGTGACATTCCCCTGGAGTGTCAGGTGACCCTTAGGAGGGCTTGTTAGACATGACTCTAATTTGACTTTGAAAGGACACCAGTTATCTGTTCGCCTTATTTCCTAGCGTTGGAGGATTTCACTTATCAGACTGTTGCAAGAGTATAAACACTTCCCAAGAAATGAAAGACATCGATAGTAATGCACATATCATTAGTGTGAAAAGTAATGGGTCAGCAGTAGCCCTATGAATGTCACAGCCGGGACACCTTCAATCAGAAGAGGAGGGTGTCTTTTTCATTTTCTCCAGAGCTCAGGGTCCTGGAGGGGAAGCGGGAGTGGAGGGATGAGAGGAAATCCCTTGTCATGCTTGTGAGGTCGGGATCCAGGAGCCCCATCCCAGAGAGCGGTCGAGGGTCTGGGGGTAATCAGAGAAATAATTTTTAAATTACTCAGATTCTTCCTGGTGGAGTCGTCACCTCCCACTCAAGGGCTGCATTCCAAAATCAGCATATGAAGCAATAATCGTCAGTGGCCAATATCACCTTGGGAAAAAATTCTTAGGAAAGCACCATGTTGAAGACCATTATTACTGTTTCAGGATAGTTCTATGTGGTCACTTTTAGCATTGACATTAGAACAGGTTTCTAGTCCTTCAGTGGAGTATAAGTTGGCTAATGTATACCCCCTTTTAAAAAAATTAAATCTTTAAAGATTGGAGCTGTACTTAGTGGTGAGGTGTTTAGACCACAAGAGGCTCTGGATCTGAGGCAGATGGTGGTGGGAGGTTGGGGGAGGGGTGGGGGATTAGGGGTGGGGGCGTTGGAGGTGGGGGGTCGGGGCCCGCAGGTACACGCTACAGAATAGGCTCCTTGAGGGTCTGAAGCAGCAAGGATGGACAGCAACCCCTGCTGTATTTTAATGGGTATCTTTAGTTTTTTCTTGGAGAAGGAAATGGCAACTCACTCCAGTACTCTTGCCTGGAGAATCCCATGGGCGGAGGAGCCTGGTGGGCTACAGTCCACGGGGTTGCAAAGAGTCGGACACGACTGGGCGAGTTCACTTTCACTTTAGTTCTTTCTCTCTGAATTTTATTAGGCAAAATGCAGATAGCCAAATGTGTATATAATTTAACTCTAAAGTTCTTGTATTGCATTTAAAAAACACAGAGGTGTTATTTACACACAGTAAAATGCACAAACCTTAAATGCCCCTGTTCAATGGCTTTTTATGTAAATGAAGACACCCTTTACCACACCCAGGTCAAAACACAGAACATTTCCATCACCCCAGCAACTTGCCTCGTGCCTCTTTTTGTACCATTGGCCCTCAATGTCTGCATCCACAGAGCCCACCAACCATGGATCAAAAATATTTGAAAAAGAATTCCAGCAAGTTCCCCCAAAAGCAAAACCTGAGTTTGCCACACGCAGGCAGCTATTCACTACCATTTGCATTGTATTTACAATTATTTACATAGCATTTACATTGTATTAGGTATTATAAGTAATCTAGAAAGGATTAAAAGTATACAGGAGGATGTGTGTAGGTTATATGCAAATGCTACGCCATTTTATAGAAGAGACTTGAGCATCCTTGGATTTGGGTCTCCAAGGGGATACAGGGGTGTCCTGGAACCAATCCCCTGCAGATACCAAGGGACGACTGTATTCCCTTCTACCTGCAAAGAGCCCAGGGATTTGACCTCTCTCACCGCGGGTTGCTTCTACCTGTTCTTGAACTTCACGTAAATAGAATCGCTCGGTGTCTTTTGTGTCTGGCTTCTCTCATTTCACGTGCTTGTGAGATTCAGCCTCGCTTTTGCTGCATGCCAGCTCGGTTTTATCGCTGAGTAGTACTCCGTGGTATGCGTGCAGCCCATTTCGTGTAGCCCCGCTCCTTTTCATGGAAATTTTTGGTTATGATGAAAAAAACCAAGAACATTCTCGTACAATCCTCCTCCCTGTGCTATCCTGTGAACGGATATGTTCAAATCCCCACGTTACTGTCTGAACCCCAAGACGGGGACATGCGTTGACACGGACACCCCTTCACTCTCATCTGCTACCCCGCACCTCCCTCCATCAAAAACACAAACCTCCAGACTCGCTACCCGATCCACTTTTTCTCCTTCTCCTGGCCGGCTCTTTATTATGGAGATTGTCTTAATCTTGTCTTTCTTGCGAATCCTTCCCCTCCTCTGGGGGCCTTCAGAATCTCTCCTTCCATTCTCCTTCCCTCCACCCGTAAGATCAGGGTTTCTTTCTTCAGTGCGGGGAGTGTTTGGGAATTGGGGAGGGAACTGTCAGAAACCGCCTGGACTTTATTCTTTGCCTTTCTCTGCAGATAAAAGAGCTTCGGGGGACTGTTTTATGAAAAACGGAGGGGATCGCAAAACGACAAATAATTTGTTGTGGAGATGGAGGCAGCGCAGATTCAAATTCAGCATCTCCCCCCTTTCTGCTGCGTGTGCTCTTGCAGGAAAGAATGCCCGTGTTTGGGGATGACATTGACCCCTCGGACTGGGATGAGGCTTCTGGTCAGTGTTGTTTGAATCTGGTGCATGGCAGGCACTTAGCAAAATTCCCACCTGCTACTTAGGGCTGCCCATGCAGGGAGACCAGCTGAGAAGTTTGGTGGGGGGAAGTAAAAAGAAGACCAAACACAGCAAAAATAATTTTGTGGGGAAGAGTAAGAAAAATACGGGAAAAAAAGGGAAAAAGCAGACAAGCTCCCCTAACTGCTGGCTGCAGCTGGAGACCAGCATCCTGGCTGCCCAGGAGGGAGAAGCCAAGCCTGCTGGGAGCCAGGTGGAGCTGCTCTTGGAGATGTTCCCAACGCGGAGATTGCAGATCCGGCTGGAAAGGCGCTAATGGAAGCCACCAGGCATGCAGGCAGGTGAGACGTAAAAAGATTAGGAGGATTAGGGGTGAGTTTGGAAAACAGATAGTGCCAGCCAGGAGGACACACCTCTGCCTGGTGGAGGCCGCGTCTGGGTCCTGAGGGATGTCTCGATCCCACATCCAGGGAATGTGGTACCCAGAAGGCCTGGTTAATGCGACCTTCCAAGAAGTTCACACAGATGCAAGCAGAGGGGCCCGGGTAAAGCCTCCTCCCCACCCCACCTTTAGATCCTCACCCCTAGTCACCATGCGGAAACGATCTCCCTCGCTTTCCTATCACTGGGCCTGCAGTTCCACCTTTACTCATTCTTCCCCTGGGGATAAAGGATGTTCTGTTAAACGATAAAATTAAAGGTGTGTCTTAGGGCATTTGCAAGGTGTTAATGGGCTCTAATTAGTGAGCCCTGCTGCTAGACTTAATACTAGTGTTTTATATACTAATTTCATCATTGCAACCCTAAGGAGGTAATACTATGATAAGACCCTTTAACAGATGAAGCTCAGAGAGGGTAAGCAACTCCCCCAAGGTCACACAGCCAGAAGGTGGTAATTTCCACCGCATCAGGTAGCTTTCTGAAGATGTTCACTGGAATCCTGCAGATCCAAAACAGGAACTCTGGAAGGGAGAGAGGAATGGTGGAGATGAAAATGTTGGGTATGGGGACTCTGAAGGCAAGATTTGCCAGCTTCACAAATTTGCCTTCCCTGTGCCAAGTATTTTTCATATATCATCTTGCTTAACTTACACAGTATCCTTACAGGGTAGTGTATTGGCTCATTTTTCAAGATGAAGAAACTAAGGCTCAGAGAGGCAGTGACTCGTAGGTCTAGGGTTGCCAGATTTTGTTTGTTGTTCAATCGCTCAGTTGTGTCTGACTCTTTGCGACCCCAGGGACTGCAGCTGGCCAGGCTTCCCTATCCTTCACTATCTCCTGCAGTTTGCTCAAACTCATGTCCATTGAGTCAATGATGCCATCCAACCATCTCATCCTCTGTCACCCCCTTCTCCTCTTGCCCTCAATTTTTCCCCGCATCAGGGTCTTTTCCAAGCAGTCAGCTCTTCGCATCAGGTGGCCAAAGTATTGCCAGATTTAACAAATAAAAATACAGGATGGCCTGTTCAATTGGAATTTCAGATAAGCAACACTATGCATAGGGTATACTTATATTAAATATATATATATTCATCCTGTACTTCATCTGGCAGCCTCCAGGGGCCACAAAGCCTCTGAGTGGCTGTTCTCCCTCCACTCCCTGGCTCACGAGGAAGCCTGTCTTGGTAGGAAGGGGTGGGCTGAAGGTGTGCACCTCTCTGCCTCCCAGGGCAAAGGGGAAGAGGAGCCTTCATCTCCATCTAGGGTCTCCAAGACCCCTGCTCCTGTGGGCGAGCCAAGAACCCCAGTCAGGTTCCCTCACTCTGACCCCCCCCCCCCCACTTCATTACCACATCTCTTCCTGCCTTAGATTTTCATCAGGAGAGGTCACTATGGGCTGGAGGCAGGGGACTCCCAGCTCTGTGGGTGTCCATGGACAGATGACCCCTCTGGGCCTCAGTTTCCCTATTTGTTAAAAAAAAAAAAAAAAAGAGGGTGGAGTTGAACCAAAATAGTAGTTCCCTGGGTCAGAGTCCCATTGAGGAGCTGGTTAAGGAGACCATTACTCAAGTTGCACTCCTACGTCCTGAACAGAATTTCTGGGGTGGGGCCCGGAGATTCAGCGGTTTTCATAGGTGCCTCGGATGAGCTGAGGCAAGCAGTCCAGCACCTTTCTGGAGCTCTGACAGCAACTGGGCATCTGTCCAGTCTTGACACGTGGGCTGCGCCTGTCTTCTGCTTCCAACACGTGGGGATCAGGTGCTGAAGGGTCTCTAGACACCTTGATCAGAGTAGGACAAAGGAGGAAAGTCCAGGTTTGTTGGGTTGGGCCAGGGTGAGAGGGAGGGAAGATCACTAAATCTCCCCTGAGCTGAGATTATTTCCAACCTGGGAATTTCAGGAGTATCTCTTACCTCTGAGTAGAGATGGGTGTTTTTCACAGCCCCTGCCTGGCTCATGTGACTGCCCACCAGGGCACCAGCGAGGCTACTGTTGTCAGCGCCAGTGAACCAATGGGCGGACGGCGGTTCGGAGGGGGCAGTCAGTTTCCGGTGTCACCCAGCAGAGCTTCCCTGGTGGCTCAGCTGGTAAAGAATCTGCCTGCAATGCGGGAGATCTGAGTTTGATCCCTGGGTTGGGAAAATCCCCTGAGAAGGGAATGGCTACCCACTCCAGTATTCTGGACTGGAGAATCCCATGGACTGTATAGTCCATGGGGTTGCAAAGAGTCAGACACACGAATGAGCAACTTTCACTTTCCCAGCAGAGCTGCTTCAGTCTCCAGTCTCTGGGGGTGGGATTCTGTGCCCCAGCCTCACCCTAAGGCAGTCCTGGAAGGTGTCTGGGGTAGACAATGCCCTGCTCCTGTGGTCCAGGCGCTGCTTTCTTCATGGCGATGTTCTGAGCTTTTGCCTCTGCCCTACCAGCCGCTCACAGGAGCTCACAGCTGTCCACTCCCGCACCTCAGGTCCAAGCTCCCGTCTCCTTTCCCTGAACAGGGGGATCAAGCCTGTGGGCTGAGCCAGGATCTGGGCGCGGGTCTGCTGTGAGGAGCGCCTCCTCATTTTTGCCCCCGCGGGGCAGCTTCAGAATCTGGGCAAATGACAGCTGCTTCAGCCGGTTCCCTCCCTCTCTCTCCAGCCCTCTGCTGATTACAAATAAACACCCGGGCTACGGGGGAGAGTAATTAACTCTCCAACATGGGGAGAAAGTAATCAGCCTGGAGTTTGCTGCAGGTGGGAAAAGAGCAGGCTTTTCCTAAGGAGTATGCAAATACATCGGTAGTTTGCAAACCACCCCTTGGGCTCCAGGGAAAGGCTGTCAGAGCTGGGGGCGCCCAGCTGCTAAGCAGGGACAGACACCAGGTGATGCTGCCCCCAGCTGCTGGGGGGCCTGGCCTCTCAAGTTTATGGAGATCGGAGGGGTCAACATAGGAGTGGGGGCCTTGCCTTTGGGGCTCCCCTGCACGCCTGAGTCCTTGCGTCTGGAGCTCTGTGAGGAGGCAGAGGGAGAAACAGGCTCTGGCCTAACCCTAACCCTAACCCACTGGTCCTTGCTCATGTGACCCTGGGCAAGTCACTTCCACCTTTCTGAACCCCAGTTTTCTCACTGAAAGATGGGGATACAAAGACACACTTTTCAGTCTCTTACGGAGAGCTGGATAGACATAAAGCCTCTACCTGGGCCTGGCACTTGGCTGTTCAGCAAGTGGGAACTCTTATTAGAAAGCATCACGATCCATGTGGGCCACGTGCTCCCGAGTCAAGGCCACAACCCCTCGGGGAGCTCCTGGGTGCCTGGTCTACCTTTCAGGGGGTGCAGTCAGCCTTGTGACATGTAGCTTGAAAGGCTTCAAGAATGGCCCTTCCCTTCTGTTTCCAGCTATCTTATTTGGTTGGCCAAAAAGTTCGTTTGGGTTTTTCAAAACTATCTTGATAACTTTTTGGCCAGCATAATATTGCCCCTGCCTTGCTTGAAAATCTGGACCTGGACTAGGGTAAGGACAGTGAGGGCCCCGTGGGATTAAATTTAAGGAGGCATTCACTCAAGACCCGTGTGAGCAGAACTGCTCCTGAGGGTGAGCATCACCTTAAACACGCCCCAGGCACTCGACCCAACTCATCCTCATCCAGGCTCTGGTGAGACCCCACCTTTGTTAAGCCCTCTCTCAGAATTAAGCCTCGTCCTTCAAAGAGATTCTGCAGGGGAGCAGGGAGGGACCAAGAGGAAATTTTCTGAGTGATGGAAATGTTTTATGTCTACACTGGGGTGTCGGGGCACAGGTGTACATGTTTGTCAAAACTCACCAAATAGCACATTTAAATTATGTGTATTTCACTGTATATACATTTTATTTCCATAAAACATAATTTTAAATTAAATAAAATGTTGGTATCTTCTGGGAGACATCTCACATTAATGTGCAATTATGGTGATGATCAAGGTGGTTATTCAGCTTCTGCTTGTATACCTCGTGTGATAGGGAGCTCACCACCTGTAGAGCCAGGACATCACTTGTTTGGCAGTAGAACTAGGATCTGAACTCAGATCTTACTCCAGAGTCCAAGGCCTTGGGTTCGGCTCTACTGACTGTCCCAGGGTTGTGTGTGCTCAGGAATCATCGTGAGGGTTATATGAGGTGTGACATGTGAAATGCTTGTCACATATCGCTGAGATACTTAAGAGCTTCTGTACATGTGGAATTGCACTTCCCCAAGATTGCCGGGAGAAATATCAGTAACCTCAGATATGCGGATGACACCACCCTTATGGCAAAAAGTGAAGAACTAAAGAGCCTCTTGATGAAAGTGAAAGAGGAGAGTGAAAAAGTTGGCTTAAAGCTCAACATCCAGAAAACGAAGATCATGGCATCTGGTCCCATCATTTCAAGGCAAATAGATGGGGAAACAGTGGAAACAGTGTTAGACTTTATTTTTTTGGGCTCCAAAATCACTGCAGATGGTGACTGCAGCCAGAAATTAAAAGACGCTTACTCCTTGGAAGAAAAGCTATGACCAACCTAGACAGCATATTAAAATACAGAGACATTACTTTGCCAACAAAGGTCCATCTAGTCAAGGCTGTGGTGTTTCCAGTAGTCATATGGATGTGAGAGTTGGACTATGAAGAAAGCTGAGCACCGAAGAATTGATGCTTTTGCACTGTGGTGTTGGAGAAGACTCTTGAGAGGCCCTTGGACTGCAAAGAGATCCAACCAGTCCATCCTAAAGGAGATCAGTCCTGAATATTCATTGGAAGGACTGATGTTGAAGCTGAAACTCCAATACTTTGGCCATCTGATGCGAAGAACTGACTCACTGGAAAAGACCCTGATGCTGCGAATGATTGAAGGTGGGAGGAGAAGGGGACAACAGAGGATGAGATGGCTGGATGGCATCACCAACTCAATGGGCATGAGTTTGGGTAACCTCCGGGAGTCAGTGATGGACAGGGAGCCCTGGCGTGCTGCATCCATGGGGTTGCAAAGTCTCGGACACGACTGAACGACTGAGCTGAACGGACCTCATACAAGCAGTTGGTGGGATCTGGGACAAGTTTGGTGCAATGACACGTGAGCAGAAGGGACGTTGCTGGTGCAAGTCCTCTAACACGCTCTCGTCCCACTGCCGCTGTTGTGGAGTCCTTGTGCTGCGATGCTTGGAGCCACCGAGTCCAAGTGGCCTGGCTCACTGAGGGTCTGCACGGAGGACACCTGTCCTGGAGAGTCAACTGGACCAGGACAAGCTTTGCAGGAGCAATGGGTAAACCTCGGTGCTGTCGAGATGCTGCAGTGTGGGTTGTTCCTCTAGCATACCTGCCTTGTCCTGGCCCATACCGCACAGGGGTGGGTCTGCCACAGAGTGATATGATGTTAATATTGTGGCTGGCCTCGTGGTCTGAATCACCTTCCTCCTCTTCATTTTCAGGCTGTCATTAGTGACAGCACCCTCAAAGAACCCTTCAGGCCACACCGCTGTCCGCTTATCCCCACTGAGCTGTCCAGGGTCCTGTCCTCCGTCTGAACGCTCCAGCACTGCTCAGACTTTCATCAGCTCTGTGTAGTCTAGGCTGGGCTGCAGGGTTTCTAAAATGAGAATTAACCAGATTCACCTTTGGAGAGCTTGAATTCTGTTGTGGGGAGGCAGGCGTGGAAATAACTCCCAAAGTAGGTTTATCAGGTGCCAAGAAGTATAGAAACCGGAGGTGGGAGTTCCCAAAGGGTAAAACGAGTCATACCAGTGCA
This sequence comes from Ovis canadensis, assembly GCF_042477335.2. NCBI lineage: Eukaryota > Metazoa > Chordata > Mammalia > Artiodactyla > Bovidae > Ovis > Ovis canadensis. Next base: position 249,473,056 of record NC_091246.1, read on the forward strand.
GGAATCTTGGGACACTTCCTTGGAGGAGGAGAGGAAAGGAGGAATGGGAGGGGGAGGGGGAGGAAATGCACGGGGTGGGGGGTAGGGGTGGGAAAGGGGGCAGGCCTCTGTAGCTCCCTCTGGATACTCTGGGCTCTCATCACAACTCCAGTCTGAGTCCCAGTTCTACTTCCATCTGCTGTGTAAGGTGAATCAGGCATTCTGGTTTTCTCATCTGTAAAATGGGGACAATAAAAACATACTTTTACAGGGTTGTTATGAGAACTCAACAAGTTAATACATGTAAAGTGCTTACTCAGTGCCTGGAATGCAGTAATTGCTCAGTGAAGAGCTGTTATTATGACCGCGTTTGGCCCTTGCAACAACCCTGCCAGAGGACAGAAATAACTAGCGTTGTCTGTGTCTCGCAAATAAGAAAAAGGAGGCTCAGAACACACAGCTAAGAAGCGGCTGAGGGTGGCCTGGCAGCTGTGCCTGCCTTTCACCACAGCCCGTTTCGGGTCTCACTGCTTCCTCTGTCTTGACCACTTTTCCCAACTCTTTCCACTTTTGAGACTCCACTCTTCTTTTTCAATATTTATTTTATTTTTTAAATTGACGGATACTTGCTTTACAGAGTTTTGCTGTTTTCTGTCAAACCTCAACATGAATCAGCCATAGGTATGCATGTATCCCCTCCCTTTTGACCCTCCCTCCCATCTCCCTCTCCACCCCACCCCTCTAGGTTGATACAGAGCCCCTGTTTGAGTTTCCTGAGCCACGCAGCAAATTCTCATTGGCTGTCTATTTTATATGCGGTATTAAGTTTCCTGTTACTCTTCCCATACATCCCACCCTCTCCTCCCCCCTCCCCATGTCCATAAGGCTATTCTCTATGTCTGTTTCTCCACTGCTGCCCTGTAAATAAATTCTTTAGTACCATTTTTCTAGATTCTGGATATATGGGTTAGAATACGATATTTATCTTTCTCTTTCTGAGTTACTTCACTCTGGATAATAGGTTCTGGGTTCATCAACCTCATTAGAACTGACTCAAACGTGTTCTCCACTCTTCTTTTTTAAATTATGGCAACATATACATAACAAAAATTCTTTAACCATTGTGACCCTTTTAAACTGCGCGATTCAGTGACATTAAATACAGTTACATTGTTGTGCAGCCATTGCCGCCGTCTGTGTCCAGAACTCTGAAAGCCTGTGCCCATTAAACAGTTACTCTCTCCCCCCCTCCCTCCAGCCCTTGGCAACCATACTCTATGTCCTGTCTCTGTGAATCTGACTATGTTAAGTGCCTCATGTAAACGGCATCATACAGTATTTATTCTTTCGTGACTGGCTGATTTCACTTAGCACGAAACATCCTCCAAATTCCTCCGTGTTTTCACATGTGTCAGGATTTCCTTTCTTGATAAATCTGAATGCTATTTCATTGTGTGTATAATGCACATTTTATTTATCCGCTCGTCTGTTGATGGAACTTCCATCTTCTGGCTATTTAGTGTGATAAATGTTGTCATGAGCATAGGTGTACAAATACACTTCAGGGTCCCTGCTTTCATGAGACCCTACCACTGCCACCACCTTGGGAGCCTCTCCGAGATCTTTGCCAGGGCCCCCAGTTCCCAGTGATCCAGGAGCCAGGCCCCCAGCCAGCTCGCAACCCTCGGGCCATTCTGCTGCCCACTCGGCTCCGTGCCTTTGCTGTTGCGGCTCCTCTGCCCGGCAGCCCTTCTGCACCGTCTCCTTAGCACAGATCCATGCGCTCCCCAAGGCTCACCTTGAATGCCTCCCACTCCAGAAAAACCATCTCTGCCCTCCAGTGTTCTCTTCTGCCCAACCCTCCATCTTTCCCTTGCTTAAGTCTCTGATTATTTTTTAAAATATGGACTTGAGTTTGAGCAAGCTCCGGGAGTTGGTAATGGACAGGGAAGCCTGGCGTGCTGCAGTCCATGGGGTTGCAGAGTTGGACATGACTGAGCAACTGAACTGATTTTTCAGAATTGTATTTATATATTTATTTATTGTTGTTGTTTAGTCACAAAGTTGTGTCCGACTCTTTGCAACCCCATGCACTGCAGCATATCAGGTTCCTCTGTCCTCCACTAACTCCTGGACTTTGCTCAAATTCATGCCCATTGAGTTGGTGACACTATCTAAGCATCTCATCCTCTGTCACACCCTTTTCCTCCTGCTCTCAATCTTTCCCAGGATCAGGGTCTTGTCCAGTAAGTTGGCTGTTCGCATCAGGTGGCCAAAGTATTGGAGCTTCAGCTTCAGCATCAGTCCTTCCAGTGAATGTTCAGGGTTGATTTCCTTTAGGATTGACTGGTTTGATCTCCTTGTCGTCCAACGGACTCTCAAGAGTCTTCTCTAAGCACTACGATTTGAAAGCACTGATTCTTCGATGCTCAGCCTTCTTTATGGTGCAACTCTCACATCCGGGCATCGCCTGTTCAGTGTTTCTTTGCGGCTGCATTGAGCGCTGCTGCGCGCAGGCTGTCTCTGCTGCAGCGAGTGGGGCTGCTCCGTAGCTGCGGTGCTCGGGCTTCTCGTTGCATTGGCTTCTCTTGTTGCAGAGCATGGACTCTATGGCAGTCGTCCTCAGCCTTTTCAGGACCGGTTTCATGGGAGAAAACTGCTCATCTTCTGCTGGGCAGCCCAGCTCCTAACAGACCATGGGCCGGGTGGGGACCCCTGCTCCAGGACAAGCGGACTTCAGCAGCTGTGACCCACGGGCCTAGTTGCCTCACGGCATGTGGGATCTTCCTGGACCAGGGGTCGAACCTATGTTGCAGTCAAATTCTTACCCATTGGACCACCAGGGAAGTCCGTCTCTGATTACTTTACATCTTACATTACTACTGTCTGTGCCTGCCTGATCTCACCAACCGCCTTCCTTCCAGAATAGGGAGTTTCTTTTAGCATGTTGTTGAGATAATCTCCCCTTGAAGGGAAGCAAAAATGGCAAAAAGGAGAGTCTCCCCCCCCCCAGCCTCCCCCACCCCCCGAGAATGTGTCCGGATAGAGTGCCCAAACACTCCGGCTGCACGCACCAGCGGGATGAGCTGGATGCGTTAAAGGTAACGTGGCCTCTTCTGTCTCGTCTCACTCTGACTTTTCAATCTAGAAAAGTAGTGGCCTGCTCACCCGCCAGGACCCTCTGTCTCCCGAGGGGTTGGGGCCGTGTGACTTCGGAGAGCTTTCGCTGCTCGTCTGGAATGCTCCTGCCTTCCACTAAGCTTCTGGATTCCTGAAAGCCCTCTGCCTGGTTTCATTCGCTCTGCTGCCTGGCTTTACTCAGAACCTAAACCTCAAGGGGGTTGGTTCTGGTTCCCCTATCTCCAGGCTGGGTTTCTCAGAGCCCAGGTGGGTGCTGGGTCTTCTGTAGCAAAGAGGTGGTTGTGACTTCCTAGGGCTTTCAGCCTCTGCGGAGGGCTAACTGGGGGTGCCACTCCAGAGCACCCCTCTTGGCTTCTCAGCAGGCAAGGGTGGCCAGGTTATTTTTGTGATAAAAGTTTAATAAATTGAAAGGCACGGTTTTCATTCTGTGGGTAATTAGCTGCCGCCGCTGTGCTCCCTCCTAATTGTCTCCCTCACTCCAGACGGGCGTAGATCAATAGGAAGCGGCCGCTGCATGGTGAAAGTCACAATTAATTAATTGTCGGGCGTGTGTGTGTCTCCATCTCTGTCACATCAAAGGCTCAGGGGCGGCAGCTGCCCATATTTCTGGCCCTGCTGGGCCAGCCCAGCCCAGAGCCCCAGATGCGCGTGACTACACGCCACTGGGCACGCTTCCTGCCTCTCCCCTGGGCAGTGAGGCTCCTGGACGAGGGGTCCCCTGAGACCTCTGGCTCAAGGGCTTTCTCCGACAGCCAGCATTTTCTTGGTACCCCATCCCAAACGCAGGCTCCACTAGATCTTTGCCCAGGTACGTGTCCCCTGGTCCCCTCCCTCACGCTCCAATTCATTCTCCTCCCTGCGGTCTAAATCCTCAGCTTCTGGAGCTCTGTGATGAGCTAGAGGGGTGGGATCAGGGATAGATGGGAGAGAGGTTCAAGAGAGAGGGGATACATGTATACATAAGGCTGATTCACTTTGTTGTTCAGCAGAAACTAACACAGCATTGTAAAGCAATTATACTCCAATTGAAAGAGAAAAGAAAAACAAAGTAAATGAAACATCAGAGAAAAAAAAATCTGTAGCTTTTCTAGGTTAAAACTTCAGCTGTGTTTAGAATAGTGGTTGATTGTTTCTGGTGGTGGGGGTAGGTATTGACTAGAAGAGAGGACATTCAGGGATGCTGGGAATGACCTACGTTTTTATTTGAGTGGTAGTTTCATGGGCTGTGGGCTTCCCTGGTGGCTCAGATGGTAAAGAATTGCCTGCAACTCAGGAGACCCAGGTTTGATCCCTGGATTGGGATGGGAAGATTCCCTGGAGAAAGGAATGGTTCCCCACTCCAGTATTCTTGCCTGGAGAATTCCATGGACAGAGGAACCTGGAGGGGTACAGTCCATGGGGTTGCAAAGAGTTGGGCATGACTAACACTTTCATTGGTGTATATCTATATGCTGCTGCTGCTGCTAAGTCGCTGCAGTCGCTATTTGCTACACACTTCAGTTTAGTGCCAACTGTTAAACATGGAATTCTAATGCCTCTCCCCTATTCACTACGAACAACTTTATGTGCCAGGCGTTGAAACAGGATGGTGAGGAACATGGCCCCGGGATGATGAAACCACAGGCCCTGCTTAAACATACCATCAGCCTTGGAGAAAGACAGCGTGATCCCCATTTTACATTTGGAGAAGCAGAGGCGTGAAGAGACTGTGGGTTGGAGGGGAAGGGCCTGTGTGTGTTGAGGGGCTTATGTGCACCCTGAACAAGCTCAGCGCCTCACACACCTCCACCGCTCCATGAAGGTGGAGCAATGTGTCCCATTTTACAGACAGCAAAACTGAGGCTCAGGCAAGCAGGGTCCCTTATCTGAGGTCACGCACCCTGGGGCTGCTGAATTGGGTCTGGAACCAGGGTTGTCTCATTTTCAACATCTCCCTGAAGGGCAGATGTGGAGGAGGGGGTGACAAGGACAAGTGAGGGGGGAGGTGGTTAGGGGCCTGAGAGGGGATGACCCACAGGGGAGTACGCCCAGCAAGGTGTGAGTGTGAAAGAGGTGGTGCTGAGGACAGGCTTCTGGCCGCACCCACACACATGCACACACGTCCACCGCTTCTGTTCCATCCCACCCTTTCTAGGAGGGCTCCCTGCTGCTTCTCTGGGACAGGGAGGCCACCCTGCCCTCCCCTGTAGAGCAGGAGAGGAGCTGAGTGGTCTCACCTGCTCGGCACCCAGAGGGGGCTGGGTGAGGGGGCTGGGCTCTTCCTCCTCCATCTCAGCTGGGCTCCCAGCCCCACCCCTACCCTCCCCAGCTGGCAGGTGACCCTTGGCCCTGGGAGGGCTCAGCCCCCACCCCCGTCCTGGACCCCAGGGCCAGAGCTCCATGCTGTCGCCCACCCCATCCCCCCTCCCCAAGCAGGATGATCCTCCCCGACCTGGAGCCCGCCGCCGGGTTGACAAATATTGTAAGAACTTCGTTGCCAGTGGGGCGAGGAGGTGCCTGTCCTTCTGTCGGCTGCTTCTCGGTGAGAACACAGCAGCGGGTCCAGCCTCCCCTGCCTGGCTGGGCGTCAGGGGAGGCCACCTCCGTGCTCCCACTGCCGGGCCGCCTGTCATTGAGCCTTTGAAGTGGCGCCTGATTTTCCAGTCTGTCTGAAGTCGCTGGCTGTTTATGCAGCAGCTGGTCCGGCAAGTCCCCCCGCCGGGCCTTTTTCCATGACGGTGCCAGCCACCAGGGACTCGGGGAGACAGCCACCGGGTCTCTGGGATGGGGGGAGGGGGGAACAGGAGGAAGCTGAGATGCCATCTCTGTCTTCAGGGTCTTTTCTAGACTGAGGTTTGCTTATTTTTTGTTTAAAAGGACAAAAAAAAAAAAAAGTTTCCAAGAACCCTAATGTGCATTCTCTTCAAAGAAAAAGGAATAAAGATTTTTTAAAAACAAAACAAAACAAAAAAATATTAAGGGCCAAAGGTAAAGCTTTTAAATGTCTTTGAACATTTTTACCGTGGTGGCAGCCGCACTGGGGAAGGTGCCGGGCTGGGAATCCTTTCATGGATGCTAATGTGCCGTGTGACCTTGGGCGAGCCACTTCTCCCTGCTAGTCAGATCGCTGGTGAAGGTTGGACCGATTCTGCCGCCTTCCCCACTTTGGGGTCTTCTTACAAGCTATGCTGTTTGTTTTCCCCGACACTCACTCCCCCAGGCCACCTCTTTCTTCTCAGTATGAAAAGTCTTCTTTAGCCCAGGAAATCAGAGAGCCAAGTGGAAGGGCCCTCCAGGGATCAGACAGGCAGCACGATCCCTCTCAGACAAGGGTGCAGAAAAATCTCCATCTGGGGGACTTCCCTGGTGGTTCAATGGCTAACACTCCTCACTCCCAACACAGGAGGCCTGGGATCAATCCCTGATCAGGGAACTAGATCCCATGTGCGGCAACTAAGACTGGGCATGGCCAAATAGATTAAAAAAAAAAAATTTACAAAAATCTCCACTTTGAGGATGTCACAGCTAGGGATCAGAGAGGGTAAGTGACTTGCCTGAGGTCACACAGCGAGGGAGTCTGTGGCAGCAGGGTTGAATCTGTGTGTTCTAGCTTCCCAGCTGGTGGGACTGGCTTTTTCTCCTGCCTCGTTTAACAATAGAAGGAAGTTCCCAGAGAGCAGTGGCCATGTTCACGTGATCTACATTTTTCAACTGAGGCCCTTGAGAGTGGAGTTTAAGTGTGAGGACTCTGGGGTAGAACAGAATTTGGGGTCTTGCATTCACCGCCCCATTTATGTGGATCTCAGGCAAACGGTTTCCCATCTCTGAGACTCAGTTTCCCTAACTGTAAAATGGGCCTATTCCACGGGTTTCTTTGAGCACAGCTATAAGGATTAAGGATAATGTGTGGTTCCTGGCATGCATGGGCCTTCCCTAAATCCAGCAGCTGCTCCTGCAGGTCCTTAGCCTGGGGCTGGAGCCACGTCTGTTTTCTCCGTCAAGCACATGGAAAAGGAGGGCACCCAGGGCCCATCTCCCAGGTCCAGCTGTCATGTCTGCTTTGCATGCCACACCCCTCCCTCCAGAGCCCCTTCCTGGGAGGGACAGGCGGCCCATGGTGGGCTGTGCGGGAAATGTCAACCTCCTCTCACTGAGGGGACTCTGCTGACACTGCTGAGACCCCCGGGGGGCAGAGTGGGCAGGGAGCAGCCCAGGGCCCAGCCTCGCTCTGCGGGGCTGCCCAGACTTTCTTGGTCTCCCCGTCAGAACCTGGCTTCCACCGCTAGGAGACAGCCTTGAAGCTTCCCTGGGGTTGGGGCACCCTCGGTCAAGGGGCCTTAAATGGAGCCTTAAGTGGTGGGTAGTTGGGTGGGCTCAACCTCAAGCAAGAGGTGCACAGGGCAGGTGCCCAAGAGGTTTGGGCTCGGGACTCGGAAACAGGATGAACTGGGCTGGAATCCCGACGCTGACTCCACCGCTCACGAACTGTGTGCGCTGGTGTGTGCCTGCTTAGTGGGCTGCTCAGTCGTGTCCGACTTTTTGCAACCCCGTGGACTGTAGACCGCCAGGCTCCTCTGGCCATAGCGTTCTCCAGGCAAGAATACTAGAATGGGTAGCCATTCCCTTCTCCAAGGGATCTTACCAACCAGGGATCGGACCTGGGACTTCTACCTTGTAGGTGGATGCTTTACCGCCTGAGCCACCAGGGAAGCCAGTATGACCTGGGTCAGGTCTCTAAACTCAGGTTCCTGAACTGAGAGTAGGAACAGGGTTAATGCCCTCCCCACAGGGCTGATGGGGACACTGCGACAATCTTCCAGAGCCAGTGCCTGACACGTACAGTAGGAACCTCATAGGAGGAAGATGCTATGAATATCGTCAAGCTCTTACCCTCACGGCTGAGCATGGGGTTCTCTCATCCATCCGTTCATTCACTCCCTATTCAGTTAGGCCTCCTTGTGCATTTGATATAATTTGCCAGCCCGGTTCCAGGCACTGGGGAAGCATTACTGAACATAGAAAAGATCTCTGCCCCCCTGGAATTGATATTCTAGTGGGAGAGGCCCAGAGGGGACAAAGAATGGGGCTGGGCAGCAGTAAGAAGTAAAGAAAAGGACACAGAAAGCCTGTGCTCAAACCCTGGCTCAGCCACTAACTTGCTGTGTGACTTTGGACAGAGTGCTTCACCTCCCTGGGCTTCAGTTTCCACATTTGTAAAACAGGAGTAACTGCCCAGCCCGGCATCATCAAGAGATGAGTCTCCAATGAGGCACTAGGGGAAGGGGCTCCCCCTCGCTGTTCAGCTTTCTTCCTGAGACTCAGGGCTGGGAAGCTAGCAGAGGATGGGGGTGGGGGTCCCACCTACAGCACTTCTACTCAATCACGGTGCCCAGCCCAGCATATCCCAAAGCTACAAACCTGGAAATGCCTGCCCCACCTATTCAAGTCAGGCCCTAAGGCGGGGGCAACAGCTCTGCATGTCTTCTCCAGCCCTAGACCCTCCAAACTAGGACCCTGGGATCCTGTTTCTTCCAGTCACCCTCAGAGTGGGATCTGGGGATCTAGGCAGCCTTGTTGTTGAAGACCACCTTCATCCACTCATCCATTTTCTGTTTGTAAGCAATCAGCCAGGCAACAAATGCTCATCCGGCATTGACTGTGTGGCAAGCCCATGTTAGGTCCAGGAGCTCAGGGGTGTGTCGATTTCTTTACCAAACATTAAACATCCTCTGTTCTAGGCTCTGTGCCTGGCCCTGGGGACAAGGCGATTCATTGATTTTTTCACGGTTTAGAACGCCTGCCATATTCCCTATGCTGAGTGTCAAATATCGAGGCCCTATTCTGTGCCAAGCACTACGGCAGGTGCAGGGAACAGAGACCCAGGGGCTCCCTGAGCACCAGCACAGAGCCAGGTATGCCGCACGGACGGGAGAACGGCCGCCAGCGTTTTGTATGCGGACCTGAAACCCAGAGTTTCTCCCTGTGGCTAATGAATCATCGGGCTTCACAAGAGAAGTGCGAACAGACCCCCTTGTCCATGAATTTGCTAATTGAGCTCTTCGAACTCAGACATTAACCTGCATTACCATACACACTGCAGAGAACAGCCCTCCACAATTGATGCTCAATGCTAATGGAGAAAATCGGTCGAGGAATAAAACTGAAATGGAATCATAAAACCTTATTTTCACCATTAATTTGAACCTAGTCTTCCCTAAATACCTTCGGCTAAATCTTTCTATAACGTTCCAGGGCTGGGAGAGGGTGTGGGAACCAAAAGTAGGGAGCGGCTGTGCTGCGGAGGCTGGGGGTGGGGCCCCTGGAGCTGGAGGGCTGGGGTGGAGGGGCCCTGGGCTGGCTGGCCTGTCTGCTCTGCTTCACCGGGGGCCAGCCAGCCCTGGTCCACGGCAGACGGAGGTGGGTTTTGGTGATGAGTGACGCCGTCTCCGCACGTGGAGAGAAGGGAGGGGTGGGAAGAACAAGGCTGACGGAAGGGCAGGCAGAGAGGAAGGCAGGAGTGACCCCTTGGCAGGTGGACAGGGGGCAAGCACAGGCGCTGAAAGACAGATGGGCTGCGGGCCCGACCACAAAGACCGTTAAGGAACAGACAAACCCACAGGGGGAGGAGAGAGATGGGAGGCCGGTCTGACCACTGGGACGACGGACAGACAGACTTGGTGGCGAAACAGAGAGGAAGACCGACAGACAGACGGACAGCCAGCCTGACCCACGAGGAGCCTGATGACCGACAGGCAGGCAGACGGGCACAGTGACAGCCGAGACGCAGATAAGGGAGAGGCGGGTGGCCAGCTGGCCCATTGAGAAGGCAGATGGACAGACGGACTGAAGGGCCGTGGCAAGCAGAGGCTGGGTTTGTGGCAGAGGCTGGTTGCTAACCCTCCCTGGATGTACTTAGGGGGAAGGGAAAGGGGGGAGGCCTGGTGGATGTCTTCCTTTCGCGTGTCAAACCCAAACCCCTTGCGTGAGGGAGTCTGGCGTGCGGGGTGCTCCCCTGGGCCCCAGGCTTCCCGGCCTCTTCCCCTCCATCTCCTCCTCCCAGCCACGTGCAGCATCTGGCACGCAAGGCAAGAGGCTCAGAGTTACTGACTTGGTGCGCTCCAAGGTTGGAAGGTGGGGGCAGTGCCGGGACCCCTCCCTGGGTCACCAGGGATCAGATCCAGCGAAGGGTCCTAGCCCTGGTCTGCCATCCCTTTGCCTCACATGTAACCTCTAACCCTCACCACCACTCTCTGTGGAAGGTTCCACTATTACCTCTGTTTAACAAAGCGTCAAACTGGGCTCAGAGAAGGGAAGTGCCCAGGCCAAGGACTCAGCAGGAGGTGGTGGGAGCCAGGCTGTGCGTAGGAAGCCCAGGTGGGCACCGATCCTCGGCAGTCAATGGGGCTGGCAGGTCCAGTTTCCTTGTGGCTGGGCAGTGTGTCTACCAACCCCTGGAGTTCGCCATAGGAAACCTCCCAGCTCCCAGCTTAGACAGAGGACGCCTCCTTCCTCCAGGATCAGCTTTTCCAGTGACCAAGATGCCTTTGGCCTCCATCTGAGGGACTGCCATCTGCCTCTCAGCTGGATGCAGAGTTAGGTGGGCAAACCCCCAATAAGCAGAGCCCTGGTCATGCTGCCTGTTGCTTGTTCTTTGCTCTGTGAACATGGCTGGTTGGGAAAAATTTGTGACTCCCCTAAGGAGTGCCCCACTTTTCCATGAATGGAACCTCAATTCCCACCCCCTTAATTTTTATCCATTTCTCTTTTGGGTCATCAAGTGCTCAGGACAAGAAATGCTCCCATTCATCAATATAATGATAGCAGTAGCAGCGCAGTAGCAGCAGTAACAGCCATCGACAGAGTGTTCAGTGAGAGAAGATAAACTATGTTCTGAGCTCCAGATACATTAACTCACACCTCACAGTGGGTCTGCGGGGCAGGCCTCTTCCTCATTTTACTGGAGGGTAAGCCAAATCTAGGTGGCTTCTCTACAGTCTCATAGTAAGAGGCAGAGCCAGGATCTAGATTCTGCTTCAATCCTAAGCCTGGGCTAGTTCTGCTGCCCCAGGCAGGCTTGGAGATGCAGCCGGAGCCTGGTGGGGTTTCTGAGAGCCATGACTGGACCACGGGGAGTACGGGGGCAGGGGAAGGGGGTGGCAGATAGCGGGGCAGGGCGGGTCAGAGAACCCACAGCGCTGGGAGGCAGGTGGCCTTGGTGACTTAGAGACAGCTTCCTCCACCACCCTGGGCTGCTGTAGGTGAGAATTACCGTCCCATACCTCATGAAAGAAACATCAGTGTTAATCGGATCAGGCCCCATACCCTGTGCTGGGCATCTCATCCATTTTTAATTTATTTCTTCCTTAAAACTTAACCCATGGGGAGGAGGTGGGGAGGTAGCTGGGAGAAGGCTATGGAGGGATGTGGGTGAGAGGATAATTCCACACCTTCTGGATGCATTCAGGGAGGCTTTGTGGCACAGCAGTTTGGAATCACATACATGGGGGTAATTTCAGCTCATTACTTGCTGTCCACGTGACCTTGAAAAAGTCATTTCCTCTCTCTGTGCCTCAGTTTCCTCCTCTATAACATGAGGCTAATGATATCCATGCCCATAGGTCATGCCAGGCACATAATAATGTGAAAAAAAAAGTGACAGTGAAGTTTCTCAGTCATGTCTGACTCATTGTGACCCCATGGACTGTAGCCCACCAGGCTCCTCTGTCCATGGAGTTTTCCCAAGAGTACTGGTGTGGATTGCCATTTCCTTCTCAAATAATAGGCACATAATAGGTGTTCAGTAAATTGCAGCCATTGTGCCTAAGGGCTTTTCTGAAAAAATGGAGTGTTTCGTCATTCTCATTGCCTGGAAGCGCCTTTCTTCCTGAGGCAAAATGATCCTTCACTGAAGGGACTCAGCCCCTAATAAGGCGTTCTTAAGTAGAGTTGAAATCTCTCTTTCTGAAACCTCAACCTTATGACTGTGGGAGGAAATATCCCAAGCCCGTTTCCCAGGACAGGCCCTCCAGGATCTGAAGACAATGATAGGAAATGTTCCCCTGTCCTTACTGGGGTCTTGCTACAGCTTCTAGTTGCCTTAGCTTCCAGAACCCCCTTCAACACAATATCCTCCCCTTGATACACCCAAGGGTTTGTTTTTCTCCTCCAGCACAGTCTAACAAATATTACTGAGGCAGCAGGACATAAGCTGCCTCAGCCTCACTTAGTCTACAAGACACTGCATCAAAAGTATTTGGACAAGAAGAGAGTCAAGTCTCTAGACGCGCCAGGCCAGCATGGAGCATGGCAGGAACTCAGTACTTCCAATAATTCAGCCTCAGTTCCTCCCAAAGTCCGGAGGTGGCCTTGGAGGCAGGCGCCTGCAGAAGCAACTTCAGCACCAAGGACAGCTCTACCGGGTTTGCTGGCAAGATTGTCCAGCTGGGTTTGAGGCTCAGCGCAGCTCAGGCAAGGTGATGGTTCCAGACCTCAGACAACTGGCTCGAGGCTGGCAGTTATCTGGTTGCAGGGTGGAAGTGCTGAGTAACTGTTGAACGAATGCTTGATTGAGTGCCTTGGTTTCAGGCAGGCCAAATTATGGAGCATAAATTCAGAAATTGGAGACCTTGAGGGGAAAGCAATTTGGACCTGAAGTCGGAGGCAAGAGTCTTATCTCGTCTGAGCCTCAGTTTCCCCAGCTGTGAAAGGATGGGGAGAAGGATGGAGATATAGAAAGGGCTTGGTATATAATCCTTTTGAGACTTGACCTTTCTTGAGGATAGAGCCAGGCGTGTCTGCCTGGCCTGTGAACGATGCTGGGAGGATCTCAGAGGAGGAAGCAAATGCATGTGTTAAACTGGATTTCTGGGGCTCTGCTGTGCGTCTGCAACTGGCATTCCACGTCTGGGATATCTCTGAGAGTATCCTTACTCTGAGGCCGAGTGATTCCTATTCTGAGCATCTCGACGGACATGCAGTTCTGTCATCGGGGGAGAGACTAGGGGAGGGAGGGAATCAGAGGTGACCGCCTGAGCTTGGCATGCGCACATACACACTCATACACACACACACATAAGTGCTCTTACCACCCTCTACATACTCTCATACTGTCACCCTCTACACCACTCATATACTCAGTCACACACTGATTCCTGTCACCGCCATGGAAACGCATGCATATCACACACACACACAATCACATATATAATAGTATTGAAAGTGAAGTCACTCAGTCATGTCCAACCTTTGCGACCCCATGGACTGTAACCTACCAGGTTCCTTTGTCCATATGATTTTCCAGGCAAGAGTACTGGAGTGGGTTGCCATTTCCTTCTCCAGGAGATCTTCCCAACCCAGGGATGGAACCCAGGTCTCCCACATTGCAGCCAGATGCTTTCCCATCTGAGCCACCAGGGAAGCCACATACAATTGTATGCCAACTCCAACCACACACATTTGTATGTTTCATGTATTTTGGTCACTGGGTTCTACATACAAAGACATCCATTAACTTCAGCCACCCTCACTCTCATGGCGTACACTTACTCCTCAGAGTCACACTCCAGAGACCCACACACACGCAATCCTAAATCAACAGCCATAGATCCTCATGGAGATAATGTCACACATGCCCTTTTGCATAGTCACATGCCACCACAGGCATGAAAATGCCTGTGCCATCTCTTGGAGTCACTGAAACACAAACCCATAGCAATAGCCTCCACCACCACCCCCAACCCCGGTCTGTCCCTCCTTCATCCTCCTTGTCCAGTGAGCCTGGGCTGCTTTCCCAGGTGTGAGCAGCTAACCGACTGGGTGACTCCTGATCTTAGGACAGGGTCCACATCCCTAACCACCCCCTCCAGTACACCTCACCAGTGCTCCTCCCCGCAGGAGTCAGAATGACTTACTTTGGATCCTGGTTCACCACTCACCAGCTCGGAGCAAACTTTCCTGTGCCTTGGTTTCTTTACTGGTATAAACGAGATACTGACAGCAACCTCATAAAGCTGCTGTAAGGACTGGAAAGCATGCCTGTGAAACGCTTGTCACCATGCCTGGCACATGGTAAAAGGGTGGTAAATAGTGACTCATAAGTATTAATAACAGTAAGCCACCCACATAGGTTCCCATTAGATGCCATACAGACACTCTTCTCTCCACAGCCCCTTTCACACAAGTGGGTGGGGGGGGGGGGTAATTATTCTCAGCATCCAAAGATGATGTCAGCTTTGGGAGGGAGGGGGCTGCCCTGGGCTCCCTTCCCCGCACTGCCCTGGCCCCCACCCTTGGGTCACCTTGGCTATGCCCCCACTTGAACTTTCCCCTGATGGTTCCCAGCCTCCTTTGCCTGGATCTGCATCACCTCGGCCACTGCCAAGGCCTCCAGCCCGCTTCTTCTTCTCTTGGGTTCTTGCTATCTCAAAGCCGGGAGGTGGCTTTCTGGTTTATTTTATTTGATGCTGGGCCCCTCATTTTTGGTATTCTGAGAGAAGCTCTTGCACTAATCTCCCCACTCTAAATGCTCATCACATTTCTCTTAAAGCCACAGGAGCTCCCCCCACCCCATTCCCATCTTTTATTCATCACCTTCCACCAGCCCTAACACAGGAGACTTGGAAATGCAAACCCTCCAAGGACTGCGAATTTCATGCCAGCAGCTGACCCTTTGCCAGCCGCCTAGGGTGGGAGAGATAAAAGTATCCTAATGAGGTGTCTAGGCATTGGGGATGGAGTTGGAGAGCTTGTCGTCCATGGGCCTGGGCCATCACCCCCTAGGCAAAATGAGAGCTAGGGGAACAAGGGTGAGGGGGCTTCCCTGGGGGCTAAGATGCTAGCCCACCCTTGCCTGCTTCCAAGGCCTCACCCACACTCACCAGCTGCCTCAGCCTTCCACCACCCCAGAGACACCCAGTCACCCTCCTCCAGTCATAGACACCATTCCCGTGTCTTACCCTCATATCATCTCCTGATCCTCATGACAAGCCTGTGTAGTGTGTATGGTATTGACCCCATGCGATGGGGTCACATGGAAGGGAGGATGAAGAAACTGACCCTGAGACAGAGCAGATACCCAGGGCCCCAGGAAGGGTCATTCGCCTGCGCCTCTGTCATTCACTGAATTCTGACCAAGATCCAGCCCTGGGCTGGGTACTGGGGTTGTCTGGCTTCATAGGGACATTCTTGGCCTTAACCAGTGGTGATTAATCACAGTGCCATGTAAGTGCTCTCATAGGAAGCCTAAGGGTCTGTGGGCACTCAGAGAAAGGAGGCATCCAGCCCTAAGTCAGGGGAGGGGGCGGGTACCAGAGTTTGAGAACTTCAGCATGGGGAGGAGTTAGCCAGAGAGGAAGGGAGAGGGAGGATATTCCTCTGATGGGAGACACACATGGCACAGCCACAGAAAAGGGCTGAGAGTGTTTACGGACCTGCAAGTGTTTTCCCCACTGGAGAAGGGACTGGCCAGCCACTTCAGTGCTCTTGCCTTGAGAACCCCATGAACAGTGTGAAAAGGCAAAATGATAGGACACCAGAAGAGGAACTCCCCACATCATTAGGTGCCCAATATGCTACTGGAGATCAGTGGAGAAATAACTGCAGAATGAGATGGCTGGATGGCATCACGGACTCGATGGACGTGAGTCTGAGTGAACTCCGGGATGGTGATGGACAGGGAGGCCTGGCGTGCTGCGATTCATGGGGTCGCACAGAGTCGGACACGACTGAGCGACTGAACTGAACTGAAGTGTTTTCTTGTAGCTGGAGGGTCCTCTGTGGGTTTCAAGGGATGAGACAAGAAACATGGGTGGGGCCAGATAAGAAAGATACACAGAGTGGGGCCAGATAAGAAAGTTCTGCTTGATGCCTTGGAACACCTCTTCCCTTGCCTCCTCTAAACCCCAGCTGCACCCTCTGTCTTCCTCTCCCCAGAAGTTTCCTCAGAGGATTAGGAGGGTTTGGCCAGCTTTGCCCACACTGAGGGCCCAGAGGGTCATTCTTCCTGGTGCTTCTGCGCTTCTTCAGAGGAGTCCAAGTAGAACAAGACTTTCTCCAAAGACAGGAGCTACTAATGGTGAAGGTTCAGACACTGTGTCTGATTAAAGGGTGAGGTCCTTGTCTATTTGAGAGTTTCCTTTTTCACCTCAAATGGCTCCTCTAGGTAATTTGTTTTCCTTCTGCAGGTGGTTCCTAGAATAGTGATGCCAAGTACAGGAAGTAAAAGAGAGTCCAAAGCTGCTTGGGAGGCCTTCCTTTGACTCATGCTATGAGAAGTTGAGTGGCCTAGGTTCAGAACCAGGCTGTGTCTCTAATGCTATGCAAACTTGGGTGAGACCTCTCTGGGTAAGCCTAGGTTTCTCTATTTAAGAAACATGAGGGGGATGTCCCTGGTTATCCAGTAGCTAACCTCTGAATTTCCACTGCAGGGGTGGGGGTTCTATTCTTGGTTGGGGAACTAAGATCCCACATACCGCATGGCCACAAAAAAAGAAAGAAAGAAACATAGAGGGTGTGGAGAACAAACAAACTGGTCCCCTCAAAGCTGTCTGGCTTTATAATAAGAGCAAAGGAACTTGTTCCAGTCCCCTATGATCCTATAATTTGGCTTCTCTGTTTTCTTTAGCCTGTGAGCATCTTGAGGGCAAAAATTATCTCATTTATTCCAGAATTCAGATTCAAGCAAGGACCTGTCACAGAAGAAATGCCACAGAAGGACCTGTCACAGAAGAAATATACAATCATTCATTTATTCATTCAACAAACATCTGTTTACATACAAATGAAGGCCACCAGTGTGCTGTGTGCTAGTGTTAAAGCATTGGGTAAATTAGATACCATACCTGCTTTTTGGAATTGTTGAGTGATAAGGGCAGAAGATAAGTAAATAGACAACGTATAACTTCAACAGGTTTTAAGTGCTGTAAAAATAACCCTGTGTAGCATAGCAGAAAGTGACTCAGGGAAAGGCAGTCATTTTGGGGGTTGATTATTTTGAAGACATGGAGGAACACCCCAGGCAGGAGGGAGAGCTCATGCCAACACCTGGTGTGTTCAAGAAATCAAAAGAAGGGTGTGAATGAGGGGGAGGTTGGGTGGAGGGAGGTTGCTTTAAAGCTGGAGCAGGTTTTCTTTAGGCCAGGTGAGGATTTTAGATGTCATTACCAACTTGACAGAAAGCTTTTGGAGGGGTTGTAACCAGGGAAGTGGTTTGTGTTGTGAAGATCCTTCTGGCCAGAATCCCTTGTGCAGAATGGATTATGGGGATGAGAGAGGAAGAAGGGACACCTGTGAAGAGGCTCCCACAGATGTCCAGAGGAGAGGGGGTTATCAGTGGCTCAGACTTGGCGGCAAGTGTGGAATAAATGGTTAGATAGAACCCACCCAGATTCTATGGCCTGCGGGTGCACCCAGTCACTGGGGCCTAGCACCCTGGACAGCGCACCCCACTCATTCCCAGAAGGGCTGATTCGGGTTTCTCCCAGACACGAGTTTCCTCAGAACACCCTCCATTGTGGTTTTAAACCATTTTAATTTCTAATTAGGAAATGTTCCAACATACAGGAAAATCAGAAAATACAGTAACAGACAGGTATGTGCCCACCCAGGTTAAATGGGTGTTAACATTTTGTCGTATTTGCTTCAAAGCCCTCTCTCTTTTTTAAAAAGGAAAATCAGCTCAATGCAGCTCAATACCTCTTTCCTCCTTGCCTTTCTTCCACAGAAGTAACTGAGCTGAAGCTGATGTTTACTGTCCCGGGCATGTACTATCATCTTCTACTTATGCATGCAAAACCTATAAGTCTATTGTTACATATATTTCAAAAGTTTATATAAATGGTATAATACTGTACGCATTTCTTTGCCATTTATTTTTTCATTCCTTATGTTCTGGAGATTTACCCATATTGGGAACATGTTGATCTAGTTTGTTCTTTTTAACTGTGATAGATGATTTCATTGTGTTTATAAAGCAGCTTATTTTCTTGTTCTCTTGCTGAGAGGCAGTTAGACTGCTCCTCATTTTTCTATTACGTACTAAGCTGTGGTGAATATCCTTGACCACGTATCCTTTTGTACATGAATATGAGTTTTTCCAGGGCTTCCCAAGTGGCGCTAGTGGTAGAGAACCTGCCTGCCAATGGAGGAGTCATAGATGCAGGTTCAACCCCTGGGTCGGGAAGATCCCCTGGAGGAGGGCATGGCAACCCACTCCAGTGTTCTTGCCTGGAGGATCTCATGGACAGAGGAGCCTGGCTGGCTACAGTTCATAGGGTCGCAAAGAGTCAGACACGACTGAAGTGACTTGGCATGCACGCACACATGAGTTTCCCTAGGATGCATGGAAAACACTCTGGGTTCTCCACCCAGATTCTATGACCTGCAGGTGCAACTCATCCCCCAGCTGCTGTGAGTGCTGGCTGCTAGGGACTCACAGCTGCTCACAGCTTCTTGGGAACTCCTTCATCCAGGAAGTTATAAGCTACCCACCCCGCCCCCTCCACTGGGCAGCCCACAGTCAATGACTGATGGATACAGCCAATGACTGATGCAAAAGCCTGGCCTCTTTCCTCAAGGCAGATTCACTCTGCAATGTTATTAATGCTTCCGAGCTCCCCATGGGGTCAGATTGAAGATAATCTCCAGCTGAGAACCTACCATCACTTAACATTTCCTCCTACCTTATCTGCCTGACCCTCTCTCTCCACCTGGGAGTCCTCCCTCTAGAAAGCATCTGCACAAGAATCTCGGGCACTGCTTAGGGGACCTAACTTCAGACAGACACACACCTAACCTAAGGCAGAGCCACTGTGTTTCCAAATTGTTCTCCAAAGTAGTTGTACCAATTTACATTCCCACCAGCAGTTTACAAACATTGCTGTCCCCCCCAACCCGCCACACTCATCTATACTAGTGTTATAGACTAATTTTGCCAATCAGATTGTGTAATATGCTATCTAATTTTTGTTTTAATTTGCATTTCCAGGCTCACTAGTGATACTGAGAATCTTGTTACTATCTTTATTGGCATTCAAATTTCTTCCCCTGTTATTTGTCTGTTCACATCTTTGGTCCATTTTCCTACTGCTTTGGAATGTTTATGGTAAATTGATTCTTTGAAGCTTAAATTTTTTATTTTGGAAACTAATTCTCTCTTGGTTGGTGATCCAAGTTGCAAATATCTTCTGCCAGCTGTGGCTTTAACAAATTTGTTTATTTTTTGTCATGTAGAAGTTTTTTTATTTTAATGAAATAAGATTTATCATTTCCCTTTATCATTTGTGCTTGTGTCTTATTTATTTTCTACTCTGAGATCTTAAAGTTATTTCCCTGTTTTGTTTGAAAAGCTTTGTACTCTGCCTTTTATACTTACTGATAGGACTTTGATCAACCTGGAACTTATTTTGTGAGTGGTATGAATGGGGATGTACTTTTATCTTTTTCCATGGGAGTATTTAATTGTCCTAACATCACTCATTGACTACCATGTTTCAAACATTCAGATATATTTGGATCTGTTCTTAGTCATTATTCTGCTCGTTTTCTCTGTTTCTCTATTCCTGGGACCAAATCAAATGATTTTAATTATTTAAAGCTTTGTAGCAATTATTGAGATCTGGCAGGGTGAGTTTTCCTTCCTCTTCCTCTTCTTTCTTCTTCACAATTGCCTCAGCTATTCTGGGTTCTTTATTATTCCATATGCATTTTGGGATGACCTTGTCAAGCTGCGGAGAAAACCTCATTTCAAATCTTATTGGGAATAAAATGTATAGATTAAATTGGAGTCTACTGGCCAACTTGATAATAGGGGATCTTCTCACCATGAGCACAGTTTGTTTCTCCCGTGGCTGTTATTCTTTCTCTCCTCTGCATTCCACCCTTGCACAGGGGGCTGCCTGGAAAATGAATCTCCAAACCCTTCTCATCCTCTGGCCCAGCTGAACGCTCCCTCCTCCAGGAAGTCCTTGATGATAGCCCTGGCCCTCCAGGCTCCATCTCCCTCTCTCTCTTTCTCCTTTGACCTCCTCTAACCCCGCTGTGTGTACCATCTTCTGGACATAGCCTCCTGGATCTGATCGAGGGAAACATTTTTGGGCTCTCTGTACCTCTACCCACTCTCAGCTTCTAAACAGAAGGGGCTGCATGTCCATCTTTGTATCCCCAGTGGCACCCAGTCCATGGTAGGCGGTCAGTAGGCTCTGATGGTTGGTCCTTAGAGAAGAGAGGTGTGTAGTAACACATTTTTCCTCACAGGAAACTGCTGGTTCCATGAGGCAGAGTCTGGAGCGGAGCTTGGGGTTTTAGAGGGATACACATCTGGCTTGAGATCAAACAGCTCTGGCTTACGTGAGGGTTCTGCCATATGGGGCACTGGCCTCCCTGAGAAGGACTATTAGTGAGACTGTAGGGAACACACTACGTGGGTTTCCTCTCTGGTCCTCCTTTCCCAAGTTGGAGGAGGGGCAGGAAAGAAGACCCTTCCCTCAGCTGGAGGGGTAGCTGGAGATCATTTATTTGCTCATCAACAAGTCCCCAGGGGTATTTTCCCCAAATGTTTCAGCCACTGACTCAAATGGACACAGCGGGGCTCTGCTCTGCCTCAGGCCACCAGCCTGTCTCCTGACACTCTTTCCTCTCTCAGGGAGCAGAGGTGCATCCTGAGCCCCTGATTTAACTACGGAAGCTGCCTGCATCCTGTCTTCCCTTCCCTGCCCTATAGCACCCAGGTGTCTCAGTGGACTCCTTGTTCCCAGGGCAGCTGTTTGCATGAGAAGACCTTTCCTCACACATTCCTCCTTCAGGGGAGTCCCCAAGAGAACACGAGGTCAGGGCAATCAAGCTCCAGGGTTAAGCGCCATCTGCAGTTCATAGAAGAGAGAATTAGGGATGTTTCCTAGCAGAGGATGCGCTTCGGAGATGGACAAACCTGAGTTTCGATTCAGACTCCCATAAACTTGACTTTAGGCAAGCTGACTTCTGTAAAACTCAGCCTCCTCTAATAACAAAATGGGCACATTAATCCTACCTCCTAGGATAGATGAGAAGACCAGAGAGGGGGAAAAAATGTATGGGATTCATACAGTAGGTGCATAGCATAAGGCTGCTCCTTCCTTCCCGGGAGAAGTCAGAGTCGTAGGGATGGAAAGAAACGGGAGACACAGGCAAAGATGAGGCAGAATTTATTCTCCTTGTGGGCAAGTACAAGGTTCAGGATGGAGCCCACAGAGAGGCAGGTCCCTGGGGTGCCTCACGCTACGGGCAGGGGCCACACTTTTCCCAGTGCCAGGCCCACTGTGTGCCCCCCGGCCATGAGGATCCAGAGTCCAGGAACTGGGCAAGAGTGGGATGGGGGTGGGAGGAAGACACGGTCCTCCCTAGATCGTGTCCTGACCATGTTTCCGACTTCCATAGGAAGGAAGAACAGCTCGGCGATATAGTAATATAATATATAGAGGTGTAGAGAGCTGGCTGCGGCACCTGGGCGGGGCTGAGGCTCCCCAAATTATTGCAGGAGGGAGAGGGGACTCAGTGCTGGCGTCTCCGCGGGACAGCTGTGCTGGCTACCGGGAGGGCTGGGTGGGGGTGGAGGTTGGGGTGGGTCTGGGTTCGTCCCTCCCTGGAGGCTGGCAGGGCTCACTGAGTATCCTGCTTGGTGGAGTTCCATGGGCCTTGCCAGCTTCCCCTGGGATGGGGCTTTCTCACCCTGGGTGGTTTTTTTTTTTTTTTTTATGTGCTTTGAAGACCATTTTTGCATTGTCAGGAGTGAGGAAAAAAATATTCTGACATGGTAGAAAAAAGATATTTACATACCCTGGTGGGCCATAAGGAGGAAGGTCAACTGAGTCGGTGGGGGTGGGGGAGAGGTGGGGTGGGGTGGGATGGGGGCTTCCCAAGTCCCTCCCACCCACATCCATCTGTGTGGGAGGATTTGGGAAAAAGAGCCTCCCTTGGAGGCGCAGCTCTGAAACTCTGAAGCTGCCGTGGGACCTTTGACAAAGCACACACACTCCCTTGGTCTGCCCAGAAGGTGAAGGAGGGGTGGACTCGGGGCTGAAAAACTAGGATCTTATGGTCCTTGATCCCAGGCATGGGGTCGGGGGGCGCCGGGGGGGACAGGCCAGGGCTGGGCAGTGACATTGGCAGAGGCCCTTCCAAGTGAGAAGCCCTGGGCTGAGGGGGGGGTACCAAAGACTAGGGGGAAGGTGGTGGCCCCTGGCCTGTGGCCAGGTAGCCAAGTTCAGCTGAGGGCATCGCGTGTGTGCCGTGGTGATGCCTGCACAGAAGGGGGCCAGAGAGGCTGGCCGGGAACCCTGTTTTCCTGTTGAAGCAGTGATGGGAGCCAGGTGGGGGAAGCAGGTGACCCCCGCCCCTACCAGCTAGAGGGAGGGCTCAGACCTGAGATAGAGCCGGGGGTGGGCCCACCCGGGCGGAGAACTAGGGTGGGCCTGATGCTGGTGAGGTTCAGAAGTAGCCCCTGGCTCCAGCCTCCAGGTGTGCGGGAGGGGCTGAGCCTCTCCCTAGACCCTGTGGGTGCTGGGACCCGGGTCCACATTCGAGGGGCAGTGTCACACCGAGCTCCAAGCTCACACATCCTCACGCTTGTGACACGCCATCCACAGTCACACACACGTGCACCCCCAGCCTTAATGAATAAACACGGTCACCGAACTCGCACACATCCATGGGGGCCTGAAAGATGAACACACACACACACACACACACACACACACACGATCACACATGTTCACCAGGGCTCCCATGACCTCGTGAGAAGGTGAGTGCGTGCACACACACACCCGCATGCACACGGAGGCAGGTGGGCGACATCTCAGGGCCCTTGACACTCCAGCTTCTGGGAAAGAGAAGGCCCTCTGCCCTCTGCTGGGCGCCAAAGTCCCTTCCCAGGTGGCCTGACCCCGGATAAGTTGGCGTCTTGCGGCGGGATCCTCGGTCTCCTTGGCACCTGAGCGGAAGGCAGCTGAGGCGGAAGGGCAGAGGCCTGGGACCGCCCACCTCGCCAGTCCTCCGACGGCAGGAGGGGCCCCGGGGCTGGCTGAGTTTAGGTCAGAGGTGCCGGCGGGGCCCCTGGGTGCTGGTCAGCTGGGCCCTCATGGTCTGGATGCTGCCCAGAATCTTCTTCTGGTGGCCCATGAGGGTGATGCCCAGGGCACGCACGTCCCTGGAAAGCAAGGCGGTGCTGACCTGGGAGGCTCCGACCCATCCCGGGAGCTGCCGTGCTCGGCGGCTCCGCCTCTGCCCTCGGCCCCGCCCCCTGCCCTCGACCCCGCCCCCTGCCCTCGACCCCGCTCGGATCCCGATCCCTTGGGCCCACCACACTCACTGAGCGTTCATACGGAGCACCATGCCCAGGGAGGAGTAACCCCCGGCAGCGAAGTGGTCCCGGTAGCGGCCCATGCGGATGGAGTCCAGCCAGTCTCCCACGGTGAGGCCCCCGCTGCCGCCCCCGCCCCCTCGGAGGTCAAAGCAGCTCCGGGCAAAGGCGGGGGGCGGACACCTGAGGCACAGGGGCCCTGGGTAAGGCGCCTGCCAGGAGACACTGGCACCCGCCACCGTCAGGTTCGGCAGCAGCTAAGGGGTTACCCGGGCTTGGAAGGAGAGGGGTGAACAGGGGTCAGAGGCCCAGGCTGGGTCTGGTCCAGGGGTCCAGGCGGAGCTGTCCCGAGGCCTGGACGAAGCCGGGGCCTTATCCAGGGCAAGCGGGGAGGGCAGCCCGGCTTGGGCGGGGCTGAGGTGGGTGCCAGGCACCTGTGCACGGTGGCCGTGGCCCTGAGACTCTCAGGGCTGTGGATGAGCGAATCCAGGACGCTGACGATCTGTGAGAAGCGAGGCCGCTGGGCGCGGTCTTTGTGCCAGCAGTCAAGCATGAGCTGGTGCAGCGCGTGGGGGCAGCCCATGGGTGCGGGCAGGCGGTAGCCCTCCTCCACCGAGCTGATGACCTGAGGGGGAACACGGTGCTGGGCTGGAGCGGCCCCCTCGCCCCCTCGCCCCCTCGCCCCCTGGCCCCGGAACGCCACTGCCCAGCCAGGTTCTGGCACTCACGTCCCGGTTGGTCATGTTCCAGTAGGGCCGCTCCCCGTAGGCCAGCACCTCCCACATGACCACCCCGAAACTCCACACGTCGCTGGCCGAGGAGAAGGTCCGGAAGGCGATGGCCTCGGGGGCTGTCCAGCGAATGGGGATCTTGCCTCCCTGTGGTGGACACACGCGTGTTGAGAACACCTCCCCAGCCTGACCGGGAGCTGAGCGCAGGGGTCCGGGCTGGGAAACTTGCAGGCTGGTTGGAGAGACACGGCCTCCACGACCTTCCATGATCACCTGTTCTGATGCGGGGGGGACCCGCACACGGAGCAGGAGGGGAGACTGAACGAGAGACAGTGGGTGGTGGGCTCGGCACCCTGGAGACGGTCAGTAAGAGCCGGTCAACAGGTTGAGGCAAAGAACTGACTCATAGGAAAAGACCCTGATGCTAGGAAAGACTGAAGGCAGGAGGAGAAGGGGATGGCAGAGGAGGAGATGGTTGGGTGGCATCACCGACTCGATGGACGTGAGTTTGAGTGAACTCCGGGAGTTGGTGATGGACAGGGAGGCCTGGCGTGCTGCAGTCCATGGGGTCACAAAGAGTCAGACACGACTGAGCGACTGAACTGAACTGATGCCTGAATAAGTGATGAAGCTCAGACAACGTGGTCTAGCAGGTTTCCAGCTCCCGTCACCCCCTTACAAAATCCTTTCTCTAAGTGAAACCTCAGTGGGTGAGACCCTAAGGGTAGGCTCTGATTGAGGCAGACCTCTGCACTTAAGGCCCCTTTCAAGAAGCCCAAATCCCCACAGAATACATTGTGAAAATGCTGGGGGGTTTTAGCCAAACTTTAGGGACAGATGCAGAGTGGATGTGACTCAGAGAGAAATCAACTCTCCCCAAATCTCCCAGTGAATGAGGGGCCATGGGGACCAGCCCTGGTGTCTCTCCAACGGCACAAAGGTGGGAAAGCTTGCACTCATTTGACAGAGGGGCAAACAGAGGTGCAGAGAAGAGACAGGAGTCCCCCCAGGCTGGAGGCAACACTGAAATTTCCAACCTCCCTAAGGACACGTGGGGCATGGGCTACGCACTGTGGTGGTATAGGCAGCATCAGGGTCGTCCTCCAGCACCCGGGAGAGCCCGAAGTCTGACACCTTGCAGACCAGGTTGCCGTCAACCAGGACATTGCGAGCAGCCAGGTCACGGTGGACATAGCCCAGGTCTGAGAGGTAGCGCATGCCGGCGCCCACGCCTCGGAGCATGCCCACCAGCTGCACGATGGTGAACTGGCCGTCGTGTGTCTGCAGAGGGATGTGGCGCAGGCTTCAGGAAGGCTCCTTGAAGTTC
The DNA here is from genome assembly GCF_042477335.2 of Ovis canadensis. NCBI lineage: Eukaryota > Metazoa > Chordata > Mammalia > Artiodactyla > Bovidae > Ovis > Ovis canadensis. The sequence continues at coordinate 249,498,542 of NC_091246.1, forward strand.
ACAAAGGGCCTCCCTGCTTAGGAAGCACGCTAGTGTCGAGGGTCTGTTCTCACGTCTCGTTTACCCTCACAGCCACCCTGAGAGGCAGGTAGGTAGGTGGGGCGTGAAGACTGGTCATCCAGTTTGCCCAAGGGGAGAGGGAGACCCAGAGAGGTATGGCCCTGTCCCTGACCACCCGACAGACACATGGCCAGGCGAGGGCTGGGAATCGGGGTTTCCGGCCCCCACCCCATGCCTCCCAGCTGGGTGGGGCCCTGAGAACCCACAGAGGCACTGCTCTTAGCCTGTGTGCGGGACAGGGGCGCAGGACCCACAGCAGAGGGACTTTCACGTGATGGGGGCTGAAAGGCACCTGGACGGACTGACCCTCTCCACCCCTGGCTCCCCCTTCCCCAGGTCTGTTAGGTCTAAGCTCTGGGGACCAGGGGGTATTTGGAGGCCTCGCATGATCTCCCATCACCCAGACTGAACTTCCCTCTCCCGGCCCATGTGGAAAGCAGAGTGGGGCACGCACCCTCAGGAATGCATCCAGAGACCCGTTCTCCATGTACTCAGTCACGATCATTGCCAGACGGCCTGGGGGCGGGGGGTGCGTAATGGGGAGGAAGTGGCTCTTGGTGGGGGATCAGGGCTGCAGGGCCGTGACCCCATGACCATGCCACCCCCCACCCAGCTATGAGCTGCCAGGAGCCCACGGGGCCCAGGGACTGTAAGGTTTCCACTAGGGTCCTGGCTCTGGGTCCCCTTCCCTGCCAAGTCATCCGGGGACCTGAACCAGGGGGACGGGGCAGGGCAGGGTGGTAGGCAGATGGACCCAGAGCCCTGACTCCAGCAGGAGGGGCTCTGAAGGCTGAGGCTGTTGTTCACCTGGCACCTACCACGGGTGACGACACCTTCAAGGCGGATGATATTGGGGTGGTCAAACTGACCCATGATGGACGCCTCACTCAGAAAGTCCCGGCGCTGTCTCTCCGTGTAGCCGGCTTTGAGGGCCTTGATGGCCACGGGCACATCCCGCTGCCCCGGCATCCGCAGCCGCCCATAGCAGACTTCCCCGGACTCGCCTGTGGACGCAAGAGGAGCAGGCAGGGGGCAGACGGTGGGACCTTCCCCTCCTCCACCTGAACTCTGCACTTGCCCCGTCTTGCACACCCATATGCCTGGCCACGCCTGGCATCTTGGCGCCCCGCTCCCTCTGCCCAGTGTGCCCTTCTCCCGGGCACCTCCATGACGTCCCCCCATGCACAAGCCTTGCAGCTCACCAGAGCCGATGATTTTCTCGATGTGGATCCGAGACGCCTCGATCTCTCGGGTGAAACCACGGCCCGTCCGGCCCGGCTCCTCGTATGTGTGGGGTTCTGTATAGAACTTGGGCTCTGGGATCTTCCCCGGAGGGTGGTGCAGGGGCAGGAAGACCGGTGGAGGCGCTGAGGGGCCAGGAGAGAAGGGCCATCACTGGGGTCCCTGAGGACGTCCCCTCCCAGCCCTTCCCTGAGTCTGGGAAGGGTCTGAGGGTGGGGTGAGAAGCGTCTTCAGGAATCTCAGGATGTGGGGGGCAAACAGCAGGCATCCAGTAAGTGTTTGCCAAGTGAAAACGGGGTCTCTGTGGAATGGCTCTGAGGTCTGTAGGGGATCTGGGGATTTCTAGTGAGTTCTGAGTATGTCCAACATATTTCTGGGCTCACTTTCAGGGTCCTTAAGATCCTTTTCAATTGGTCAAACTAACCCAAGGTCCTTATGAAGATCTTTCTCATTCCTAGCATAGGAGTGTGACCAAGAGTGGTTTCACCACAGTGCCGACTCAGGTGGATGGAAAGTGGTTCTCTAAAAGACTGGGTTAAGTAGGATTCTGAGGCCACATTCAGGCTCCATGGGAATCAGTACCATGACTGATTCTACCATGGGCAAAGAAGTAGAGTGTTGAGGTAGGTATCCTCATATTTGCCTTGTTTTCTGAGGTCTCTGCAGGGTCCGGAAAAAGTTCTCTGTAGCAAGCGTTCTTGTCCAAGAGTATATGACCAACCCCCCCCCCCCAAAAAAAAAAAAAAAAAAACCTGTGTGTGAGCATGTGTGTGCGTGCAGAAATCTGGGCAGTTCCCTGGGAAGATCTTTATAGAATCCTCTGCAAACCCAACGAAGTTGAACCGCACCATGCCCCTGGGGGCTGGGGGCTGGGGGCTGTGTGACACCCTGCTGTCTCTCTCTCCAGGGCTCTAGTCTCTTCTGCGGGCACTTTTTCCCTTCCCTCCTTTTTTTCCAGCCCCAGCCCAGCACTGGCCCCTGCTGTGAATGCCCCTCTCCCCTCTGGACCCCGAGGCTCCTGCACTCACCCTGCCCGTTCTGATAATGCATCTTCTCCTCATCTGAGTGCTGGAAGGCCTTGCTGTAGCCACAGTGCCTGTGGAGGGGGACGGTCCTCAGCTTCAGCCCTGACCCCCATCAGCGACACGTGCGAATTCCCCCTATCTTTCCCCCATCCCCTTTCAAGTCAGCTCCGGCCACCCCAGTCACTGCCCTTGGGACATCCTTGACATTCACAAGCACGGCATGGGACTTTGCTGGTGGTCCAGGAGTTATGAGTCGGCCTTGGAACATAGGGGACGCGGGTTCAATCCCTGATCAGGGAACTAAAGTCCCACGTGCTGCAGTGCACCTAAGCCCGTGTGTCACAACTAGAGAGTCTGTGCACCGCAATGCAAGATCCTGCTTGCCTCAACTAAACCCGATGCAGCCAAGTAAATAAATATTTAAAAAATACTTCATAAAAAAGCATTGTGTAGTTTACACAGTTGAGTCCACTCAGCCTTCACAGCAAAATATATGGTATTCCTGGCTCAATTTTATACCAAAAGCACTCCCGGCAGAGGGTCTGGGAGATGAGGCTTCTGATGCCAACTCTGCCACGTGACCTCAGCAAGCCCCTTCCCTCCCCTGGGCCTCAGTTTCTCCATCTATGGATGATCTTTCGAATTCTCGCTGAGCAGGATCCGAAGCCCACCCCACCTCCCTCTGGAACCGAGTGGAAGAGTGACTAAGAGCCCGGTCTTCAGTTTTTTAACAGATCTGTGTTCTGTCCCGCTTCTGACACCTATTTAGCTGAAGTGGCCTCACCTCTCTGATCCTCAGCTTACTCACCTGCAGAATGAGGTTGGAATCTATACATCCTGGGGCATTGTTAGGATTGAATGAGATGGAGGGGGTCACGCTGCAGGGAGACCCAGTGGGACTGGCTGGTGGGCGGACATGGCATGAGGAAACGAGAACCAAGGATAATGGCTAGGTTTGGGGCTTGTCACTCCACGAATGGTGGTGCCACATTCTGAGACGGGACTTGGGGAGGGGGTGGTTTGGGGGTGCTATGTGTCGGAAACACATTCGAGTGGAGATGGGAGCGGGCAACTGGACCTCAGGGGAGAGGCCTGTGTGGATGCCACACTTGGGCAGATGTCAGCGTGAAGGTGGAATTCAAAGCTGCAGACCCTGATAAGGTCCCTGAGGAAAGGTGCAGGGTAAGCGGGTGAGAGAGGAGGGTCTGGATGGGCCGGGATCCTCCAGCTTTCGGAAGTTGGTTTAAAAGCTGGATATGCAGAAAGACAAGGCCGGACAGGTGGATGGAAAACAGGAGGTGAGCCTGAGCATGGAAGGTGAGACGGAGAAGTGTGCCAGGAAGGAGGGAAAGAACAGGTCTGTCCATAAGAGAGCCCCGCCCCAAGCACAAAGCCTCACTGGCTCAGCGGTGGGGGCTGGGGACAGGCAGGAGACACAGTGCTCTGGGGGAGGGGCTCAGGGTGGCAGGTGCCCAGGACCACCCACCTCTTCTTGCAAATGAGCAGGAGGAGAAGCACAACCAGGCCAGTGATGAGGGTCAAGCAGATCCAGACGATGGTCCGGGTGTCGTAGCGGGGCCCTGTGCGGGGGAAACCAGGGTCGGGGTGGGGGCGCTGCCTCACCTCTTAGCCCTGGCCTCAGAGGTCTGGCAGCCTTCCTGGGGCCCAGTGGCAGCCTCCTCAGCTCTGAGAGTTGGGGCACAGGGTGCACCTGACTCTGCCCCGACCCTCCCCTCTACAACCTGCCGCGTCAATACCCTGCTTCCCAACCTGGTGCCACCCCTTCCCGGGACGGTGCAACCCGAGCAGAGTCACCAGACTTCTGAGCCTCAGCTTTCTCACCGACGAGTCCAAAACCACCTGCCCTACCTGTTACTGTAAATGACGAAGCTGGGTATACCGCGCATTCTTGCCAGTTAACCCGCAGCTTCTCCAGGGGGATCCCAGCATCACTGTGAGCTGTCAGACCAGAAACCTGAGGCCCAGAGAACTCAAGGAGCTTGCTCAAGGACACACAGCAGGGAGTCAGGCGGGATCCCTACTTGGGCGGCGCCAACGCGGGGTCACACCTGAGAGCGCTTGACACACACACGTTCCAAGGGCATGCCCGGCAAGAGGCAGGGCAGCGACTCAGCCTTGGAAGCCCGCTGTCCTAACACTGCGCCCTGGAGGGTGCTGAGTATAGGAGAAGACCCCAGTTGGCCGGAGACGGGCGGGGGGAGGGGTTGGGGGGGTGGAGGGCAGAGGATTCCCAGGCTTGAATGTGCGCTGAAATCACCCCCAAGGGTTTTGATCCAACCGAAATTTCTGGGGCTCTAGTCTCAGGGTTTCTGATTCCAAAGATCTGGGGTGGGGCCTGAGAATGAACGTTTCTGACACTTCCCAGGGGCTGACGTGACTGCCGGTCCTGGACGATGCTGTGGGAACCGCTGTTCTGGAGGTGGGGGGCGGGGGGGGGGGCGGTGCGGGGAGTGGGAGGGGGAACGATACTGGGGAAGGAGCACAGAGCCTGTCCCCAGGCTGATCAGATTCAAGACTTACTCTGCTGGGTCACCTTGGGCAATCTGTTTGACTGTTCTGACGCTCATGTCCCTCGCCTGAAAAGTGGGGAGGTGGACACCGCCAACTCCCTAGAGGGTCTCGGGGCCGATTAGAGGATCTTCCTGTCGGCAAGGAGCACCAGGATCCTGCCAGTCACACTGATGCTCGGGAAAAGCCCGCAGATGATGGGCTGTTATGAGCTCTCTCAACCCGGGGTATGTAACCTCCCTTTCTCTGAGCCTCAGTTCTTTTTTCACCTATGAACATGCCAATCGGTTCCCACACAGCCCAAAGCCTACTAGCCCCGTTCCTCTGACCCCCGCAACCCTGGCGGCTCCCTTGCCTCCCCGCTGCACTCACGGGGTTTCCCGGTCTCCACCTCCATGGCCTGGCTGAAGCGGCCGCAGCCGGCCGAGGTGCGGGCTCGGACCTGGAACACGTAGCGAGTGCCCGGCTTGAGGCCCGAGACGGTGGCGCTGGTGGTGAGCGCCTTGAGGGTGGAGTAGCTCTGCACCTCCTTGTCCTGCGGCGGGGGCGGGGCGGTCAGCCTCGGGTCGCCCGCCTGCCGCCCTACCCGCTCCCGTCCCCGTGGGTGGTACCTTCTCGTAGTACTTGATCTCGTACTCCAGGATGATGCCGTTGGGCTGTTCCGGCTCCTGCCACAGCAGCGAGACGCTGGTCTGCCCCGCTCGCTCCTGGCGAATCACCACCACCTGGGACGGGGCTGGGGGGCGGAGGATAGCGGGGAGGGGGACTTGGTTAGGTCAGATGGAGAGATGGGTGATGTTGAGGCCTCTGTGTGTCCCTTGCCCAGGCGCGGCCCTGGGATGTTAGCTGGGACCACACTCACTCTGCCAAGGGTCCTGCCGCTGCCCCAGGAAAACCAGTCCCCTCCGCTCCTCCTGGCAAATCACTGCTGGGCAGCCTGGTCAGTTATGCGGGGTCAGAGCAGCCTGGCTCCCATCTAGGAAGCCGGGCTGGGCTGGACCCACGTGAGGCTTGACCACCCCAACTTCCACTGCCTCCTCCCTGGCCAAGCCAGAAGAAAGTTTGCGGGACCCCTGCCAGCCCTCCTGAGCAGCCCCTCTCATCCGCCCTGACGTCTGTGTTGCCACGTTGCCCGCCCCTGCCCAGGGCCTCAAGGGTTGTGCAGCAGGACCTCAGGACTGCTCAGAGAAGGAGGAAGAAAAGGAGCAGGCGGGGAAAGAGTCAAAGGAACGGGCACCCTCACTGCCTGGGTTTGGAGGGCGTGAGTGGGTTGGTGCTGGCTACTTAGAGAAGGGACATGAGCTGGCCCGCTGCCCACCTAAGCTCAAGTACCCTGGCAGCCACACTAGATCACCCTTTCACCCCCTGGCTCATTCCCTCATCCTCCCATTTCCTCCCCACCTCCTGCATTCTGGGCAAATGCCTCTGACGTGAGCCTGACGGGAATGTCAGATGTCAACCCGGCCACAGCCAAATGGAGGGGACTGCTCTCGGAGCTGTAACCTCGTCCCCGCTGCCCCCTCCAGCCACAGCCTTCCTGTTTCCCCGCTGCTCACCCTCCAAACGCTGGAGGACCCTTGATAAGAAGTCCTCACTCAGGAGAGATGGGGCTGAGTAGGAAAGAGAGGAGGGTCCTGGACCAGCTGGGGGTCGTCTAGCTTTTGGAAGTTGTTAGAGAAGAGTTGTTGGCCATGAAATTAAAAGACGCTTGCTCCTCCAAAGAAAAGCTATGACCAACCTAGACAGCATATTAAAAAGCAGAGACATTACTTTGCCAACAAAGGTCTGTCTAGACAAAGCTATCGTTTTTCCAGTAGCCATGTATGGATGTGAGAGTTGGACTATGATGAAAGCTGAGCACCGAAGAAGCAATGCTTTTGAACTGTGGTGTTGGAGGATGCTCTTGAGAGTCCCTTGGACGGCAAGGAGATCCAACCAGTCCATCCTAAAGGAAATCAGTCCTGAATATTCATTGGAAGGACTGATGCCGAAGCTGAAACTCCAATACTCTGGCCACCTGATGGGGAGAACTGACTCATCTGAAAAGACTCTGATGCTGGGAAAGATTGAAGGCAGGAGGAGAAGGGGATGACAGAGGATGAGATAGTTGGGTGGCATCACCGACTTGATGGACATGAGTTTAAGTAAACTCTGGGAGTTGATGATGGACAGGGAGGCCTGGTGTCCTGCAGTCCATGGGGTCGCAAGGAGCTGGATACAACTGAGCGACTGAACTGAATCGAACTGAGAAAAGAGGGGCTGGTAGAGACGGAGGACAGGCCAGACAGGTGGATGGAAAATGGGGGGGTGGGCCTGGGCATGGAAAGCAAGAGAGCAGGGGAGGGAATACCCACTGCAAGCTGAATTTCTAGGGACAGGCGGGCAAAGGTGTCTGACTGGAGGTGCCCAGAGGTGTCTGTGGAGGAGAGGACACAGGTGTGTGAGCATGACAGTTCTTTTCAGGAAGCTTCCACATGGAAAGAAGTAGTCTGGTGGCTGGAAGGGCGTGTGGGTTCTTGGGAGGCTGCTCTTTTTAACAAGGGAGCCCCTGAGCCGTGTGAGTAACTCTGGGTTCTCCTTCACCCCCGACTAGCTGGTCACCTGCCTCGGCCGCCCCAGAGACACGCAGGCAGAGGCAGGGCCTAATCCTTTCTGAGTCATCAGCATCGAGCGGACAGCCTGGCATCTGATAGGTGCTCCCCAGATGCCAGAGGAATGAGGGTCTCTTGGGAGGATGAAGCCTTGGCCTCTGGGAGGGGGGTGCCCTGGGCTCTGGGCTAGGAAGCCTGTTTCACTTGGGAGCGAGACAGACCTGGGTTCGAATCCTGACTTGACCACTCTTATGCAAAGACCCTGGGTAGCTCTGGGCCTCAGTGTCCTCCTTAGTAACACAGTGGGAACAGAGTTGTTGGGCCAGGCCTGCGTGGTGTTAGAGGACACGAAAGTGGGGGGTGGTGAGGAGCCACAGGGTGCGTGCCAGGGGGCTCTTAATGGGAAAACCGCTGCAGAGGGCTCTCAGGTCAGGCCGCTGCTTGACAGGCAGCACCCATCAGGATGAGGAAAGAAAGGGGCTATATTCAGCCCAATGACTGGCTAGAAACAGAGTTAAATGGCTGTTGTCCAAACCGGTGTGGCCAAAACCATCCCAGGGACAGCAGTGGCCGCTGTTCTGGAAAATGGCCATCAGAGTGAGTTTATTTTTTAATGACATTTATTGAGCACGTACCATGGGCCAGCTGCTGGGCTCAGCACTTTTATCTCCTTCACTTAAGCCTCATGACAGTAATCGCAGAGGTATGATTATTCCTACTGCATCAGGGAGTAAACAGAGGCAGAGGGGGAAAGTTCTGGAACCCAGGCCTTGGATGGTCATGCTGGTCTACCTCAGGGCTTTCTGGATCACTCCCACTTACAGGAGGGCTTCCCAGGTGGCGCCAGTGGCAAAGAACCCGCCTGCCAATGCAGGAGGTGTACAAGACGTGGGTTCGATCCCCGGGTTGGGAAGATCCCCTGGAGGAGGGCATGGCAACCCATCGCAGTATTCTTGCCTGGAAAAGTTCATGGACAGAGGAGCCTGGCGGGCTACAGCCCACAGGATCACAAAGAGCATGTGTTCTATTTTTCTAAGGGCATGGAAAGCCTGTAGCTCGGCCATCCTGGTCAGGAAGACAGGGTTAGACAGGCGGGCACTTGCCCAAAGGCAACCTGCAGCTCTGAGGCTGCGGAGGGCGAGGGCTGGGGAGCTGGGGACCGGCACCTCCGCCTACCTGCCTGGTTCGTGGTGATGTTCACCATGGCGGCCCGGCGGGGCTCGGGGCTCAGGTCGGACACTCCGTTGACCGCCTCGATCCAGAAGGAGTAGTTCATGTGGGCCAGCAGGTTGGCTACCAGGAGGCTGGCCTGCACCAGGCTGGTCTGCTGGGGCACGAAGCGGGTGCCGCTCCCGCACGTCTCGCAGTGGCCCAGGGCCCACGGGCAGCGGCGGCACACGGCGTTGTAGGTGATGTCGCTGCGGCCGCCCCGGTCTAGGGGAGGGGCCCACTCCAGGGTCACAGACGTCCCGTTCACGCTGGAGATCAGATTCACCGGCGCCGAGGGGGGCCCTGGGGCGTACAGAGACACAGGCGGGCCTGGTGGGTGTTCATCTGGGCTGGTCTAGTTTCCCTCAGCAGATCAAGGAAGGGCTGTGGTTCCCCGCGATCCCTGGGGCTCCCTCGAGATGAGGGCACACCTACTGGATCCTCTGGAAGCTCCCTGAGGCACCGGTGGTGTCTCTGCCCTCAGGCTAAGGAGCGCAGTGTCAGGGTCTGGGCACAGAAGCCACCCCCCCCCCCCCATGCAGGACCACAGGGATGCCGGGGTCTGCCTCACAGAAAGCCTGCTTCACAAACTCCTCCAGAGCAGGGGAGAGGCTGCACACAGCAGTCCCCCTGGTGAGACGCTCCAGGCACTTGCGTCCCACACTCCGCTCCTTAACCTCTGGCTGGACTCCATGCAAAGGACACGGAACGCCGTGGTGGAGGAGAGTGGAGCCTGTGTCCCAAGAGACCCCTCCCTCCCCTCCGTCCCAGGGTAGGCCCCGCAGCTTGGTCAGCACAAGGACATAGAGGAAAGGGATGGGGCTGGGGGTTGGGGGCTGGGGTAGGGTCCCGGGGGTGGGGGTTTGAACAGAGGTGGAGGGGGGGTAATGGAGACCCCCGAGGCTCAGAATTTCAACTCTCAGAATCCCAAACAGGGAACCTTAGATTTTAAGAAAACAGAATCTCAGAATCACAGAGAAACCTTCGAATCTGCAGGGTGTGGAAGGCAGAAGTCTAGCTTTTCACAAGCGTAACATTCCTAGAAGTAGAGGGCACTGCATCGTGGATGTGGGGAGAAATCGGAGTCCAGCCAGCTGAAAGCAAGTGTCCACAAGCGAGAGCTGGGCTCACTCGGCCTGAGGAGCCCAGAGCGGTCACCGTGTCCCTCGCCTTCCTCTCTGTGCCTGCAGGTGTCCCAGGGGCAAAGGGACAGGAAGTCTGGGGAGGAACCGTGGAGGGAGCATGTGTGTGCATGTGTGTGGTGTGGTGTGTGGGTGTATGGTATATGAGTGTGTGTGTGTATGTATGGTATATGAGTACACCTCTGTGTGTGTGTGGGTAAGTGTGGTATATGAGTACACCTGGTGTGTATGTGTGTGTGTGTGGTGTGGGTGTATGGCATATGAGTGTGTGTGTGTGGGGGGTGTGGTGTGGTGTGAGGGCGTATGGTATATGAGTGTGTGTGTGGTGTGAGGGTGTATGGCATATGAGTGTGTGTGTGTGTGTGTGTGTGGTGTGGGTGTATGGTATATGAGTGTGTGTGTGTGTGTGGGTGGGTGTGGTGTGGGTGTATGGCATATGAGTGTGTGGGTGTGTGTGTGTGTGTGGTGTGGGTGTATGGCATATGAGTGTGTGTGTGTGTGTGTGTGGTGTGAGTGTATGGCATATGAGTGTGTGTGTGTGTGTGTGTGTGGTGTGGGTGTATGGTATATGAGTGTGTGTGTGTGTGTGTGTGGTGTGAGTGTATGGCATATGAGTGTGTGTGTGTGTGTGTGGTGTGAGTGTATGGCATATGAGTGTGTGTGTGTGTGTGTGTGGTGTGGGTGTATGGTATATGAGTGTGTGTGTGTGTGTGTGTGTGGGTGTGGTGTGGGTGTATGGCATATGAGTGTGTGGGTGTGTGTGTGTGTGTGTGGTGTGAGTGTATGGTATATGAGTGTGTGTGTGTGTGTGTGGTGTGTGGGTGTATGATATATGAGTGTTTGTGTGTGTGGTGTGAGTGTATGGCATATGAGTGTGTGTGTGTGTGTGTGTGTGGTGTGGGTGTATGGTATATGAGTGTGTGTGTGTGTGTGTGGTGTGTGGGTGTATGGCATATGAGTGTGTGTGTGTGTGTGTGTGGTGTGAGTGTATGGCATATGAGTGTGTGTGTGTGTGGTGTGAGTGTATGGCATATGAGTGTGTGTGTGTGTGTGTGGTGTGAGTGTATGGCATATGAGTGTGTGTGTGTGTGTGGTGTGGGTGTATGGTATATGAGTATGAGTGTGTGTGTGTGTGTGTGTGTGGTGTGTGGGTGTATGGCATATGAGTGTGTGGGTGTGTGTGTGTGTGTGGTGTGAGTGTATGGTATATGAGTGTGTGTGTGTGTGTGTGGGTGTGGTGTGTGGGTGTATGATATATGAGTGTGTGTGTGTGTGTGTGTGGTGTGAGTGTATGGCATATGAGTGTGTGTGTGTGTGGTGTGAGTGTATGGCATATGAGTGTGTGTTTGTGTGTGTGGTGTGAGTGTATGGCATATGAGTGTGTGTGTGTGTGTGTGTGTGGTGTGGGTGTATGGTATATGAGTGTGTGTGTGTGTGTGTGTGTGTGGTGTGTGGGTGTATGGCATATGAGTGTGTGGGTGTGTGTGTGTGTGTGGTGTGAGTGTATGGCATATGAGTGTGTGTGTGTGTGTGTGTGGTGTGAGTGTATGGCATATGAGTGTGTGTGTGTGTGTGTGTGTGTGGTGTGAGTGTATGGCATATGAGTGTGTGTGTGTGTGTGTGTGTGTGGTGTGGTGTGAGGGTGTACGGCATATGAGTGTGTGTGTGTGGTGTGCTGTGTGGGTGTATGGTATATGAGTGTGTGTGTGTGTGTGTGTGTGTGGTGTGTGGGTGTATGATATATGAGTGTGTGTATGTGTGTGGTGTGGTGTGTGGGTATTTGGTATATGAGTGTGTGTGTGTGTGTGTGGTGTGGTGTGTGACTGTATGGTATATGAGTGTGTGTACATGATATCTGAGCACACCTGGGCCCTCACCGGCCTCTGCAGGGGGCCTGGGGCTGAGTGGGGATGGAGGCGGAGGCAGGGAACACGGAGATCACGCTGGGGGTAAATTCTAGAGCAAAGCTCCTCAGCACCGCGTCAGGCCCCTCTCACGCCATCCCAAGAGCCCAGGGCAGGCGAAGAGGGGGTGGGGCTGAGCTGGCTGCAGCTCCTCCCAGCTGGGCTGGGGGTGACAGGCCCCTCTGGGTGAGGGCAGAGGAGACCAGGAGGCCAGTGAGGAGCTGCAGCGGCAGAAACACTGACAGGCACGCGGCCCTGCGGGCCTGGGGTCCAGGTCCCTCGGAGTGCCCCAGGTACGGGCATGCGCACACGCTCTCCAGGCACACGTCTCCCTGGCTGGCCAGGTGTGCACACGCCGAGCTCACAGCGCCCCACAGGGACTCAGGAGGCCACTGCAGGTACCCAGATGCACGCGTGTGTGCACTGTGCTCCCGGGGGCACAAGCACTTGATCAGCTCATGCTCTACGCAAGCATCCTCTGTCCCCCACACACAATGGCAGCTCCTAGAACTCAGGAGCTCCTACCAATGCGCCAAGGTCATCACTGACGGGGGGCACCTTCTGATACACGCCTTGCCTCAGGGGCAACCCCCTCCACAGCGCTCGCCCACCCCGGCCCCCGGGACGCTGGTATGACCACTGGGTCAGAAGATGCCATGGCCACCCAGTGCTGGAAAGGGAGGGGTCCAGCTCTTGTTCTTTCCCAGGGAAGGCAAGATTTCCCTGGAGAGATGGCAGGTGACCAATGAGAAGAAGCTGAGGGCCCAGAGAGGTCAAGGGCATGGTGGAAGGGTCGGAGTCACCCCCAGGCCCAGACCGATCCCTGGCCCAAGAGAGTCACCTGTCCTCTCCCTGCCTCACCTGCAGAGACCTGGCTCCCTGGGGACACGGGGTCCTGGTCTCTGGGGCCACGGGGTGGTACTCACGGGTGCAGGCGGCGGATGGCGGGTCCAACGCCGCCCGGTAGTAGCTGAGGTCGCAGCGGCAGGCCTGGGCGGCAGGGGCCGCAGAGTGGCTGTGGGGAGGGCAGCGGGCGCAGAGCTGGTCCCCGGGGGCCGACTTGTAGAAGCCCAGCTCACAGGCTGTGGAGGAGAAGGTGGCCTCGGGTAAGCCAGCCGGGCCCCACTGACGGGCCTCAGGGAGGGGGCTCTCAGCCCCAGGGCTCCCCAGGGGACAGCGGTCTAGACCTCCAGCATCACCCCTTTCCTATTCTCATCTGCGGGTGCAGGGACTGAGGCTCAGAGGCGGCCGGTGACTTACACAGGGCTGCACGGCAAGGCAGGGGCAGAGCGGAGGCTGGGACCCTGACACCTGAGAACCAGCCCACAGTTGGCTCAGGAAGAAACCTCTCTGAGCGCCCCTCATCTCCAACCACCCCTCCCACCCAGGCTCCCAGGCTTTGTCCCTCACAGGGCACCACTAGCCTCGGGGGCAGGGGTCATGGCTAAGAATCCAAAGGAAGAGAAAGAAAGTTGAAGTCACTCAGTCGTGTCTGATTCTTTGCAACCCCATAGACTGTAGCCTACCAGGCTCCTCCGTCCATGGGATTTTCCAGGCAAGAATCCTGGAGTGGGTTGCCATTTCCTTCTCCAGGAGACCTTCCCGACCCAGGGACTGAACCTGGGTCTGCTGCATTGCGGGCAGACGCTTTACCGTCTGAGCCATCAGGGAAGAATCCAAGGGGGGCCAAAAAACCCCAGGAATTGGTCCTGCGTGGTGGTGGTGGGGGGGACAAGAAAGCCAGTCAGGGAATGGGGTGGGCGAGAGACCTGGCCAGAAAAGATGAGTGATGAGACCAGAGGCCCCCAGACGTGGACAGACACGGAGACACCCCTATGAAAACGCTGACCCTGGCCCCATCACAGTCACCGAGTTAGGAGAGCGAGGGGTGAGTCCTGGGAAGCTGTGTCTTACAAGTGCCCTGAGCGCCGTCGACTGTCCGGGAATTGCGGGCTCCTGACGCTCCCAGAACCCGCGTCACCATCGCTGTGGCTGGGACTGACGCGTCTCGCATCTGACCCTCTCTCCGCCCTCTGCCTCACCTGCCACACGTCTCTGCCCTGATGGCCAAGCAGCCCCCAGCCCTGCTGCCCCAGGCCCAGCCCACCCCATTCCTTCTGCCCGTTTCCAGGAGCACCTCGTCTACACCAGGCTCTGAGCTGGGTGCCAGAGACACAGTCTTGAACAAGGTCCGCATGGTCTCTGCCCTCAAGAAGCTGGCCTTTTTCAAGGTGGGGAAGACTCAGTAAAAGCAGCTGTGATCATTACCAGAAGAAAATAAAAGCCGAGGATGTGGCAGACAGTAAATGGTGGGCGGAGTGACCCGCCCTGAGAACGAGTCAGCGGTACAGGGGGAGGGCAAATGAGCGTGTTGAGGGGCTCTCGAGTGACACTGCTGATCCAAACCCTCGCAGGCTCCCCGAGGCCTTCACAATAAAGCCTGGCATTCAAAGCCCCCTGGAAGCCCCCATCAGTGCCACCTCTCACGCCCCCCTTTCTCAGGTCAAACTAGAGGACCGGCCAATCTCCGTACTCCGTGCCTCAGGGCCTTTGCACGTACTGTACCCATTCTCCTTCATCTCCCTGTCAAATTCTTTCAAATTCCTTTTCACTGTGCGTTTGATGCAGCCTTTCTGGACACCTCCACATACACACAAACACATACACACACAGACATGACCACTCCCCTCTCTCTCTTTGCATCCCTGCTTAGTCTCACCACCTGCAACACTACGGCTGTGTTTTTTTCATCTGTGTATCTGACTCTCTCTCCTTGAGGGCAGATGATCTCTGAGTAGGGCCTTATTCACCTCAGAGTTCCTAGGGTCTGGCCCAGCATAGAGCTGTCAACACTGGTGGGAGTTTTCAAAGTGAGCTAATCCTTCCATTATCTACTCTGAGCAGAGACAGACCCCAGGAGTTCAAGAGGACCAAATGCCACCCCGTCAGGCGGCTCCCAGCTCCACTTGTGGAACTGAATGCTTTGAAACAGAGACCACCAGGAAACACTGGGCTCTGTCTCTGCCTAGTCCTGTTTGGGAAAACTCGGGGCTTGAGAGAAGCTTCATTTGATTTGATTGTATCTCTTGATTATAATAGCTAAACTCCAGTTAATTTGTAAAATTCTACAAACTTGGGAGGAAACTTGCCATCAGAGAACATGATGACATCCTTAAGCTGCTTCCCAGATTCAAGAGACTGTGAAGCCAGAAGGCTGGGGAGTCGGGGCGAACGTGGTTCAGTTTTGAGACCTCTTCCCTGGCCCCTGGAGAGGCCCCTGACTGGGGCCAGGTGCTTGGAGTTGGGGGGCTCCTAGCTGACATCATGTGACCTTGCTTCCTCTTCCTGGGAGGCCCCCAGGAGGCCCAGTTCTGGGGCACAGCCCAAGAGCGTCCTTCTGAGCCCAGGAAGCAGGCACAGGAAACAAGCTTTACACTTCGCCAGCAAATATTTATCCAATCTGTTGGTGAGCTAAATGACGTTCTATCACACTGGAATCATCGGATCCACATCGATTAATGTCGTGGGAACCGCCTGCTTGTTCTGTCTCTCGTCTGCTCCTTCACCCACATTCACCGAGCTTCTGCGATGGACTGGAGACAAACAAGAGCTAACGCTGCTTTCAGGGAGCTTTCTGAGCAGTGAGGGGCAGACCAGTCCATGAGCGGTGTGACATCTCTGCGTGACACGTGGCACTGAGGAAGCGCCCCAGGACAGCCTTTGTGTTTGGAGTCCCGGACCATTCAGAGTTCAGCGGGTCCTCCGTCAAGAGCGGAAACTCAGGAGCAGGCTGCCTGCTGGACTCCTTTGCTCAACCAGTCCCCGCCCTCCCCGAGGCTAAGTGACCCTGGGCAAGTTGCTGGGCCTCAGTGTCTCCATCTGGAAAATGGGGATAAGAATAGCTCCCACCTCCGAGGGCTGTTGTAAGAATGACAGGAGTGAATACACGTGAATTCACGGCAGCACAGTGCCCAGCACTTGTTACTACCACTCTGCTTAGTGGGTGTGAATACATCTGTTTGGCAGAGAGGAAACAGAAGCTCGGGGGAACTTGAGGGCCTTGCCCCAGGCTGCCAGCTGAGCCAGGATGCAAACCCGGGTTTAGGGGGAGCCTCCAGAGGAGCCAGGGCCTTCCGCCCACCAGCCTCTCAACACCCGGCCTCGGCTTAGAGGCAGCTCCGCCATCCCGCCAGTCCACTGGGGGGTGGTTCTCTCACGCTCGGCTAATACCCATATGGCTATAAAGTGTCAAGGCTAGATTAATCCGCTCAATGAAAATAAAATAATCTTTAATAAGAATACTAATCACCAGGCCTCGGGGAGCCTGGAGACCTGGAGGCAGAGCCGGGAATTAATGGCCGAGACAGATGGAGTGGCTCTGGGCTGGGGCCTGCCAACCCAGGGCGCTTCCGGCGTCTGCGGTGCCTGGTGTCGGCCGCGGGCCAGGAGGGGCTACCGCCCCTGCCGAGGGCACCTTGCCCAGGCCGCCTGTCAGGCCGGCAGCTGCCAGGGGCCCCGGCCGCCTCTCTCCTCTCCCCTGCAAAGAGCTTGAGATTTGACAAATAAGGTGTCTGCTGGTGGCCGACCAAAGGAAATTAATTCTAAATCAGATTTTAAACACAGTCAGGAAGGCAAAGGAGCTCGTTGTTCATGCTGCCCCTTCGAAATGAGATGCTCTGATATTTATAGAAAGATGATTAGGGCCGCAGAGGGTGGCTTATACTCTGCGTCCAGGTGGCGGAAAGGACAGTGCTAGGGACTTGGGACTCTGGGCGGCTGCTGTGTTGTGCAGTGTTCTGAGAGGCCCTTCTACTCTGGATTCGGGGTAGGGGGCACAGCCACGTGGGTGGCGGGGGGAAGGTCAGTGGTCAAGAATTGGGTGGCTTGGGGAGTTTTCTGGTCAGGCGCTTGGGAGATTTGGGATTCAATCAACTACTGCTAGCTGTGCGCTCTCGGGACGGTCACTTGGCCTCTCTGGGCCCTTTTCCCCACAGGTAAAGTGCACTAGCTCCGCCCGGCTCTGACGTGCTTCCGTGGGTCCCTGAGGCCCAAACGCGGTCTCAGGAAGGCTTCTAAAAAGCCACATGATTGGGCTGGTCCCCTCTCCTGGGCTCTACTGTCATCTCTGTAGAATTGGTGGCTGCTGGGCCACTCTCAGGGGAGCCACAAGGGTGAGACCACCGAGACAGAGCCTGACGGCTATCGCCATCGGCCTGGCCGCTGCTGCAGCCCTCAAGCGCCGGGTCCCTTCTCCTGTCGCTAGAAAGAAGGCGGAGGGGCACCCAGGCAGGGGAGGCTGGCACCCCCTCACCCAGCCCTGTTTGCTCAGAGAGAACTGCCCAGTGGAGAAGGGCAGGGCCCCATGGGTCTCTGGAGGTCCCGCTCAGGCTGGGTACGGCGCTGCAGCTTTGAGGTCATCTCAAGTAGATCAGCAAAGGCACGCCCAGTCTGTGCCCAGCTCCTTTTAGGCCCCTAGCCCCCTCAGTTCGCGGGCTGCCCACCAAGGAGTGGGTGGGGGGTCCCTGGGCCCCCACAGGGCTGCTGGCCCCGGGCTCCCATTAGGCGAGCACCTCAGTTTTGCACCTGTGCTGCTTCTTCAAAGGAGGTCAGCAGACACTGCACACGCCCACCGACAGGGTTGAGAAACGTCTTTCCCTGCGTGATTTAAAACTGGCATCCTGTCCCCAAACCCCACTGCCTGCAGTGCACGATGAATTAATATTTTTTTATAAAACCTGTAATTATCTTGCAACTGGCATAATTATGTGGTATTGTGATTTAAATGTAAAAATCAAAACAGGCTACAATTCCCTAACCCTGCTTTGGCATTACTTTATTATTTTTTTATTAACGTGCCAGAAGTGTCAGGAAATGGGAGTGGCCTTGACTTCTCCCAGCTCTGAGGACGTCCAGCTGCTCAAGCCTTGGGGTTTTCACCAGGACCCCTGCCCTTGACATGCTGTGGGTCCTTGGGCAAGATGCATTCCCTCTCTGGGCTTCACTTTCCATCTCCACCCAAAAAGGAGCAGTACCTCTGAGTGAGGCCCCCACCCCAAAGTCAGGAGGACCAGTCTCCCTCGAAGGGCAAGGATGCACGCTGGACAAACAAGTGGCCTGGTGTTCTCCCTGGCTCAACCCAGGGCTGGAGACAGCTGACCTTGAGCAGGTATCCACAGGCTGGCCCAGCTGACTATTACAGCTTATACAGTCCTGGTTACTACCTGTTTTAGTGTTACCCCAGGGAGTTGGGAAGCAAGGCTTTGCAGAGGGCTTTGTGGACAGAGGAGGCTGTTCAGGGTTCTGGAGTTAGGAAACATGGGATCACATCCCTACTCTGCTACTTAAGTTGAGGGGACTCAGTTTTCCCCATCTGTGAGATGGGGATACAATACCTAGCTTTGAGGACTGTTGTAAGGATGAGAAGCTGTGAACTCCCTGGAGACAGGGATGCGCTGTGCCTCTATCCCCTATGCATGGATGAGTTACTGACATGATCTGTATGAAGTGCTCGTTAAAGTGCCTGGCACATAGCAAACACTTGAAAACTTGTCTCTAAGAGATTTTATTATCCCCATCAGAATAAGGGGATGTTGGGAACTGGGTCAGTGGGGAATGCAGTCAGGATGGGCCAGGGATAGGTGAAAAGCCTACACATAGCTCAGAGCAAGACAGACCTGACTCAGGACTCAGTTCCACCTCTCATCAGCTGTGTGCCTAAGCAGGACATGATCTCTTGGGCCTCAGTTTCCCCATCTGTAAAATGGAACTGTAATACCTGCTTGCTACAATAAGCCAATAAATTGATGTGCTAGGAATCCCCTTGGAAGCTGTAAAGGCGATAGGAATGTTTGTTGCTACTGTTACCCAGCGGGAAGTTGAGAAGTACAGGGATGTCTGTGAAGGAACCGGGAGAGGTTGGAGGCCTGGGGAGCCTGGCAAACTAGGCCACAGAAGGTAGAACCAATCCAGAAACAGACAAACGTCCCAGAAGGTGCTTTGGAGTTTAGGGTCCAGGAGAGTGAACTTATAGCAGTCAGCAGGGTGAAAAAAGATTTGAGGGCCTCGCAGACGGAACTAGCGGTGAAGACCCCACTTGCTAATGCAGAAGACATGGAAGACATTGGTTCGATCCCTAGGTCAGAAAGATTCCCTGGAGGAGGGTACGGCAACCCACTCCAGTGTTCTTGCCTGAGAACCCCCTGGACAGAGGAGCCTGGCAGGCTAGAGTCTATAGGGCCGCAAAGAGTTGGACACAATGGAAGCGATTTAGCACACATGTACAGGAAATCAGACAGCCCCAGAGAAGGGCCAGAAAGGGCCTGGTGGCTGGACGGAGGAATCTGGCCCCGGAGTTCCTGGGGCGAGACAACTCCTAAAGTGGACTGGGGTGGTCTCTGAAGACACCTTGAGCATCGCCTGAAACGGCCAGCCTGTGTCCTGCTCCTGTGAGCACCAGGGGCCTTCCTGCTGGCTAGGACAGAGGCACAGTGCTGAGAGGCCCGAGGGTCCCTGGAAGTGTGGTCCCGGGGCCTGTGTAGGAGCAGTTAAGGGCTTTGAGGATATTCTGAGTGTTTTTCAGGGCCCCATCCCAGTCTTCCCTGAGGCCGTCTGGGGGACAGGCCCTGGTCTCTTTGATCCCTGCCCAGGAACATCTCCTTCCCCAGGAGACCCAGTGGTCCCCATGGCAGGCTTCACCAACCTGGGCTGAATGGCTGGCCTGGCATGTGTCCAGCCCCTGGGGAGATCAAGGGACAGCAGAGGGCAGCCAGGCCAAGACCAGTAACAGCTGGGGCACCAGCTGCGTGAGCTCGCCAGCCCTCCCGGGGTGCCTGGGCTGTCGGGGTGCCCGGCTACACTGATCCAAGATGTGTGCCTGCTGACCATACACACACACACACACACACGCACACACACACGCACACATGCACGCACACACGCACACACACGCACACACATACACACACGCACACATATACACACACATACACGCGCACATACATGCGCGTGCACACACGCACACACCCATACACACATGCACACACGCACACACACATATACATACACACACGCACACATACACAGGCGCACACACATGCACACACATACACACACACACATACACACATATGCACACGCGCACACAGCCTGGACTCGGCCCTGCTCCTGGTCTGTGACATGGGAACCCCAGCAGAATACCTGTGGGAACAGGTGCTATTTCAAGACACAGGTGCTCTCAGCTGACCCCTCCCCCACATCTCTAGCTAAGTTCCACCTGCTCGCAGGCAGACACACCCAGTGCAACCCGAAAGACACCCTGGCTGTCCCTGCCAGCCTATCTTCACAATGCTCCTGTACACCACGCATGCATTCACCCTGAGCCCAAATTCCAAACGACACCCCCTCCTCAATAGGGTAGCAGTTCAGTGGTTCTGAGCCTGGACTCTGGAGCCAGACTTCTGAATTCAAATCACAGCTCTGTGACTTCCCAGCTGTGTGACCTTGGGGAAGTTACTTTGCCTCTCTGGGCTTCAGCATCCTTATCTTTAAAGCCAGGATAATAAAAGCTCCTATTTCACTGGATAGCTTTGGGGAGTAAATGCGTTCATAGGTGAAAAGCGCTTAGAATAGTGCTGGCTGTGGTAGTTTCATCACTGTTCCCCAACACACATATGTACCCAGTTAGTACACCCCAGTCACACAGGTGCCCAGAGATGGAGCTCTCCACAACACCCATGGAGGGTCTATCTGGCTGTGGTATTTTTCCCTCCCAGCAAGACACACACAGGTGGCCTGGAGACACAGGAACGCTGGGGCTTCATGCATCGTCCCAGGTGCTGTGAGCACCACCCAGACACCTGCCGACTGTGCCAACCCTGCCTGCCAGCCCCCCCGCCACCCCAGCCCCGTCAGCCCTGCCGGTGCTGAGCCCAGCCGCCAGCCCACCCGCGCAGAGGCGTGCTCACCCACGCAGGCGTCCCGCCGCTCCTCGTAGCCTGCGCTGCACACGCACTTGCCGATGGGCACCAGCCACTCGCCCTCCGCGCTGCAGTACATCTTGGGTGTGTCCCGCTCCTCGGAGTGCCGCACGCACTGGCCCCGCACCTCCACCAGCGAGGAAGAGTCGGCCCCCGTCACCGCCTCCGAGAAGGCGGCCAGGTTGCGCACCATGGTGGGGCACTTCTTGTAGTAGACACGGAGGGACAGGATGGCCAGGCAGGCGCCGATGTCCTGGAAGGCCAGGTAGAAGCCACGCTTGCTGAGGGGCCCCACGCCGCGCACCTCCGTGTTGAGCCTGAGGCGCCGCACGCCCAGGTCGGCCCCCGTGAAGCTCTCGTCGGCCGCGATGGTGTCGATTTTGAGGAACTGGCTCTCTTGTGTGCTGGCGCCCAGGTCGCGGTCCGACTCCAGGTAGTAGAGGTTGAAGGTCTCCTTGCAGGTGCCTGGCACGCCGGGCATGCTGTTGCAGTCCCGCAGGGTGAACTTGATCTCGGCGTAGACGCGCCGGGCGCCGTCACGGGGCACCCAGCTGGTCCGCAGCCAGTTGTTCTGGTTGGGGCTCATGACGTTGCATACCTGGTAAGTGTGGATGGGCCGGAAGGACTCGTCCACCTCGTTGATGGAGTCCCACTGCAGGCAGAGAGACCACAGCCAGCTGAAGCGGGAGGCAGCGGCTGGCCCCCTCTTGCCACAAGCCACGCGCCCAGTGCTAGGGGAGGTCTGGGAAAGAAGACTGAACATTCTCCACCCTCCAGCGGACTGTCAGCCATCAAGAGCCAAGCACCCTACACACGCGGTTATGGGGGAGCGTTATTAGTCACTCACTCGTGTCCGACTCTCTGTGACACTGGGGACTGTAGCCCACCAGGCTCCTCTGTCTGTGGGATCCTCCAGGCAAGAGTACTGGAGTGGGTTGCCATTCCCTTCTCCAGGGGATCTTCCTGACCAGGGATCAGACCTGTGTCTCTTCCATCTCCTACACTGCAGGCGGATTCTTTACTCTCTGAGCCACCAGGGATATCCTGGGGAAGCGTTATCTGTTGCCTTTTCACAGAACCGAGGGGTTCAGACCTAGAGCTGTGTGTCTAGGGTCACACAGCTATTGAGTGACGGAGCCAGGACTGGAACTGAGGCCAAAGCCACACAGCTCTGACCTCGTTTCTACACAGCTACTCCGTCACTCCCAGAGTGGGGTGACTTGCGTGGGGAAGTCAGTGAGCCCACTGGTCCAGTTTTCACATCAGCTGCCGGAAAGATCTTTCTAATTGCATGAAGCTATGTTGTACCTTGACCTCAAATCCTCCAGCAGCACCCCCTGAACTGGTGTTTGTTGAGTGACTGATGGATGGATTCCTCTGCCTTGCTGTGTGTGATGTTCCTTCTGCCCCCACCATGGGCTGCCCTGGGTAAGGGGGTACTGGGATGCGGGAAAGTTGAGTATGATCACTTCTGTGCCACATGCTGGCCAGGCCTCACTGATTCAGAAGTAAACCAGTGACCATCACTGACACAATCAACAGAGTGAAAAGGCGACACACAGAATGGAAGAGAACACCTGCAAACCACGTGTCCGAGACGGGATTAGTATCCGGGATATATAAAGAACTTCTACAGTCGAAAAGCGAAGAACCAGACACACCGAATTAGAAAACGGGCAAAGGACTCGGACAGACTTTTCTCTAAAGAAGATACACAGATGGCTAAAGAGCACATGGAAAGATGCTTAGCGTCACGGAGCATTAGGGAAATTCAAATCAAAACCACAGTGAGATACCACTTCACACCCATTGGCTATTGTCAAAGTAATTGAAAATAACGAGGGTTGGCGAGGCTGTGGAGAAATTGGAACCCTGTGCATTGCTCGTGGGAATGTTAACTGGTGCAGCCACTGTGGAAAACTGCGAATACCAAGAAATTAAGCATAGAATCACCGCAAGTTCCTCTTCTGGGTGTGCACCCGAAAGAAACCAAAGCAGGGACACAACCAGCGATCTGCACACCCGTGCTTATCACCGCCCAGAGGTGCAAACGCAAATGTCCCCCAGGGGATAAATGGACAAACAAGATGTGTGCACTGATACAGCGGGGGCTCGGGAAATTCTGACATGTGCTACGTACAACATGGAGGAGCCTTGACGGCCTTATGCTGCGTGAAATACACACGAAAGGACAAGTCCTGTGTGCTTCCGCTTGTGCGACGCACTTACAGCCGGTTCCTAGAGACAGCAAGTAGACCGGTGCTTACCAGCGGCTGAGGCAAGAGGGCCATGGAGTTATTACAGTTTAACGGGCACAGAATTTCAGTCTGGGAAGATGAAAGCATTCTGGAGATGGATGGGGTGGCGGTCACACAACAGCGTGAATGGACTCAATGCCACTGAACTGGAGGCTCACAAGTGGCTAAAAGACGGCAAATGTTATGCTAAGTGTATCTTGCTGCAGGAGGAGAAGGGGACGACAGAGAATGAGAGGGCTGGATGGTATCGACTCAATGGACATGAGTTTGGGTAAACTCTGGGAGCTGGTGATGGACAGGGAGGCCTGGCGTGCTGCAGTCCCTGGGGTCGCAAAGAGTCAGACATGACTGAGCGACTGAACTAATAAAAAGAATTGCACAAGAAATACTCTGTCCCCACAAGCCCCCTCACATTCTCACAGATGGAGTGTGGAGGGTGTGGGCATTCAGGGTGTGGGCACGCAGGGTGTGGCAAAACCTCCTGCAGGGCTGAGGCTGGGCCTTCCTGCAGGGGCGGGAAAGAAGAGCCCCAGCAGAGGCTGGCAAGGGCCAGGAATGTTCAGCAAGCCCAGTCTGGACACAGAAGAGCCACGCTGAAGACACAGCGTCGAGAAATGAAACGGAAGTCGAGAGGCCTGGGTTCAGTCTCCACTGGCTCTGCGACCTTGGGCAAATGGCCACTCCTCTGTGGGCTGCAGCCTCCTTAGCGGCAGAATGCCGATCGGCCGGGAGTAGTCGCTGTTGGGCTGAGTTCAGTGGACTCTTCAGGGTTCTGAGGAGGGGCTGGGCGCCAAGGGCGGACGGAGGAGACAGGCTCTGGGTTCACTGTCCTGGGTGCACCAGAGACGCAGGGCCGTGATCTCTCTTGGGCCTCTGTGGCCATTGTCTCTGAACTAGGGGCCCTATGGCTTAAGCAGGGGTCAGGGAGGGGAGGACAGTTTGGGAGGAGGGGGAGGAAGCGAAGACCACTCCTCACTGTGCCCTGAGAACTGGCAGGGTTCCGAGCTGTCCCACAAGCACTAGAGTGGGGAGCTGGGGCATCCTGAGTCTTCCCTGCCTGACAAAAGCCCCTTGATCTGACTTCTTCTTGGTCAGCTATATGGTCTCAATCCCCGGCCGGCTTATCTGGAAGAGGGGCTCAGAAAGGCCCCACTTCAGTGAGACTTGAGAGGATGAACAGAAAAGAAAACTGCCTGGTGCTTAGCTTGGGCCTGGCCCAGAAGGGGACTGACATGACGCTGGACTGCAATCACCCCCGTGCCTGCCTCCAGGGACCCCTGGGAAAGCAGACGAGGCCGTGCCAGCCTCACTTGAAAGACTGTATGCCTCCTGCACGCCCCCCCACCCCAAGAAGGACCCCCACGCCGCACCCCACTCTGCAGCCGGGGCTCTGGGCAGCACTGTGTCACATCTGGGGTTAAAGTCATTGTCACAATTAATGGAGCACCAAAGAGCCAGCCAGCTGCTCACTGTCTGCTTCCTGCCAGGGACCCGGATAAATTAATCAGCTCGATCCCAGTCTGCTCCAGCCGCCCGAGCAGGGCCAAAGGCCTGGCTTAGCCTCAGGGGCTGCCGCAAACACAGAGAGTGGCACAAATTCCTGGCGGGTGGTACAAGGGCAGAATCAGCCCTGTTCTCTACCTGGGGCACCCCCAGTCCATGCCGGGTGCCAAGGCCACCCCAGCTGCCTCTCTGGCCCCTGGCACATACAGCACCCCCCCAGCCCCCACTATCCCTATGGAACTCTGTTCCCTAGGGAACAGAAAGCAGCAAACCAGCTGTGCACCCCTGGGCAGATCACATTCCCTCTCGGAGCTTTGGACTTCTCATAGGTAAACCGAGGTAGCTAATGCCTGCCCCTTTCATCACTCCAGGGGCTGGTGAGGATCAAGAGACAATAAAAAGGAATATTCACGAGTGGCTGTTAATCCACCAGCTGAGGTGGAGCACGACCCAGTGCGTGGATGGAGGGGTCCAAAGAGAGGGGTGCAGCCTGGTTAGAAGCGTGAATTCTGGGGCCAGACTCCCCAGATCCTAGCAGAGACGCTTAACCTCTCAGAGCATCTGGTTTCTTGCTGGTACAATGTCCTTTCCCTGCATCATCTCTCAGATGACAACTGCAGGGAGCAGGTTCTGTGATCATCCTTGTGTTATAAACGAGGAGGTGGAGGTGAGGTAAAGGGACTGGCCTGAGTCACGCTGATTAGAGGCTGCAGAGCACCACCAGCTCGTCCAGACCCAGCACCGCTGGCTTTAGGCTATGCGGCCTGCCTGACGGTCTGATAACTTGGTGAGGCTGGAGACAGTCACAGATGACCCTTGTACCCAGGGTGCTTAACAGACTGCAGGATCAGAGAATGCATGGAACCGCAGGGACCATCAACCTCCACCCAGCTACAAACTTATTCAACAAAAGATTCCCAGGCCCCTCCCCAGACCCCCTGGATGTGGGCACCTGCGTTTCACCTGCCAGCCTGCTACAGGTTCAAGATCCAGAGCTTGGAAACAGTGATCTCCTCTGGCTTTCTCTCTCCTCTGGGCAAGCCCCATATCCAGGCCCCGTACTGATAGGAGGTGGTCCCTGTTTCAGTAAATAATGCAGGATCGGTTCCCAGCCCTTCACAAGGTGACGCAGGGACTCAGTGAGGGCTCCAGGCCCAGAGAGATCTGAACTCGCATCCATCACTTGAAACCTGCCTGATGGTGGAAAGATTTTTCTCACTGCTCTGAGCCTCGGCTTCCTCATCTGTGAAATGGGATGGCTGTATCACTTGCAGGATTAGTAGTGGTGGTTAAACGAGATAATGCCCACAAATTGTTAAGAGCTATGTGACTTCCCTGGTAGTTCAGACGGTAAAGTGTCTGCCTGCAATGTGGGAGACCTGGTTTTGATCCCTGGGTAGGGAAGATCCTCTGGAGAACAAAACGGCACCCCACTCTAGTACTCTTGCCTCGAAAATCCCATGGATGGAGGAGCCTGGTAGACTATAGCCCACAGGGTCGCAGAGAGTCGGACATGACTGAGCGACTTTTCTTTATGTGAATATAAATTATTTGTTCTAATTATCAAGCGAAATGAGTAACTCTGAACCACTCTTTTTTTAGGGGATTTTGCTTGTTTGTGTTTGGCTGTGCCATACAGCTTGCAAGATCTTTAGTTCCCCAACCGGCTATTGAACCTGCACCTTTGGCAGTGAAAACGCGGAGTCCTAACCAGTGGACCAAGAGGGAATTCCCCGAGCCACTCTTCACAGCATCCAGCAAACAAAAGAACCTTACGTCACCAGCAGAGTCCAGTCATATTTCTTACCACCCACCCCTGCTTAAAATCCTTCCTACTTCTTGTTACCCTAAAAACCAAGTCCTAAGCTCTGAGTGGGACAGAGGGACAGAGACAGCCAGGGCCAACCAGGGGTTCAAGTCCATTCCTGCCCAGCTGCTGAGTCTCAGGGGAGACGCTGCCCCAGCCCACAGCCAGGCAGTCACCTGCTCTTGGGGCAGCCCCTGCCACTGGCAGAGCCGGTTCCTGCACCAAAGCCCTTTGCACGCACGAACACCCCAGGAGACAGCCGCGTGGGACACACAGAAGAGCCCCTCACGGGGAGAGGCTGAGGCCCTGGGGGGTAAAGGGACACTCCCAGGGCCAAGCCTCTGTCTTCAGGCACGGCTGACGTGCTGAGGCACAGAAGGGGTCCCTCCTGGCTCTCAGGGGCCCTGGTCTGCCCCTTCAACTCCCTGAAGCCTGGCGCATGGGGATGACAGCAGGCTCAGCTCACCGCCACCTGGGGACAGACCCCCAGAGAGAGAGGAGCCGGGATTGCCCTGGCCCCGGTCACAGCCCCCAGACAGCCCAGCTTACAATCTTACCCCAAAGTAAAGAAACACTCAAAAATCAGCTCGGTGTCACTGTCAGCACGAGTATTATTATCACTCTATCTCCAGAGCCATGGAAGCAGAAGCATTCATGAAAGCAGCTGTGGGCACCAGACGTGTTTGTGTCTATGGTGGGGATGTGTGTGTTTCTGATCATGCTTATAGGAGGAAATTTATGTGAGATACAGCCATAATATACACTAATGACAATGATAATGATAATAATACATTTAATGGAGGCCCACCCTGTGCCAGGCATGGTGCCAAGACCACGTGTCATCTCCCTTCACCCTCCCAGCAAACCCCACAAGGTTGCCAGTGTTCATCCCATTCTACAGACAGGAAAACTGAGACTCAGGGAGGTGAAGTGGTGACCCAAGGACACTCAGCCTGTGGATGGTGGGGCCCAACCCCACCAAGCTCATGGGCTTGTGTTGCTTTACCGCCCTGCCCCCCTGAGATTTAGGAGAATCGGGGGGACTGGGCAGGGCATCCTTGGCTCTGGACACTCGGGGTTACCATGCCAATTCCTTGGGAGGGTGGAAGGGAGTCTCCTGTGAGTACAGGGATCTAATGGGCTGAGCCCAGCATCACCATGGAGGCCAGATGGGCCTGGGACACAGACGTAGGATAGCACATCCAGGCCTCAGACCAGAAGAAGGGGGAGCTGGCCCCGGACTTGGTTCTGGAATTCCAAAAGACCGCATGCGCTAAATTTAAGAAGTCAGCAGCTCTGACTCTGACTGCTGTGCGTCCTCGGGTAAGTCCCTTCACCTCTCGTGGCCTCTGCTTCCTTTTGATCTGCCTGATGATAAGAGCTGGGCATCACAGCCTCTCTGTTCACAGAGGGACAGCGCTGGCCCCCCCTGCCCATCACTCACCCCGTGAGCCGGATACGTGAGCCAGCCCCAGTCCCCGTGGATGGTGGACGTGTCCAGCAAATTCACTGCAGAAAAGAAGACGAGGGCGCATCAGATCCCTGGCCACCCCCTTCCCCAGTCCCCCAGGACCAGGGTGGCCTGGCCACGCTAGGGTCTGCTCTCAGCCCTGAACACCCCAGCTCTGGTCTCTGGGTCCTTTTTCACTTCCCTGGCCTTCAAGGCTCAGTTAAAGTTCTTGCTCTTTCCTGAAGCTTTCCTCCACCACCACAAGATATAATCTTCTCACCTTCCGGAAGACTCAAGCTGCCCCGAGCGCTAGGCTGCCTCGACTGGCGGGTGCAGTGAGAAGCAGATGCCTGGGCTTGGCGGTCCGGGAGGTCTGGATCTGAATCATAGCTCTGCCAGTTGGGAGCTGTGTGTCCCTGAGCAAGTTTCCTCCATCCCTGAGCCCCCACTTCCTCCCCTGTAAAATGGGGTGACGGTGATGCCTGCCTTACAGGGGGCTGTGAAGATGACCTGACCCTGGCCTCTCACAGGACATGGTGGCAATCCAAAGCACCCACCGATGTTTGCACTGTAAGTCAAACCTCCACCCAGAGGACTGGACCCAGCTTTGCCATCACCAGGGTCCCCAAAAAGCACCTCGCACTGAGCAGGTCCATGGCGCACATGGGCATGGAGGGCTTTGGAGGAGGAAGCGCTGCCTAGTGGGGAGCACGTAGGGTGAGCTGGGCTCTGCTAGGGAGCTTGCAGTGCCTCATCCGTGGTCCACACGGCAATACCGAAAGGTGCTCATTCCTCTGCCCATTTTCCAGATGAAAACACTGAGCCTCAGGGAAGATCAGGACGGTGCCTGGAACTCCACAGGTGTGACTCCTGGGCTGGCACCCAGAGCACCACAGACAAAGCCACCAGCCCTGGCAGCTTGAGCCCAAGGAGCAGAATCTCTGGGTTGTCACAGTGGTAGAGAAAGGAGTGCTGGCCCGAAAGGCAAGTGTAAGCCAGACCCCCAAAGGGGACCCTGCAAAGTACCAAGAGCAGGGTAGAGAAGAAAATCTGCTTTTAGAATCAGACACTGCTGGGCTCACCTCTCACAGCTACTTGGTAGTGGGTGACCTGCACTTCACTGAGCCTCAATTTCCTCATCTGTAAAATGGGCATAATGATACATAAGGGTGGCCAACAGTAAACTGCCATGCCTGGACCCAATGCCTCACCAAAGTTGGCTCCTGTTCCCTGAGTCCCGGCCCTCCTGCCTCTCTCTTGGTACCTAGGAGCAGTAAGCATGGCTCACTTTAAGCTGATAAAGATGCACTCAACTGGGAAGAAATCAGGGCTTGAATCCCAGCACTGCCTCTAACTGCTGTGTGCCCTTGGGTAAGTCCCTTCACCTCTCTGGGCCCCTGCTGCCTTTGATCTATCTGATGAAAGGAGTTTGGGCTCCGAGTCTCACAGCTTTCATTTCCCTTTCTCTTCTATCTACCCACCTCTTCCAGCCAGCAACCACTCCAACCAACCCGATCTGCTAACTTAGGCAGGCTGCAGAGGGTTAAAATGGGCCTTCCTGGAACTTTCCCGAAGAGAGGGTGGGTGCTGTCCTTCGGCCTGAGATTTGCACAGCTCTGCGCCTGCCCTCAGTGATGGAGACAAGTGTCCTCAGGAAATGCTGGGAGTGCGGATGCTCTCCTGCGCTGATTTTCTTCCTCTTCTTCCCCTCACTCTCCCCATCCAGCATCGGCTGGGGGGTAGGGGGGGCTCCAGAGGCCAGCTGGAAAAAGGACTTGCCAAGCCAGGGAGGGCCTTCTGAGCTCTGGCTTGGGATCCTCCCACGGGGCAGAGGGGCGGGCAGGACCAGGGGATGGAGGCAACGTCTGCAGGGGGGATCTCCCTTCCCTGAGCCGAACCGGCCCCACGCCAGGGCGGCAGGCAACGAAGCCTTCCCGCCTCCCTCCCTCCCTCCCCGGCAATGGCGAGAAAACTGGGTCAGGAGCCCTCTCCTCCTGCTGGTGGTGGGCGGGGGAGGGGCTGCGCTGCAGTTTCCCCCAGACCAGCGGGCTGAGTTTGGGGAGGGGGGGGGGTGCGAACAGGGACCTGTGGGCTCCCCCACCCCACCCCACATCCCAGATGGGGGTCTCGGAACTGAAGGGCCCCTGGGCCAGCACCACCCAGACACAACTCAGACCTGCGCCCACCCAGGGGCTGCTGGGACGTCTTCCCCTGAACACCCCGACTCTAGAGGCAGAGGCCTGCAGACCCCCACTTTCCAGGCCCTTCCCTCCCCTCTGGGAATCCCCAATCACATCTGCAGCTGATTCATGATCAATCAGCCAAGAAGGGTGGCTCAGATAATCCAAAGATAAACCAAAAGTCGATTCTATTGGATTCAGGAAGAGCGACCAGATTCCAAGGCTGCTTGTTCCAATTCCTTCCAGACCGGCCTCTGTCCATCCCCTCCCTGCCTCTCTCTCTGTCCCCCTCTTCCCCATGTCCTGTCCCCTTCTCTGGGGGGACACAGAGGGTCTCTCACGGGAGGCTCCAGGCCCACAGGAGGTCTCACGGGGCTGGAGGGAAGTCCAGGGCTAGGCCCCTCCTGCTGGGGCCTGAGTCCCCTTGGAGAGGCCAATGCTTTGGCTCACCAGGGCTGGGCTTTCTCTGTCCTCTTGCTCTGCTGGACGGTGTGACCCCTGGGAAGTCGGTGACCCTCTCTGGGCCCATCTCCCCACTTGCAAATGGGAGAACTAGACACTCGGTCTCTCAGGGCCCTCAGGGAAGCAACCACTGAACCCCTCTGTGCCTCAGTTTCCTTATCGGTCAGATGTCTGCAGGCGTCCCTCCCAGGCCTACCTGCCGGCCTGTTCTGGGGGATCAAATGGGTCCCTCCCCTGCTCTGAGAAGCACAGATAATTCTTAAGCCTTTCCTGTTTGACTGAGGAAGGTATTATGCGATTTCTTTTTTTTCCTCCCGAGCCGTCACCTTCCCCCATTCCATTTCGCTGAGACTAATACTTAAATTGATTTACATTCCCGGAGGACACAGCGCATGGTGGTGAGGCTGGAGAATTCGGGGTGGCCCGGGGATGTCAGCTGGGATATGAATGCCTCGGAGATCACCCCAAATTGGTGGATAATCCACATCAGAGAGTGAAAAGGGGCTTTGAGCCTGGTAGGGTTCGGGGGCATCCCTGCAGGTGCAGGTCCGTCCCCAGCCCTGAGGCACAGGGGCACTTGGGGAGCCTGGGGGCACTGTCACCTTTGCAGGACCCCCACTGGGAAAAGAGTCCCCTCCCTGAGTTCCCACAGTTTCCCCCGGCCAGTCCTGGCCCTGCACCAGCGCACAGACTCTTGGCCGTCCTGCGTGGAACCCAGGCCCCAGGTCTCCACCCAGGACCTTTGGACCTGCAAGGGTAACCTGTGCCCAGGCAGGGGCGCCCTGCTGTGCTGATCAAATAGGTATGGCCGGGCCCTGGCACCAGGCCTGCCTGCCTCCCTCCCACCCCTGACAGACATCCCCCGCTTCCTCTCCTGGTGACCTCACCTCTTCCCCAGCTGCTGTCCCTCCCCGGACACAGCCTCTCTCCCGGGCCAAAATGGTCTGTCCTCTGGCCAGGAGCTGGGTCAAAGTCCCCTCCTAGGCGGATCTGGGGTTTGCCAGTCTGGCATTCTGGAGGGTGCTGGATCCTCCTCAAAGGAGAGGGTTGAAGCACGGAGTTGGGGCTGCACCACCCAATGCCCAGGCACTGTCTGTGGGCCCCTCAGAATCTCCCTGGGCAAAGAAACTGCCGCCTTCTCCCCATGCAACCCAGAGGAAACTGTCCTCGGGCCACAGCTCCCAGACCTCCCAGGCCCCTTGTGTCCCCTCCCTACTCACCCCGCAGCTCCCTTGCTCTGGTCCCTGCTCCCTGTGTGGCCCCTATTTCATTGGAGGTTGAGTTCAGTACATCTCTGTGTGTTGGTGCTGTGCACACGCATTTCTAGGGACAGGAGTGCAAGTTTGAGGGTCTTTTCATATATGTGGCGTCTACGCACAATGTGCATATTTTCACATGCACGAATCTCTACATGCACACGCGTGCACCTGCGTACTGGCCACACTTCTGTGCATCTGACTGTAGGGGTGTGGGGGCTGTCCATGCACACGGTCTCTTTGGGCCTGGGTCTCTGTGTGTGAATCCCAACACGTGGCTGCTGGTGCATGTGTGATTGTGGGTACAACTGCGTCCCTGTGAGCTGCTCGTGTGTGAGGGGTGTCGGTGGTGCGTCTGAGCGTAGATGAGGAACACCGGCTCTGGAGCTCCCTGGAATCTGGGAGTTCATCCTGCCAGGCTGAGGATGCAGCTCTGGAGCCAGGCTGTGAACCCTAGGATCTGCACAGAGCCCTGGGTCAGGCCTCCTCCTGGCAGAGCTGCAAGAGGAGAGGGGGGCCAGGGCAGGGGTTGGGTGAGGAGCAGAAACCAGGGCAGCGTCCTGAGCTGGACCGGGGTGCCCGGTGGACTAAGGGGTGAGTGTGTGAGTGTGTGTGTGTGTGTGTGTGTACGCACACGCACATAGGTGTGCAGCCCTAGGTGTCGGGGAAGCCTGATAGACGCCCTCTCCTGGCTTCTCTTATCCCCTCCCAGATCCTTTTGGTCTCTACTGCTCAGCCCACACCCTCATCCTGCATCCCCCCGGAGTGACCCGGCTTCCCCAGCCTTGTCCCTGGACAAGACTCAGCCCTCCGGGCCTTACCCGCCTCAGTCTGTCTGCAGCCCGCTCAGCCCCCTCCTCCCGGGCCCCTTCTCCCGATCGCCCACCGAAGCTGCTCCCCCTTGGGCAGGCGGCTGTCCTCCCACCCCCCCAGCCCTCCAGCCCAGCCCACTTCTAAGACCCTCGTTCCCTGCCCTTCACGCCCGTCTCCCCCCGTCCGGCCCTGTTCTCTGATCTTCCTGCTCCCCTCCTGGTCCCCAGCCCTGGACGCTGGGCCGCTTCTCCTCAGCCCTCTGAACCTCACCCTGCATCCTGAGTCCCTCTGTCCTCTGCCCGCACCGGGTGCCCTGCCCTGCCTCCTCTCTCCGCTACATCGCTTCTCGTCTTCCATCCTCCGGTCCGGTCCCTTCAACCCCAGTGTCCGATCCTCAGTTCCCTGTCCCCGGCTCCGAACCCCTGAGTCCCGTCCCCCTGTCCCTCGTGCCTCTGTCCCTCATCCTCAAGCCCTCGGGTCCCTCTCCCCCCAGCCCTGTCCCCGGCCGCTCCGTCCCCTGACCCCGGGTGTCTCGCGGTGCCACCCCTCCCAACCCAGATCCAGGGATCCCAGCCCCTCGGGCACTGGGGTCGAGGGGAAGGAAGTTGAGCCTCTCGGCGGGCTCGCTCCGGCTGCTGCGCGCGCCGCGCCCCCGGCCCCTCGGCCGCTCCCGCCCCACCAGCCGCCGCCGCTCACCTTCGCCGCGCGCCGCGGACACGCAGGTGGCCGCCGCCGCCGCGGCCGTGACGACCCAGAGCGCGGGGGGCAGGCGGCCCCGGGCGGGGGCCATGGCCGGGCCGGGCAGGCGGGCGGGCGGGGGCGCCGCGCACCCTGGGCTCGGCCGCGGCCGCCCGCGCGTCGGCGCGCTCCCTGCTCTCCCGCACACCCGGCGGCCGGGCGCACACACCGGCGCACACGCCGGCTCGCAGCGCACACGCGGGCACCCGCGCCCGCCCCTGCCGCCGCCGCCGCCGCCGCCCGGGGCGGGGGCCGGCCTGTCACGGCGGCGCCGAGCCAATCAGCACCGAGGCGGGTGCGGGGGGGACGCGGAGCCCGCACCGCGGACACCGACCCGCGGATACCGCCCCGCGGATACCGCCGCCCGCCCCACGTGCGCACGCTCGCGCCAGCACCTTCACCCCGCGCCCCGCACGGACTCAGCCGCTGCGCACCCAACCAGGGGTCCGGACGCCCCGGCAACACACAGACCCACCGGTTGGGGGGCGGGGGGGAGGCCCTGCGTGAACAGACACGGACACGCTCACTCTTACACACGTGACCCTCAGGCACACGCACCCCCAACAAACTGCCTCGCACGCGGTGATGTGCACACTAGTTCACGGACGGAGGCTCAGACACCGGCTCAGAGACAAACTCACGAGCGCTTTTAGTTAACAATTCTCTCCCTGCCCCGCCCCCAGTGACTGGGCACCCCGAATTCCGGTGAGGCCTTAGAGCGCCGTGATCTTGAGCTCAGCGCTCAGGGACCCGACCAACGTTTTAGGGCTGGCTTTGAGGAAGTTTCTAAACCTCCCTGAGTCTCAAGGTCCATGTCTGTAGAACAGGGATAAGAGGGTCTGTGTCCTAGAGTCGATGTGAAAATTATATGCAAGGACCCAGGTAAGGTGCCCCACCGTCCACCAGGCACACAGCCAGGTGGCCAGCTTGGCTGAAGGCAGTTACCATTCCCTGCTTCTCCTCCCTTGACCTTCCACACTCCAGTTCCAGGCCCAGGATTAGGGATCCCCTCCTGGGGGGGGGGAGGTTGGCGGGGGAGGCTGCCGTCTGTGGGGGAAGGACTGGAGAAGGGGCTCCCTCCTGAAGCTGACTCTCTCCCTGGGAGCACCCGGTGGGCCAAACTGTCTGGGAAGCAGAGATCTACAGTCCTGGGGGCTGGCCAGCAAGTGTGTGCCCACCAGGGCAAGTTCCGCCTCTGCCTCTGACTTCCATCCGCTGCTCAGCACCCTCTGAATGTATTGCCACTCTTCTGCTCCCTAGGGAAGAATCGGACCCATGGCTGGAGGTTACACAGGATGATAAAGGCCATTTGGGGAGTCCATGCGGCACCGGAGACCCTACTTTAGGCGTTTAATAGACTTGCTCTACTTTAAGCCTCGCACAGCCCTGCAGGGGAGGCGCAGCTAAGGAAGCTGAAGCGCACAAAGGCCATCATTTGCCTGAGACCGCACAGCTGGCTAAACGCTAGAGAGGCACTCAGATCCAGATCTGCCGGACTCCAAAGCCCACTTCTTTTCCTGTGCGTATTTCTTTGTTACAGAAAGGGGAAGACGGCTTGCATTAGGAGCCCTTTTTGAACAGCTCAGACCAACAGCCTCAAAGATGTAGTTAGCCCCTTGCTACCAAAGGCATTCAAACTGGCACTGGCTAGAGACTGCTCAGGGAGGCTGGGGGTCAGGGGAGCAGACTGCACTGGACCCAGAGAGGCAGACTCAAATGGCCACCTGAGACAGGCAGGCACGCTGATGGAACCTGCCAAGGGAAGTTTCCCAGCTCCAGTCAACTTTGCCCTGGGGGTATCAGCCCAGTTTTCTGCATTTTCAAGAGAAGCTGTATATCTGGGATTTTTATGTGGTGTCTCCTAGTATTTAAAGTTACTAATGCAAACATTTTAATTACAAATGTGTGGAAATCTGCGGAGAGGTGGCCATAGGACGCAGTACTCTTGACCTTGCTTCTGAGCTCCCTTCAGACAGAAGAGTCTCTGGCTGGCCCCCGGCTCCTGGGCCACTGGGCTGTGGGCCAGGCAGGGCAGAAAGAAGCAGGCAGTTCAGGATGCAATCACGGCACTCCTGGGCATCCCCTACCCCAGCCAGGGCTCCCAGAAATATTCGCTGGTGGAGGAGACTTTGTAGGGGGCTGGGGTTCTCCATCCCCAGGTGGAGGCCAGGCCCATTGAGCCTAGGCTTTATCCATTTTGCAGGTGAGGAAGCCAGAGAGGCCTTGAAGGACTTGGTGGGCGTGAGGGGGAGTTCTCTGTCAGGGGCCTGCTCCATATTCTGAATCCTCTTGGGCAGAGTGAGAAATGTATCCCACCAGATGTTCCACGGGCCAAGAGCAGTTTGCTTTCTTTTATCTAGCTGAGCTTCTGATACCCCCACGATGACCTCTCCCGGGGTCTCTCCTCCCACACCTTCCCTTCTGCCTGTCCCGAGTTTCCAAGGAGCAAGTGGCCAACCTGCCCGTGGGGAGGAAGCAGCCACTGACCACCTCCACCGCCATCCCAGCCCCCGCCACCCGTCTTCAGCTCACCTGCAGCTTTCCTTCGCTGTGTACCGCCCAGGCTGGACCCTGCGTCCCTCTCTCATAGAATCCCTGCATTCTCCGCCACCACCCCCATTTTCAAAAGGAGCGTGAGTTTTGTGAGGCTTGACTGCTGGAGTGGGAAACTCTACGAGGCACATGAGCGGGCTCCATGATGCTTGGGGAGTGTGTCGCCCCTCCTGACCCGGTTCTGAGCGCCCACAGCAGGGTCCCTGCTGGGTCCTGATGCTTTCTCCCGGTGCACAGTGGCTGCCCCGAGAACGTTTGCTGAATGATCCCATACACGTCGAGCAGATGCGTGGGGACCCACGCCCTGCTGGCCCAGCGCTTGAGGCCATCGTTGCTGGAAGGCCATTTCTGGTTTACAGGTCATCCTGCTTTCTGGATTACTGTACAGCTGTGCTAACCAGACCTGCTGCATGAGCTTGACCTCAGCTCTTCCCGGGGGGTGAGTCTGAACAACGCTCAGCCCTCCCATCAGCTCAGGGGCGCTCTGGGACTTTACTATACGGAGTAAGATGGAGGTGGGGCAGGCAGGGCTGGACCTGACCAAGCAGGGAGGCCACGGAGCCAGTCCTTTTCCAAATCAGGGCCCTTTTCTGACCCTCGTCTTTTCCTTCTGGGAGTGAGGAGAGAAGTCGCAGGAGTATCTGGCAAGCCCCCCTGTTACGTTCTCCGTTACAGTCTCCATTTCTGGGAGAAATACCCTCCCGGGAGTATTTCTTTTCACTGCACCTTTCTGAGCCTGTTTCCCCAACTGTATGAGAATAAGGAGAAAAATGCATAATGAGAATGGATATGCCACCAAAGAGGGTTGCTCTGAGGCTCACAGGTGCACAGGTGCAAACGTGCTTGGAGACCTGTCAAGACAGCTCGGGTTGGAAGGCGTCGCTGTTCTTTAAGGGAGGGGGCGGGAGCCGGGCTGTCCTTTGCCCTTGAGGGATGGGCCCTGCAGAGTGCCCCTTCAGGCACAGGGAGAAGAGATGTCCAGCAGGAGATGGGTAAATGGGGGGCACTGGCTAGTGGTGAGACCTCGCTCACCCTTGAGCCACCCTGACCCCTACCCTGGATGTCTTATTGCCCCAAGCTATCCACTCAGGGCCTAGACTTCTGCAGAGAAACGCCTGCCCCGCTGCCCCTTCTCAGCCTCTGCCTGGTTCACTCTGTGAGGGGACCGGAGGGGGTAGGCATTCCTCACATTTGCATAGAAACCTCTCCTTCTCCCCGGGGGCCAGGATCTGGGATGAGCCAGGGGTGGGGGTGAACCATTGGAGATCTCAGGAAGAGCCAGCTTCCTAACATGAGGCTCCATGTTGCTTAGGGCCTCAGTTTCCCCATGTGTGACCTGCTGGCTCTACTCATTTTCCCAAGTGTCCTGAATATTCATTGGAAGGACTGATGCTGAAGCTGAAACTCCAATACTTTGGCCACCTGATGTGAAGAACCGACTCATTTGAAAAGACTCTGATGCTGGGAAAGATTGAACGCTGGAGAAGGGGACGACAGAAGATAAGATGGTTGAATGGCATCACGGACTCAATGGACATGGGTTTGAGTAAATTCTGGGAGTTGTTGATGGACAGGGAGGCCTGGTGTGCTGCAGTCCATGGGGTCACAAAAAGTCGAACACGACTGAGTGACTGAACTGAACTGAGCTGAATGGTCATGAAGGGAGCATGGAGCTGCCTCCCACCATACTGGGCTGGTGCTGGGGTTCCCAGGTCATAAGATGGGACCCTGCTCGTGATGTGCTCCCAGGCTGGAGGAGAGGCAGCCTCCTGGGGACAAGTGAGGAAGTCACTTCCATGACATAGCAGCGATTCACCCGGACCACAGGAAAGGCGTTTAAACTCAGATGGTACAGTGGTAAAAATCTGCCTGCCAAGGAGAAGACGCGGGTTCGATCCCTAGGTCTGGAAGATCCCCTGGAGAAGGAAATGGCAACCTGCTCCAGTATTTTTGCCTGGGAAGTCCCATGGACGGAGGGGGGGTGGTGGACTACGGTCTGTGGAGTTGCAAAGAGTCAGACACGACTGAGCGACTGAAACAGCAGCAGCAGCACTTCTAGAGCCAGGGCAGGAGTGCCTAAGCCAGCCCCGTCAGCTGGAAATAGAGTGTGTGCCACATGTATAACTTGATTTTTTCCTAGCCGCTCTATTAAAAAATAAAAAGAGGTGGAATTAAGTGTAATAATATATTTCTTGCAGGCATGTTGCCCGGTGTGTAATATTAATTTATTAATCAATTCAGTAATTCAACAGTGATGTATTGAGTCCCTCCTGTGGGGCTATGCCAGGTGCCGGGAATAAAGGAGGCAGGCCACACCGAGCTGCGGTCTAACGGGGAAGCAGATCATTAAAGAGGCAATTACAAAATCCCCCTCCACGTAAGGGAATATTTCAAGAACCGTAGGCACCAAAACTAAAATTTACAATTTAAAATATTTTAAAAAAAGTTATCTTGAAGCAGAACATACCGAGTGTAACTCAGCCCTTCCTCAGGCGCTCAGAGTCATGGTGTGAGCAAAGAATCAGTGAACCTTGATGTGGAAAAGGACCTAGAGACGAGTTGTCCAGCCACTGCTGGCGGGGCCAGAGGAGACAGAGGTGCCCTCAGCGTGGCAGACGTGGGTGGGCCTGTTTTCCCTTCTCCGCTGAATGAGCCCAGGCTTCTCTGCTTGCTAGCATCTCTCTCTCTTCTCTCTGTCCAGGCTGTCAGCTGCCTCTGCTCTCTGGGCCTTTGACAGTTCCCAACTTCCTCCTAAACTGCTGCTTCTAATCTGTTGTGGACTTAAAAACGGACGCTGATTAGCATTGTACATAAAGTGAGAGTCAATGGGTTCTAAGCGAGGGATCTTCCCAGGAATAAGGAACATGAGATGAATGTCCGCGGTCGTGGCTGTTCAGAGGTCTCTTCTGCTCCTTCCGGGCTGTTTGTTCTCAGGTTGGAGGGTAAATGAGGTGTTGTTATAAATACATAAGTGGCTTATTAATGGCCAGGCATGCACAGACTAATTGCTTCCTCTTGTTTACATATAATCAATCACTTCCACAGTTTGAAACCAGTGGCAAGCAGCAGAATGGAGTAGAAAGATGACAAAATTGGGATGAGCCTCAAAGGTCTGGGCTTGCTCCATCCTTCATGCTCAAGTCTTTCCTGTCCTGGAAAAACAGAACCAACCCTTCCTTTATTACACATCCCCCCTGCCCATCCTTCTCTCCTCCCTTTCCCAGCAAACTTCTTGAATCATCTGTCCTCACAGACTCCACGTTTTACTCTCTCTGTCCCTCCTTGTCCATCATCACCTCCACGGTCCCCCAAACACCCCCGCCCAGATGCACACTCCGTGATTCTCTGTCCCATGGCCGGTCCTCATCCGACACCACCATCCGCCCAGTTGCACATATCAGGAACCTGAACTTTAACCCTCTTCCTCCTTCTCCACCAGCTGTGTATCCAGGACATTCCAAGTCCTTTGATTTTAACACCAAATCTTGAAAAAAAAATTTTTTTTGTTGGAGTATAGTTGATGTACAATGCTGTGTTAATTTTAGGTGTATAACAAAGTGAATCAGTTAATACGTTTACATATACCCCCTCTTTTTTAGATTCTTTTTCCATATAGGCCATTGCAGAGTGTTGAGTAGAATTCCCTTGTGTTATATGGTAGGTTCTTATTGTTGTTCAGTTGTTCAGTTTCTCCGTCGTGTCCGACTCTTGGCGACGCCATGGACTGCAGCACACCAGGCTTCCCTGTCCTTCACAGTCTCTTGGAATTGGCTCAAACTTATTAATCACCTATTTTGTGTGTGGTAGTGTGTACGTGTCAATCTTAGCCTCTCAATTTATCTCTCCCCGCCAATCCCTGAGTTGGACTATAAAGAAGGCTGAGCACCAAAGAATTGATGCTTTTGAACTGTGGTTTTGGAGAAGACTCTTGAGAGTCCCTTGGACTGCAAGGAGATCCAACCAGTCCATTCTGAAGGAGATCAGCCCTGGGATTTCTTTGGAGGGAATGATGTTGAAGCTGAAGCTCCAATACTCTGCCTGCCTGATGTGAAGAGCTGACTCATTGGAAAAGACCCTGATGCTGGGAGGGATTGAAGGCGGGAGGTGAAAGGGATGACAGAGGATGAGATGGTTGGATGGCATCACAGACTCAATGGACATGGGTTTGGGTGGACTCCGGGAGTTGGAGATGGACAGGGAGGCCTGGCGTGCTGCAGTCCATGGGGTCACAAAGAATCGGACACAACTGAGCGATTGCACTGAAGGGAACTGAACCGCAATCCCCTGGTAACCCTATGTTTGCTTTTTCCCTCTGTGACTGTCCTTCGGCACCAAAATGTATCATGACCGCTTCTGCTCCTCACCACTTCCAGCGTCCAGGCTGTGCCTCCATCAGCCCCAGTGGGACAGCTCTGAGGACACACGGCTGGTCCCCATCCACACCCTCTAAGCCCCTTTGGTGGAGCTCCATGCCGTGGCCAGAAAGACCAGCCAGTGCAAACTCTCAAGCTCCATTCCTGCCCCAGGGGCTTCCTTCCCTGATTAGAGCGTTTCCAGAGCCTTCCCCTGCTCTCCCCAGACAGAGACCCAGATCCTTACCATGCCTGCAGGGCCTGTCCTGGCCGTCTGGACTGGCCACCTCTCCAGGCACCACCTCCTCCCTGTCTGCACGGCGCCCTCTCCACGCACAGCCTTTGCCTGGGGAGCGCCTTCCCTTGGACCTCCCCCCACCCTCCAGTCCCTCCTGCTCATCCTCAGAGAAGCCATCCCTGGGCCCTGGCCCAAGTCCGCTCTCTAGCAAAGCCCTGCAGAGCTCAGCTCAGTTTGGGAATCCACCTGCCCCCTTCCTACGAGAGCAGGGCTCATCTCAGCTGGCGCTGCACACCAAACCTTCAACACGCAGTATGGAGCTGCCTCCGTGAGGACTTTCTGCCTTGGTCCCAGCACCCTTTGTCGGGGAGGGCCTAGCGCAGGCCCGGGAAGGGGGCTAGATCCTCTTTGCCCCCTACCTGTCTGTGTGACTGCAGGCAAATGACGTGACCTCTCTGGGAGCGCAGCTCAGCGTGGTGGGGAGGCCTCCACGGGCTCTTGACATCTGGGATGATGTGGCAGGATATTCACTATACTTATTAATCTTAATAACAGCCCTTTGAAGCAAGTTCTATTATTATCTACACTTTATAAATCAGGAGAATCAGGTGGAGGTGAGGCGACATGATCCATCCAAGATGCCACAGCTGTGAAGTGGCAGACCCAGGGTTCAAACCCAGAACTGTGGTTTTCAGAGCCCACATTCCCGCTGTGGTGAGGCGGCGGGGAGAGGGGAGAGAGGGATAGTCAGATGAGTGGGAACTGCTGACTCAGGCCTGGTGGGCAGCAAGGGCGAGCAGAGGCTATCCTGGGTGATGATCTGTGGGTTACAGAGGCAGGCCGTCCCCAGAGCTGTGTGTCTTTGGGAGGCCACTTCACCTGTCTCAGCCTCAGGTCCCCGTCTGAAAAATGGGACACCACCACCTGCTCTTTAGGGGGGTTGATGATTTAGAAGCTGCCTGGTACCCAGTAGGCCCCCCTGCCTCTGCTCCCTGCCCAGCCCTGAGACCATCCTCTGGGGAGGTGGGGGCAGGCAGAAGTGATCAGGCTGTGGCTTGTTATCAGAAAGAGGAGCATTAATATCCCTGATATTAAAAAAATAACCTTATCATCATCATTCTGCTTGTCGGGAGGAGATGAGCCCCCATTGGTATTCTGACAGACGGGAGCAGCTCTCTGTGTTTGTAGGAGACAGTCAGAGAAGGAGGGAGGGAGAGAGATGCAGAGAGACACTGAGAGAGAGCCCTGCGTGTGTGTGTGTGTGCGCGAGCACGTGTGTGTGTGTGCATGTGTGTGTGTGTGTGTGAGAGAGAGAGAGAGAGAGAGAATGAGAGTGCCTGGGTGACATGACTTGTTGGGGGTGGGTGGGTGGGGATGGCACCTCTCCAGAGCAGGGAATAGCTTTAGGAGGGTGACTTGGTAATACCCAATATCGAATGTATTGAAATGCTAAGCAGCTCTAAAGATCTCTGTCTGATTTTCATTAAAGCCGCGGAGGCAGAGGGTGTGATGGGAGGGGCAGGGCCTCCCTGGCTGCCTGGGAGGATCTGATTACGGGAGCCCCCCAGGGTCATGACCAGCGCCGAG
Organism: Ovis canadensis; assembly: GCF_042477335.2. NCBI lineage: Eukaryota > Metazoa > Chordata > Mammalia > Artiodactyla > Bovidae > Ovis > Ovis canadensis. Next base: position 249,540,416 of record NC_091246.1, read on the forward strand.
GCCACACCCTCACCCGCTCGTGGGTGCCACGGTCACTGCAGTCACCGAGGACCCGCAGCACAGGGGGCGCCCTGGCCCTGCATTGCTGGGTCACTGAGCAGCCTCGGTGACCATGGCTGCTCCAAACCGAGGGGCACTGCACCCCACCCAGCCCCCTCTCCCTCCCTCCTGGCCCCACCAGCTCCTCTGCCACCGGGCACGGTGACACTCCCACCCCATCCCCTCCACCCAGGTTTCTGAGGTCCAGAAGTGTTAGGATGGTGGGGCGAGGTGGGGGATACACCAGCAGCCCTCCAGTCTCTGCCTGTCTGAGAGAGCTAGAATAGATCCTTTCAGGGCCTTGCAGCAGGAACACGGACAAGCTGCCAAAGGGCCCAAAGGAGGGACAGCTAAACAGGGAGATGATGGTGCGCTTGTGGCGGGGGAGGAGGAGGGGGGAATCACAGGCCCAGAGAGGGCAGGTGATCCCCCCAAGGTCACACAGCCAGCAGCAGCCACACGTCTGGGACCAGCACCCAATCTCCTGGCCCCCTGTCCACTGCTAGGGCCCTTACACAAGGTCACCTCACATGGAGCGTTTTTTAGGATGTGGAGAGGGGGCCAGGCCGAGGGTTTGATCACAGGTAACGGAGAGGTGCGGTGGGGTGGGGGTTGCAGGCTGCTTCCGCGCGGGAAGAGGAGATCAGCAGCTGGAAGGGGGTTATCGTTTATGGGGTATCTGCTGGGATGCTCTGCAGTTCCGCTGTCCAGGAACCCCACACCAAGAGTATCACACCATGTACATTGGTCTCTCTGGAGGCTCAGAGAGGGAGAGTAAGCTGTCCAGGTTCACCCAGCCAACAAGTGGCCGAGCTGAGATGTGAACCGAGGATATCTGATGCTCACGCTGGTGTGTGTCACTCTTGGCCAGACGATCCCCGGGGGGAGGGCTTCTTGAGACAGAGAGTCAAGTGGGAGCTGGAGACCCATCAGTGGCCAGAGCTCCCAAGAGTCCAGTTTAGTTTGAAATGGTCCCAAATGCAGATTTACTCTGGGGGAGGTGGCTGGAGGAGGGGTTGAGAGCCCAGGGCTGCCGGGCGTTGGGGCGAGGTGGGGGCCTGGGCTGTTTGAATTCTGGCCAAGCTCTTCCCAGCCTGGCCCAAGGTCATTTGTTGGGGAAGAGAGGCAGCTTCTCCGCCCTGGGCGCCCCGCCCTCGCAGCTCTGAGCGGGGAGCTGGCGACTGAAGGACGTTTCTGGTGAAAGCAGATTACCGGGCATAGGGCGGCGGGCGGGGCGGCACCGTGCTGACAGGTCCATCAGGCGCCTCCGCTAGCGTCTCCTCTCCGAGGGGATGTTTTCGGGGGCTGCTGGTGACAGGCCTGGGGCTGTGGAGACAGTGCTGATGAGGGGGAGACAGCCTGGCCCCTCGCCTGGAGAGGGCGATGGGCAGGGGCTCTCAGCCTCTCCATGCCTCCTCCCCAGGAGCCCCAGGAATCGCCCTCTTCTGGTTTGGGACCACCCAGTGAATCTACCCCCTCTTTAACTCCATCATGCCAGGGCGGGTGTCTGCCCCGGGTGCCCCATCTCCAGTCTCGCTTCCGACTGCAGGCCAGGTGACCTTGCTCAAGCACCACTCTGCCCTGCTTACCCGCTGCAGGTACCCCGCAGTCCCAGGAGAAAGCCCTGGCTTCTTGGCCCGAGAAGCTAAGCCATTCGAAGTCTGGCATCTGTTCCTTCCCTGCCCTCTTCTCCTGTCTGCCCTGGGCCTCTGTGCACCCTCTCTTTGCCTCGCCATTTCCCCACGGGGCCCAATTCTACTTCTCCCGCAGGTCTTAGCTTGGACGTCACCTCCTCCTTGAAGCCTTCCCTGAACTGCAGTCCAGAAGTCTAGGTAGGGTCCCAGCATCCTGGCATTTACCCCTTTGATCATCCTCACCATCCTACAGCGGCTTACTGGGGGTGGAGTCTCAAGTTGTGCAGGGCGTGTGCTCAGCATTGTGTTCACGTCACCTCGTTCCACCCTGGCGCCCCCCAGAGTGTGGGAAATGCCTGTTTGTCTGTGGCATGCTCCTTACAATACTTGAGTGCCTTGCGATCACCCACTTTTTAAAGGAGGGGATGGGGGGCTCCAGATGGGAATGATGTCCTCAGAGGCACCAGCAGCTAAGTGGCTGATGTAAACCAAGACTTCAAAACTCCTGATTACCCGCTTCTAGCTCACATCCTGGGCTTCCCTGGTGGCTCAGCTGGTAAGGAATCTGCTTGCAGTATGGGAGACCTGGGATTGATCCCTGACTGGGAAGATCCACTGGAGAAGGGATAGCCTAACCACTCCAGTATTTTTGGGCTTCCCTGGTGGCTCAGCTGATAAAGAATCCTCCTGCAATATGGGAGACCTGGGTTCGATCCCTGGGTTGGGAAGATCCCCTCAAGAAGCGGAAGGCTAACCCATTCCAGTATTCTGGCCTGGAGAATTCCATGGACTGTATAGTCCATGGGGTTGCAAAGAGTCTGACAGAGACCGAGCGTGCATCTTACTTTGATATCTCGGCTTCTGGGGGCTGGTCCTGAGCTCTGGCTGGAAGCAGCCCTGGGCAGTCTGACTGGTGCCAGGACCATCCCTCCCGGCAGCCCTGGGCCTCTGGGGACCTGACAGTTCTGAGCAGCTTTCAGGGAAGGGCATACACTCTTCCCAGTGCAGCCAGGAATTCTCAGCCTACTCCTGGGACTCTCAGCTCCATTTTGGTAGCCCCTTAACTGACTCCAGAGTTCCTGACCTCACCGAGCTGTGACCTCCTGGTTTCCAGATCCTGGCTCTTGCTGGTCCCCATTCCCTGTCTCCACGTGCAGATCCAGCCTTTGGCTTCCCCCCAACCCTGACCCCGCTCCCTCCAGCCCGCTGGCTCTGTGCGGGGCAGCTAGGGATTGGCCTGACCTGGGACCCCACCCCAGGGCCTGCCCCACCCTCAGCCTGGGCTTCGGCTCTTCTGCCAGCCTGTTCCCCCACCAGAGCTTTGAACCCCACCTCCTCTCCGCACCACAGCCGAGGGGCTGGGGGGGTGCTGGGGATGATGAAGTCGTCTCCGAAGGAGGAAGCTAAAGATGTAAACGAGCCCGTGAAATCTCCGATGACAGCCGTGACCACTGCGGCTCCAGCCATTAAACACGGAGCTTTAACGGCCCCCGAAATACACCTGGGGCACTTGTCAGCAGCTCCTGCTCGCCACACGTGCACATGCGAACCGAGCTCACGCGTGCACGCACACAGGCGCGGCAAACAGCACAGAAGGGCAGAATAGGAAACCCTGGCAGATGGTTTCAGCAATCTCCCTGGCCTCAGGGTTGGAAGGGTGGGGTCCAAGGTTGGGGGTCCGGGCTTCCTTTCATAGTCTGTATCCCTCGTGGCCTCTTCCCCTCTCAGATCACACTTTATCTTTGCACAGCACTCACTTGTCTCCTGTATGCTTCTGAAAGGGCCTTGGTGTGGCTCAGACGCTGTCTGATCCCTGCCCCTCCCCTGTCCACAGCACAGCCTCCAAACGTGCAGCACGGTGCCCAGCACACAGCTGGCAGAAAGAGACGTGTGTAGGCTGAATGCGTTAGGTTTCAGCAGCATCAGAAATTCCTAACCTAGACCCTCGTGCTTTGAGGCTCACTCGAATGAATTGAAAGTGCTGGATGAGTGCTCTGGGCTCTGAGTTCTGGCCTTGACACTAACTCGGGTGTGACCTTGGCTTCTTGTGTGACCGAGGCATCCTCCTCTGTAGTGTCAGCTTCCTTATCTGAAAGGTCCTCGGGCTGCCCTGGTTGCCAGAGCATCGGTGATGGTTGCCTGAATCTCGTGGTGAATGTTGGTTGGCCTGTGGTCCCTGCAGCCTGACCAGGGATAATGGCCTGGCCGCTGTGGGCACTCAGAGCCTGCAGGACCAAGGAGGCTCTGTTAGGGCTGTTCCTATGTCGACAGTCATTTTTGTTCACATAGCGCCTAGAGCACATAGTAGGTACTCAGGGTAGTCTGGCTAGTCTGAACTCAGCCACCAAATCCTGGAAGAGTGAATTTTCAGGCAGCATTTGGAAAACCTTTCTTCCGTATCAGTTCTCCACCTACAGAGCTCTACATCCTGGTTCTTCATTACCTCTTCAGCCACGGGTCTCACCACGCCTCCGTGCCCATGCTAAGCAACAACCACTCTGAGCGTCATTGTCCCCAGGCTGCTGCAGTCTCCCTGGCTCCCCTCTGCCAGTCCCTCAGTCACCTCTTCCCCTAGCCCCACCCCTTTGCCTGGTGAACTCAGCTGCAAGCTACTCCAACTTCAGGCATCCAGAAAGCCTTCTTTGGCTCCCTGCTCCTGGGTGCGTCCTCAGATTCTCAGCGTCCTGGACGTCTGCCATCACTTGTCACGGTGACATGTCCACGCGAGGCGCCTTCTCCAGCCACCCAGAACTGGGGAGAGCGGGCTGGCGTCCTCTTCAAGGGAAACTCAGGGTTGGTGGGTTCTGGCTGCCATCCTGCCCTCACTAGTTCCCACCTCATGATTTGAGCATCCACCTGGCTCTTCAGCGTCTGCCAAATATGGCCATTTCTGGGGCCAAGGCCCCTCCCCAGGGCTGCCTGCCCAGAGGGCTCCAACCCTGTGCCATAGGCAAGCTCAACTGAGGGCCGTCCTACAGCACCAGGCACAGGGCTAGTCACAAAAGCCAGCCGTGCCCTCTTGGGTATGCTTTTTCCAAACACAGTGGACTCCCTCTCTTATGCTCCCAAGATCTTCGGGGCTCTGTCTCCCCATCTCAGCCTCATGACTTTTGCCATTTCCAGGAGGCATCTTTCAGTGATAACCGGAAGCAGAGTCCAAGAACTTTGAAAGTTCCTAGGCAGAAAACTGCCTGTCCTTGCTTGTGACAAGACCAGATGCAAAGGATTATTTGCAGTGGGAAAGGTCAGACGGGTGAGGGGACAGGAATGGCGGGAAAGCGGGCAGACCCGGAGCAGGGAGGCCCAGAGCGGGGAGGGGAGGGGAGGCCAGGCTGGAGGAGGGAATGGTGACGGGCCCTCGTCTGCCCAGACATCTGGTCACAGGGGCGGGCCAAAGGCTGCTGGGAAACTAAGGGCTGGCCGTGGGTGAAGGACAGGCTCAAGACCAAGCGCTAGGTCCTGGGGCGGGGACACTGAGGGGCCAGCAGCGGCGGGCGGGGGAGAGCCCTGCGGAGGAGACTGAGCGAGCTGCTGTGCTTCTCTGAAACATGAAGGGGATCTGTGCAGCTCTTCCCAGGGTAGCTCTGAGTCCACAGAGATCCAGGTCTGAGAGGCAGGCCTGGCGTGTACGTGTTTGCTGTGACTGAGATGCTGCTTGGCTACCCACGTTTTTGCTCTTGCTGTTATCGTGATGGTGGTTCTTTATCGAGCCGTGAGCTGGCCCTAGTCATGTGATGGCTCATTTAATCCTTGCCACACCGTGTGGGTAAATACTCTCACCCACCCTGGGGCGGTCAGAGGAGCAGGGCGCTGGGGAGGAGATGAGGGACCTGGAGGCAGAGTCTGTGCGGAGCTGAGGTCGTACCCCACCCATTCCCTTGCCTCCGGCTCTCCGGCTCTCCGTCAGGCTCCCTGCACCGTGGGCTGGGGGCGGGGGGTGATCCCCTGGAGGGGGGGGGGAGCCTGTGGGGCAGTAGGATCTCAGTCAGCTGAGCGTGGTGGCTGACCCGGGAGTGTCCGGGGGTCGGGGGGTACCCATGTGGCAGGGCAGGTCTGGGGTGGCCTGGGAGGGAGGGGTCCCCAGGGAGGGTGGCCTGGCTCAAACCCTCCACCCGCCCCTCAGTTTCCAACAGAGATTCGTTTAAGAGCAATGGCCAGCTTGCTCGGGGACTTCAAAGATAGTATTTGATGAGTTTTAGCAGCTTCAGCAAAACTCTAATTTGAATTTCAGGCGCTGGTGTGTGATTTCCTCGGTGACAGCTCCAAGGGAGGCTGGGGCTCGGCTGTCATCCGCTGGGGCCCTCTCGCTGGCCGCCCACCTTCCCGGGGAGGAGGGACGGAGGAGCCGGGAGCCGGAGCGCCACTGAAGCTCAGGGAGGAGGAGAAGAAACAAGTGACAGGGAGAGAGGGGGCTGGGGGGCAATGAGAGCAGACACCGAGGAACAGAGAGAGAGGACGGAGAGGCTGGAGGGGCTGAGGGTGAGGTTAGGGACCCCCGAGGATACCCCAGATATGCGGGGAAAGATGGGAAGGCCCAGAGGGAAAAAGGTGAGCGAAGGGACAGAGAAAGAGAGAGACGGGAAGAAACAGAGAGACAGGCCAAGAGCCAGGCTGTGGAGGGGGGGGGGCGGGGGGGGTGAGCGTGAGAAAGAGGAGGGAGTGGAGACAAGAACTGGCAGGAGGACAGGGGAGGGCAGGAGAGGGAGTGGGGAGGATGGACGGACAGACAGACGAGAATTACGGGCAGACGCTCTTTCACTGAGCGTGCGCAGGACCAGGCCTGGGGCTCTGGGGTCCCAGAGAATGAGACAGGGGAAACGGGGCTTGGGGGTGAGACGTGGCTCAGGGCGCTGGGTGCGGCAGGAGAAGAAATCTGGTTCTTTCTCTCAGTCTCCCTTCCCAGCCCCGCGCTGCCCAACCCTCCCCCCCCCCACCGCCCCTGCCTTAGCTGAGGGTCTTAGGTCCTGTGTCTCTGGGTCCCAGAGTCCAGCTCTGAACCCAGCCTCTTTCCACTGTCGCTACCCCCAGCAATGGTGCAGCTCGCGAGCAGGATGATAACTCCTGGTGCCAAGGCTGTGTGTGGGTCCCGTGTGCATTGTAGCCAACCCGTCCTCCCCACCGCCCCCACGTACACACACACACACATACACACACGCACGATGGGCGAGAAGGAGCCAGAAAGGGAGAGGCCGAATGAAAGAGGAATCGAGGAGCAAGGCAAAGAGTCCCTCCTTCTCTCTGAGCCTCAGTTTCTTCCTCTGGGAAAAACCAGGATCCGAGTTCCCACCTCTCACTGGGCTCTTGCCAGGCTAAATGAGATGAGTCGTGTAAAGGGTTTAGCCCAGCACCTGGCTCAAGTGAATCCGAGCTGAAGGGGACCCATGGCCTCAAAAGAGACCCCGGGTTCTGAGATCTGTCTTCCTCGTGATGTCTCCCCTCCTGGGGGAGAGGAAGGCAGTGCCCCTTCTCCTCTGCGTCCCCTCCTCCCAGGTTGAGTGGGCATGGGGAGCATGGGGGAAAGCCTCATAGGGTCACACAGACCATCAAGGCCACAAGGACCAGCCCCCCAGCCTCAGAGCAGAGCTCTGGGTGTCACAGGCCCTGTGTAGCTGTCACCCAACTGGGCTCTGGGGAGTCAGTGAGAGCAGAGGCTGGGGCCAGGACGAGATGAGAACTCCAGCCCAGCATGGGGCGCGCAGGCAGCGACTAGCCCCGTGTGGCTACAGAGCACGTGAAAAGCAGGTAGTTTGAACTGAGATGGTTTAGCATGAAGAAAATGTCGACTATTTCGTTAGTATTTTTATATTGATTGCATGTTAAAATGAGAATAATTTCTCATTATTTCTCAATGGAACCCAGCATGCTCCCCCCTCCCAAAATATACGTACAGTCATGTTAATTTCATCTGTTGTTTCTTATTCTTTTAACACAGCTAGTGTAACATTTAAAATGGCACCTGTGGGGACTGCCCTGGTAGTCCGGTGGCTAGGACTCCAAGCTCCCAAAGCAGGGGGCTCGGGTCCCACCCCTGGTCAGGGAACCAGATCCCACATGCCCCGACTAAAGATCCAGCGAGCCACAACTAAGACCAGGGCCGCCAAATAGATAAATAGTACAAATATTTTTAAAAGGACGACACATGTGGCTTGTGTTCTATTTCTCTTGGTCTCAGAACATCTGAGCTGGAGGAGCCATTAGCCCTTGTGGTATAGGTTGGGGGTGGGGCTTGCTCCAGGTCACACAGCCTAAAAGGAGTATCCAGAACTCACCAAGGATAGGGGCAGGCCAGTGAATTAAGGACAGCATAGCCGCTGAAGGATGCGCTCATTTAGAAAGGGCCAAAAGGCAAAGGCAAAGCTGAGCTCTGGACTCAGTCTTCAGGGGTGAAGGCTGCAGGCCTTACACGCTTCACAAAAGGCAGAGCAGAAGTACTACAGATAGGCCCAGGTCTGGGCCTCAGAACCTCAGAGACCCACCAGTGGGCTGTGCAGAGGACAAAGGCGAAGCTGGCTGGGGGGTGAGGCCAGTCCGTCAACCTCTCTGGTGCCCGCTTCCTTGTTAGTGGCCTAGTGTCTAATGGGACAGTGGTAAAGAGCCTGCCCATCAGTGCAGGAGGCGTGATTTGATCCCTGGTCTAGGATGATCTCCTGGAGAAGGAAATGGCAACCTGCTACAGTATTCCTGCCTGGAGAACCCCATGGAGCCTGGCGGGCTACAGTCTGTGGGATCACAGAGTTGGATGTGATTTAGCAGCTGAGTGACAACAACAAGTCCAAGAGGGTAGTCTTTGGAACCCAATGGGCCTGACCACTGGCTGGCTCTGTCACCTATCAGAGGCCCGGAGTAAATCACTTGACAACTCTGGGGCTCCCCTTCCTCTTTGAAAAAACCTCCTACATCCAAAGACTGCTGGGAGGGTGGGTGGGTGGGTGAGAGGTGTGAAGGGCTCGGGCCCTGTGGGCACCCAGGCATGAGAGGTGTTCATTCATTCTGCACCTGCCCTGTCTTAGGAGCCGGGAATGCAACAGCGCGCCAGGAAGCCAGGTGCCCGCCCCTACGGTGCTTCCCGTGTAGGTGAGGAGATAGACCGGTGAGGAGAGACTGTATGAACGTGTAGATGGCGACAGGTGCGGTGAAGACAGCTAACTTGAGGGTGAGGGGACAGAGAGACATGGGCACACTGGTTGAGGCTGTGTGCACGGGTGGTTCGCTGCACAGTGACACTCAGCTGCTGTGGATATTACTAGAGTCTGAGAGCCCTGCTGTTGGAAAGTTCTACAAAGGCTCTACAGCTCCGGCCCTCCGCCTCCCTGGGGCCCACTCCTCCTGCAAGGCTGAGATGACAGCTTTGACGTTGGACTTTTGGGTTTCAATCCCAGTTCCACCTCCTAGTAGCCATGTGACCTTGGCTGACTTCCTATTCCTTCCTCTCTGCCATGGGGATGATAACACAGGACAAGGTGGCGCTGGCCTCCCGGGACAGCCGGTGGGGGGCTTGGTCCACCCACAGATGGCGACTCCAGCCCAGGCCTATCCAGCAAGGCTGACCCCAACACAGTGACCCCTGGGGTCAGGGCAAGGTGAGGGTGCAACGGAGGCGCAAAGGAGGTTTCCTGAAAAAGCCGGCATCCCAGTCACAGCTCAGGATGCCTTCCAGTGGAAGCAGGAGTCGGCCAGGAAGAAGGGAAGGCCAGGCACTCTGGCCTTTGGGACCACGAGCAGAGTCACAGGGAGCCATGCGTCCTTCTTGCCACAGAAGCAGGACAGGCCCAGCGTTTAGGGGGCTACTGGCAGTCTGGTAGCCTGGAGAGGGAGGTTGGAGGCTGGGACTTGTGAGTGATGAGTCGTGGAGTGCCCTGGCTGTCTGGCTGAGCCCCCAGGACTTCATCTCAGCCACTCTGTGGGTCTGGAG